>NC_073723.1:54821823-55127573 GCF_023634155.1 Falco peregrinus | reverse complement strand
CAGGTCGTAGATACTCTTCCAACTGTGTAGACTGGTCCGTGCCAATCACAGAATCAAAAACCAGAGGAAGGAGCTTTTCTATAAAAGCACTCCCCAAGCCAGGTTAAAGTCATAAATGAATGAAATAGCAAGGAAATTATGTGTTACAATTATTTATGATCTTGCTGAGAAGAAAAGCAGACTGTCAGTGGCTATTTGTACTATTAAATCATTGCCTAAAGCGTAGCAACTCTGTTCTTACAATCAGGAGCCCAGGAAGCTCCTTTCCTGGTCACATGCCTTGTTCTCTGGGTAAAGCCACAGCTGGCCAAGAAATCTTATTTCTTTCTTCTACAAAGGAGGCAGAATATTACCCTCAAAACAGTCTGTTTGTTGAGGTGCTTTTGCAAGAGGCAGGCATTTGAAACCACTAACTTCAAAAATGCACTACACCCAGGCATCTCATCTCCTGGGAGGATGATACCATGACTATGCAACTGTGTAAAACTGAGGCAGTATTCAAAGCCTCCATGCTTTTTAGAAACATTTGCCAGAGTCCCTGTGTTTTGTACAGAATAAAACACTGCTGCCAAACATGAAAAGTAGGTATATCAGGGAAGCTGCCCACGAAATTCCCACATTTTTAGCTTGTGACCAGATTCAGGTGGGAGACAGCTACTGAAGTGGAGTGCTGGGAGCGTGCAGAGCAAGTTTTGTCACTGAAGCCTCATTTGAATTCTCAAATTCCAGGTCATGGTACAGGTCCAAAGTGCCTTCCAACCACAGAAACACACTAGCAAACAGCTGCAAAAAAATTGTTTATCTGGACAATCAGGGAACTGTATCCTAAAGTTATGCTATTAAATTTGGACACAACACTGGAGAGCTTTACAGAAGAAAACAAAATTGACTACAGTTTTTCATATGCAGAATAGGACTGGCTTTAGGCAGGACTTATTTCTAGTCTTAGGAACAAAAGTCCTGTTGTGGACTTGGGTTCTTGTCATTTAGTTACCTGCTCCCATATAAAAGAGGGTATATTTGACATTCCCTCACCCTTTCCAGTGCCTCAGAAAGGATCCACAGGCATATCACATGTCAAAGATTATCTTGCATTTACCCAGTCAAGTCCACTTGTCTGGATGGCGCAGACAGGCAGACAGCTGGGTCTTCTTCACCTTCTAAAAAGAAGCACTTATAATAGCTGATAATTCTTAAGATAATAGCTTATAATTCTCAGGCTCACTTCTTTGCATTGCTGCACTATTTTGAAAAAAGCTTTGAAGCTTTTTGTAAACCTAAATGAAAGGGAAGGAAATGAAACTGCTGTAGTCCCACTGCTGTGTGCTGGAAACGGGCAATATTCAGCAATCCAATAGAGCAGGAAAAACTGGGAAAGGGTCCACAGTCCTGCCAGATGATAGTTGAAGCTCCTGCTTCGATTTTTGTACACTTGATAGGTTGGGCTGAAGCTATCTTAAAAGTGGCCTGTGACACAGGACAATCTTAGTAGTGGTGATGACAGCCATGGTTTGGGCTTAGCAAATATTTAGATGACCTTCAATGGTTTTGAGGATAATCCTCACAGACTGAGATTGGGCTGAGACACTTTGTGGCTCTGAACTTTATCTTGTCACACCAGTTGCTTGCTTTCACTACAAGACAGCCAGTGGAGTGTGGATTTCTGAACCCCCAGGGAACCTTAGCTGCCTCATGGCCTATGTTGTTTCACCACTTGCTCTTGAAAGCCTTGTAGGAGACTGCAGGGCTCCATAGAGAACCAAAATGAATGGGGCAGTGAGTGAAACATGGAAGACAGAGTGGAAATATCAGACAAAATACAGTGTTACTTTATTTTTGACCAAGAGTGAAGGAGCTTGTTACAGCCCATCATGACAGCAATTTCTTCTTTTGGCTCCAGCTGCCACTTTTTTCTTTCTTTCTTGTTTCCCTCTCTCTCTTCACATTCTCCTGAATTTTTCTTCTCTTAACAGCATATCTACCTCTATTGCTGTGACTGCAGCTTGTATCTATACTCAAAATACTTTGAATCTGTGAATTTGCAATATCTCAAAGTAAAAAACAAGCTAAAGAGAAGGATAAATATTTGGGCAGCTACACAGCTTCTGGTACATGGGCTAGTTAGTTTAAGGCCATCTTTGGTCTCCTTGCACTCCTATTCTGCACAGTCACTGTAACTGCAATGGCATCTCATAGAAATTGGCATCCATGTTTGGGTTTTAGTTAGTTTTCTATTAGTATTTCCAAAGGTTTTACCAGTGAGGGATAAAACCTGTTGGAGAAAGCTCCTTGCAATAGATAGTGTTGAGATTCCCTGTGAACCAGTGGTCTGTAGGTGCCAGAGGGTGAAATGAATAAGGGAAGTTCAGTCATATATGTATATATATTTATATAAATATAAAAGGTCTATATATACACACATATATGCAATCCATACATGTATTTGGTTATATCCCAGTTCCATCTAAGGTGATAACCAGACTGACACTCTCTCTCTCCAGCTGACCTGGTCTCCACATACACAAAAAGCACGAGTGGGGCAAACAGGAGCCAGACCTGGCTCCAAGAGGCAATCAAGAAGTAATCAGCGTATCTTTTTTTCTCCAAATTAAGTTTTAGACAACTATTCATTATCAGTTTATTCACATGAGTGTCTGTTTCCTCACTCGGATTCCAGTCAGCTGTGGTACAATTAAAAGCATGAAATAAGAATTTTCCCTGGACAATGCTAAATTAGTCTCTACTGGAAAGGAAAGTTGTTTTGAAGAAATTCATGATAAAGACAAAGCTGTTGATCTACATAGGCATAAATACATATCATGCCAAGTTTTATTTATGTACATTCTTGTTTTTTCACTGTTTTGTCAAGCACCCTGCAGCACAGTTCAGTGATAGCGGGTAGTGTTTGAATGAGTGGGTAAGAATGTCAAACTGAGTGTACAAGAATGAAAGCATTGGCCTTGACTGTGGAAGATCTGGTTGCTTTAAAAGCTAATTCAATGATAAAAGCCTTCACTCAGCTGGCTTGTTGAAAGTATGCAAGCAGACTTTTTTTCTCTTCTATTTCTTCCTTCCTGTCTTTTGACTGTGTGTTGCAGGCCTCAGGGGTCTGTTCACAAGCTTTCTCTTCCTTACCACAGAGAAAAAGCATCTCACCTGCCTAAAAGATGGCGTTAGGACACCATGACATTCTAATTAGTTGCGAAAGAGTTTTCTTGCTTCCCTTTGGTTCTGGGCATGCTTTTTTTTGGGCCACTCATGCCTCCTGAACCTACCTCAGCTACATCACCTCAGGGCACTCACAGCCTGATACAGAAAGTTATGAGATGCTCAGTGTTTGCCTCTGATCAGTGCTGGTCCTCTGTGCTTGCTGCTGTGCTGTGAGGAGGATGGGGTGGGCACAAGGCAAGGACAAGAACTCTGGCTGCTCAGGGATGGAGCCGATCACCTCTTCATTAACTTGTGGGCTTGTTTCCAGCCTACTGGCCTGCAGAATGACAGTCTGGAGGTCATTTGCTGGTCTGGATCTCCAGCTGGACTCATCACAACACCTAGCTGGGAGCTGGGACTGTCTCATCCTGTTATAATTGGATCCATCTTCTGGCTTGTCTGGACAATGGAAGAGTTCTGTAACATTTCCTTGTACATTCCCATACCATATGTACTTGTCTTGTCACAACTAAAGTGACTTGGTCACATAAGGAGAAAATAAGAGAATAAATCCTTTAGATCCTGCAAGATAAACATGGCCTTCTTGAATCAATCTTCATCTGACTGTAGTGTAATTACGGATTATTTACCAAGATCCAGTCTCCTACTTAGAGCACAAAAATTGCCAAGGTGCCTGGCACTAGTAAATTAGATAACACACAGGGTGATTTGTCATTACTACAGATCATTAGTTCTTTTCATGTTTAAACTTGCCCTTTTCAAAGACAGGCTTTTTTGGGGTGCCTGGAAGATACAATATGCTTCAATCACAATTCATCTGGTATATTAATCATCACACTGGATTGATTCTGCCCTCTCAATGAAAACAGCATTAAAGGCTTTATAAAGTGAGAGCAAAGAAAACAAGCCACAAATGCCATTGCCAATGGAGAGACTTTAAGGTCAGGAACTTTATTAGCAACCACAATGTGAAAGTTACTGTTCTTTCACCTGTTCCTGTGACAAACGCCGTCCCCATCCCCTGTTCCCCAGCCCTTATAGAAAAGAGATCTCTTAATGGGAGATATTCGAAACTCCTGGAGGTCTGACTGAAGGACCTGAACTGGACCACTTGGAAGTGATGGCATCCGAAAATCCTCTTCCTTGCAGCTGGGAAAGCGTTACCGTGCTGCCCTCTAATGCTCACAGCCTTGCATTCACTCGCGGGTGGGGAAGTTGAAGGTTAGTGCAAGAGAGTGAAAGAGGCGAAACTGCTTTTTGTCTGGTCTCATCACGCAACACTGGAAAAGCAAAGCTTTATGCTAAATTCAGTGTCGCTTTTCCTATGCAAGCACACTTGTTATTACGCAGTGAAAGGATGAATTACTGAGTGCTTTGGGGCTGTAATCCAATTTGTGGCTATTTCATTTAAAGTGTGCCATGAGTGAATTGTCCCACAGTGATGTATTGGCAGGCCTTAGGCTGATACTGTCACTGAGAGGTAAAACAAGGCAACTCAGCACAACTGAAAAAATATGGGAACTTTTCTTAAACAAATTAATGATTGAAGTGTTAGGTTGCTTTTCCTTTAAATTTTAAAGCAAATAAAAATGATGCTTCCTGGTCTATTATACCTTGCAGAATCATTTCACAGGATCACTTTTTTTTTTTTTTCAGGAGCTCCCCTACACTGAGTTTTTTATTATTCTCCTTCTGCATCACCTAAAACCCTGTCAAAACTTAAACCTGCTATCTTAATCCAAGACTGACTATGTGAGCCTTGTGCTTTCATACATCCTGTTTTGCACTTAAATAGATGCCATAAGATCCCCCTCCTCTTCTTCCTTGCAAAAAGGTGCATAAAAGGTGTGGGGGGTGAGGGTGGGGGGTGGGGTGGGCAGGAGCTCCAGTAAAGCTTAGCAGCATTCAGCCCCCTTCTAGCTTCAAAACTTGACCTTGGAGCCTGAGACCTACGGCTGCGGCAGCAACCGCGTGATTATTACCAGGGTGAGGGGAGGCAGGAAGAAGAGGAGGGAGGGAAGGGATACAAGCAGGGAAACATGTCCACAGAAACCCAGTGAGGGCCAGGATCTAAACTAGCTTATTAAGCCGCATAAATATTAATCATATCATTTAAACTGACATTCTGCCCCATTTGCAGAGTTTCACTGTAAGAGGTTTCTCTAATAGGGCATGATGTCTCCAAGCACCTTTTATTAATAATTAAAATGTTGTATCTTGAATTACCACCCGGTTCATGGAAGATAATGCTGTGTTGGCAGTGTCAGGCAGGGGAGATCCTAGTGTATAATGCTGAGGTGAAGGGGTTAGGTATGCAGCCTTCTGCCTTTCTCTTCATTATTTACAATTCAGTGCTTCCTAAAAGCTGTGAGATCACGCCCTTCTTGTGCTAGGCCCCTGCTCCACACCTCTTTTCCCCATCTGCAAAATGACAATGCTTTCATTTGTCTAGCACTTTGAGGCTTACCAATGAAAAGCATCGTGTATGAACTGGCTTGAAAAAGGACTTTGTGCACATGAGCTTATTTGTTAGAATATACCAGTGGGGTTATTAAATGCCAGTACCAACAAATCTTGCCTGGAGTGTGTGCTCAGACTGACACAGACAAACTTTTTCCAGGCACACAGTAAGATGTGGCTCAGGAAAAAGAAAACAGGTGTTTAGGAATTCCTTTCTGCCAAGAGGGATGGGAGAGAAGCACAGCACAGTGGTTCAGTTAGGAGTGCTGAAGGGCACTTACAAGACTCAAGCAGTGATGCTGGAGGAGTGTCAGTGCCATGGACTGGCCAGAAAGGTGGAAGGGTAAAGCCCGCACTCATCATATGGCTTGTAGCACATGGGAAGGCGGTGTGTGACCAGCAACAACTCTTCTTCAGGATCTTAGCCATAGGGAGTGGGAGAAGAGTATTAAGGGAGAAGATGCAATCAATCCAGATGCAAAATATTTTATTTGCACATTTGTTGGTTTGGTTTTTTTTTTACCTTTGGAGATGAATTTACATCTGGCAACAGGCATAGAAGTCTGTATAAAGGCAGGTTTGTGGCCACTGGTCTGCCACAATGGTAAAGTGCAGGAAGTGAAGTAGAAATGGCACAGACAGGACTGAGCCCACAGAGAAAAAAACAGATCCTAGCACAAAGATGTCTAAGGAAATGATGATCCAAGCATTATGGTTCACATGGTGTAGTCCATACTCTGTTTAGCTCTGGATGTGGTGAAGCTGGAGAACCAGGACTTTGCTAGGGTATGGCATTAGACTGCATCCAAGCTCATAGTGACTTTTCTCTGGCCAGCTGATGTCCCAGATCACCCTCTGCTCTGCTTTTGATCCAAAATGAGCAAAGCAACTGAATTTGTGAGCTCCTGCAACTGGGTCCGTACTTAGAGGTCTCAGTGTTCACATCAGTGCAAGCAGGTCCTGTATCTAGTTGTGTTTGATTCCTTGTGTCAGAAATCTTTTTGTTTCTAGAATGGTATAGAAAGGTTTCAGAACTGGGCTCACATCATTTGCAAAACAATGTCTTCCACATTTTTGTTACTATACAGATTTACTTTACATGTGTGTGTAGGGGGGATATTACTGATGGGAGTTAAGTTGCCAACGCAGCTTTGAGTGAACTATTAGATTTTTCCAGGCATGGAAAGCTACTTGTTCTCATCCGCTCTAGCCATAACATTACATTAATTCTAAAAGGAACCTGGATGGCAGTTTTAGAAAAAGAAATCCCTAGGAAGTAGATGCTGATAAGATTGTTTAGAAAAAGGTTTATTTAGTATTAAAGAGCAAACAGTGTAACAAGGCACTCACATGAATGGAGATGAACCTTTTTATTTTGCACCCATTACCTTTTTCAGTTTCCTTTTGTCATTGGTTTCTAATTTGGTGTTCTCAGGATAGCTGGTTCACAGGAGGCTTTTAATCTTTTGTCTAGGTGTTATAATTGTTTGAAAACAAATTAGATAGCTAAACTGAAGGACAAGAGAATTAAGAGACATGTCTGAGGTCACACGATAGGTTAATGGCTAATCACAGTTTGAATCCAGGAACTTCTAGTTATTAGACTTTTGCTAAAATCGACTGCATTGTGTCCTGCAGCTCTGGAGTGCTATAATATCACTTGAAAATTGATGTAAGGATTGCATAGGTGAAAATTAAAAATGTGGTCAGGAGAAAAAAAAAATAAATTATCAGGAATCACTAACAAGCATCCAATACCCATCACTTCTTAAACAAACAGGCTGGAACCTGTTGAAATATATTTGATAGCCCAGAACAATTAATCAAATTTCAGAGTGGCAAGTGTCAGTAATAATATCTTGCCTGTACATCACTGAATACCCAGTGAAGACTGTGTTTGCAATAAAATCTTTTATTCCTTTTGTTTCCTTGGTGGAATATGCTGGCATTTACTGCTCTGCTGGGAAAGTTATGTAGGAGAAATGCTGGAAGAAGGCAGAGTACTGCCCTCCTTCACCTGTCTCCTTCCAATTAAATCTCCATGGATTTATGTCTTAATAAAACAGCAGTTATACTTTCTTTTTTCAATTCATCTTTGCTGTTAAAAACCACTACTCCAAACATAATAGGTATTGTCTGCAATTGCTTAAATTGGGCATAAACATTTATTGCCTTCCTAGCTAACAAATGCAACTTTGCTGTTCATAGGAATGAGGAAAATTCCACTCAAGGTCAAGTGACCTGATCTTTTCATGCAGCCTCATTACCCACGTTAGTAGTGTAGAAGATGAGGCAGAACATCTGGTAGTACCATAAAAATTATAGAAATGTACGTACATTTGCTTTAGCTCTTCATGCCAACCCTGAGCCTGTGCTCCCATTTTGGGTCAATGTTCTGAAAAACTGCTGGAGTCTCAGCGTTAAAGGTTTAGCTCAAAAGGTTTCTTGGTCTCTGCAATTCGCTATATCGAAAGCTAAATCATGGGGATACTGACATTGTCATCTCTTGCTGCTTTCCAGCACTATCGGATTTCAGGCAGAGATGGCTTAACCAATTTGATGTGCATTTTGTCTCATGTGTCTAACACCTGGGAGGTGGCATTTTATTGGAGAGATATCAGTATTCCTCTGTCATCATGCCTATCAATGAAGTTTGCTCACCACAACAAAAATGAGTTAGAAAACTGGAAGAAGAGAGGATGCTTGGCAGCATGACAATTTATGTACTCTTCTATTACTGCCCTCTCATGAGTTTTTGCCCCATTGGCTTTGCAGGATGCCTTTCAGACTCTTTGGAGGGCATGGAAGGGCAGCAGCATCTCACCAACTCCTGCAGGAGGAACCCCTCTAGCTCAACTGAGGTGCACAAGTGGAATTTACTCAGCTCCTTAGTTTTTTGCCTGACTCCAACCCTGAGAAGAGTAGTTCTGCATCTATTTTGCATCAGTGGATTATGATCACACACTGACAGCTGAAAGACATTGCTTTCTGGCCTTGCATTCCTCCTGAAGTCTGACACATCTGAGGTGTGGAAGGAGGGAAGTGCAAGATCTGACTCTCCAGCTCCTTGTCATATGGAAACGCTGCTGTTCGAGTATCTTTAGTACAGAACTTCGAGGAGCTTCCCCTCCCTTTGAGACAGGAGAGCACTGCAGAAGAGTGGTGCTGGGCTGAACAGCTCCCAGAGATACTTGTACAGCATTGTCCGTCTACACAGTGTGACTGCTTCGTATCCCAGCAGCACTGCTGTTCATTTCAGTACAGTGCAAACGTATCTGTTCAGCATTCAGGAATACTTGCTGCAGGTGCTATGATCATCAAAAGCTGGACCTTTGGTGATCAAAAGATCTCAGAAACCCAATCAAACAAAAGCTTATCTATCACAGGGTTGCTGTGGTGTATGCTGTGTTGGTCTGGACCCGTGTTGTAGAAGGTAGCCAGGAAAATAGCAAAAAGCCTGGTGGGGAAGGGTCAGACTCCTCCATGAAAATGATCCTCTCCAGCTCTCACCCATTCCTTCCTGACCTGCATGTTTCCAGCTGAAGGGTAGAAGGGCTAGCAAGGTCATCCTCCAGTGAAAATATTTCAGCCTCAGTCATCATCTGTGGCCAGGGATAATAAACACAAGCTGTATACACTTCTGATGATGTGTTGGAAACTGCTGTAGACAACAGAGCGTAGGACCAACACAGTGATTAACAGTGGGCCATGCTGCCCTTTCCGAGGTGTCCTTAGTGGAGTTCCATGCAGAGATGTGAAACGAAGACAGACAATCTAAACCCACCACTTCATAAGCTGTATTGTCTTAGCACACTTCCTTGCCTGTATTTTAAAGTGCTTGCAATTCAGAGTAATTTAAAACCTCATCAGTACTCACTAGAGGGTTGGGGTTTAGAACCTCAGTCAATTAAGTCCATGTAGATGAGTAATAGGAGTAAAATTCACAGTTTTCAGTGCCGAAAAAGAAAGAAAAAAGAAGAAAAAATATTCTATAGCCTAGCTATTCAAAAGCAATTATATTTTTAGTTACACGGAGAGACATTTTCAGACTTCTAATTGCTCCAAATCTATCTGCTAAAGTGTCATTACATTCCATTTTAACCCTTCTCTGACACCAGGAACTAATGCTGTAATTGATCTGTGTCACCAGTGATCTCAGTTCAAAATCATTAGTAGAGTTGTTCTTTTTCATATTTGCTCTAACATTAGTACTCATTGCCCACAGGCATGGGGCCAGATTTGCTGCCAGCATATGTGGGTACAACACCACTGAGACTGGTGCTGTTGTGTCCAATTAGGCCTGTCATGAGGCCGGCCCCATGTGCTAGGAGCCTTCATTAACCAATATATTCCCATTACAGACTGTGTTCTGTTCACCCAACTGTATCCTCTTAAATATGTGGCAATGCAGTAGAATAAAACTCAGTAACATCATGCTTTTGAATTCTCCCCAATTTTTTCATGATAACTCCATTTTGGGGCAATTTCATAGGATTTTGATTTCACACGCTGACAACAAAGGAACACTACCTGTAAATAACTTGGGCTGCAGTGTGCTCTCTGATACCTTGCTGATATTACTGTGTGTATATAAAATGCCCTGGAATCATCTTTCTCTCCACAGACCTTATCTGAAGAATGAAAGAAACTGAATCAGAATATCATAGTAAATATGTCAATAAGGTTACATGCAGTTTACATATCAAATTAAAGCACAAGACTTGTTGTACTTAGGAAAAAGAAACATTAAACGTCAGCGATATTGCTAAATGCAGGCCTAGAAGGCGATATTTAACCATATACAGTATGATAGTTATTGGCAACTAATGATGTGAGTCCTATAACAATCCTTTAATTAAGATTCTGCCCTCATTTTTACTTCAAACTCTGATAAAAATATGCTCGTACTATAATTGGTAATATAACCGGTATTCACTGATTTTAGCACAGAAGTGGTTTTTCTGTTTTGTTTTGGTTTTAATTCCAAAAAATCATTCAGCCATTTTATAGCAAAGAAGGATAAAGAGTAAGCTGGAAGTTTCCAGCCCCTCAGTTATGATCTTACACAATTCATCTGATGCCAGTATTAATGCTCGCAAATGCAATAACTCAGCCTCATTCCCATGGCATTAGACAGCTTGAAGCCCAGCATTTAGTCAGTGGGTACTGGAGAAGTTTGCTTGTACCAGTGTTTATCAAACCAGTTGATTCATAACCTGCCTTACCACTCTGAGCATGCCTTGACCAGACAGATGTCATTATTTATGGCCCAATTCTGCCTGCGCTCCCCAGGGTGCGTGCGCCCCGAGCTGTGTTAGCACTTACTGCAGAGCTCTTGTCAGCATGACTTACTGGCTCGAGCACAACCATGCAACTAACCTGTGCAGGGCCAGAGCTGGGTCATATCTGATTAGCGCAGAGGACAGGAGAAGGTGGTTTGTGACCATCTATATGTGTTTGCAGAGACAGCACCTGAGGAGAAAATACTTTCTGGGCTAAACTGTGGCCCGTGACCTGTTTGAAGGGCACTGAAGATGAGCAACAGCTTTTCCATTTTTGCCTGCCCTATACATGAAACCAGGCTCCCTAGGGACAGAAACCTGAGCTTGTATCTGGGCCAAGATCCTGGTTAACTAGGTCACCACCACGGCTGTGGCACCTGCAGTTAGCTCAGCTCCCAGGGGAAGAGCACATGCCATGCGGTGGCAGCCACAGTGTCCCACACGCTTCGAGCACCGCTGCTGAAGGACACGGTCCTGCTCTCCCCGACTCAGGCAGCTTGTGGCTGAACATCTCTTTCCTCTCTGTGGAGAGGGCATCCGTGCTATACAGTAGTATGGAGTGGGGAACTGATCCTGGGTAAAAATAATCCAGGAGTTGGGTGGGGTGGTGGGCGGGTGTGGAGAAAGAGAAAAACCGGTTGGTTTTAACCTGCTTGGGTTCCCAGTCTTACTCTCCTCCAGCCGCATCAACATTTACATCCACAAGTGGAAGCTGATGCCAGCGGAGAGGCACGGAGAGGCACGGAGGAAGCTGTGGAGAGCACAGTGTAACCGGCTGTAATGGCACTGCTGGCTAATGCAATTTAAAGTGTATGCAGATCTACAGCTTAAATATCCAGGCACGGTGGCTTGGGATGATCAGCATCCATTCTGTCTGTTTCAAGAACCTGGTTTTTGACTCAGTCTATGATAGATACGTACCAGCTTTTGTAATCTTGAGGAAGTAGCAGCTTTAGATAGGACTAATTTCCTGGACCTTCAGACTAGCTCAACATATATATACATGCTTCTTTCTCTGAAGCTTAATAAGAGCTTTTATGTCACTGTTACACAATTTTATCTGAATTTACATCAGTTCTATTATTATATTACTAACAAATCAATAATATGATCTATTTTCAGTCTTTACCTTGCATAATAAAAATTGGAAAATTAACTAAAAACAAAAGGAAAAATATTCCCCAAGCACAAATGAAATTATAAAGACTCCATGCTCCCAGCTCCTTCCACTTGAGGTGGACACTAGCCCGAGCTTTTTCTAAAGCACTCAGTATGGTTTTTGCTTAGCTCTCCAAGCTAAGAACCCATAAACATCCCTGGTCTTTTTATGGCAACGGGAGTGTGGTTGTGTGAAACGCTCCTACCAGCACTTCTCTACAGCCTGTCACAGACCTGCTTCCCCATCCCCCCCATTTCCTCATTCACCCAAAAGGTAACTTCATTTCAGTGGTACTGAATGCATCCAGATCATACAGGAGGCAAGACACTAGTATAAATGCTGATTATTCTTATTAGCTGTTGGAAAATAATCATTATCATTACGTTTCCAGAATTAGGTTCCACATTAATGTCTTCCTGTGGTGCCCTTTATATTAAACCATAGAGGTTTAATCTGCAAATACAGTTTTTCTTGCTTCTGTGGGATTATTTTATCACCTTAATATTCCTCTAATAGATAGTATTTTGGGCATGTGAAATGATGAGTGTCTATTGTAAACAATTAGGTTTTATTTTTTAAAGAAATTGTGATAGGCAATGGAAAAATATTATGAAGTACTGAGAAATGCTCAAATTTCTTAGTAGTTCCTGCCTTCAGAAACTGTGCTGTTTAGCCAATCTGCTAAACCATTCGAACAGTTTTATTTTTAGATTGTATGGCTCCTGTGCTAACATTTTTCCTGCTCTGCAGAACTAATTACCATCCCATACACTATTGCACATACCTTCAGTTTAAATCAAAAGTTAGATTTATTCAGTGATTCTTTCTAAAGGAATGGGAGACAAAGAGATGCATGCCCTCGGACTAATTTTATCCTGTGGAAAATTTCATTTTACTTACTGTCATATTTTAAAGAGTTAATTTCCATTTTGACTGTGTTTTATTAATAGGCCACTGGAAGCTTATAAACACTTCAAGGCTTTTAAGATTGTGTTTTTGTGAAAATGATTAATTATGCAGTGTTATGGATTATGATGCCCCCTTTTCCATGGTTTCCGGACTTTCTGCTTGTTGTCATGTAGCTCCAACAGTTTGATGAACACAAGAATATTTTTCCCCCGTTTGTTCTAAAAGAAAGTGTGGTTTTTTTTATAAAGGACATATTGTAAACTGAAAATCTGCCACTCACACAGGCAGGTTGTCCTGTGGTGCATATCATATACAACTGTGCTACACTTTTTTAAAGACTAGTTTAGTACTTGTGCAAGACCCCAGACTATCAGCTGCAGAGACTGACAAGCTTAAAGCCAGCAGGGACAGTGGCAATCATCCAGACTGATTTCCCACACAATACAGACCATATATGTTCCCTTGGTAATTCTTCCGAAGGAGAGAATTTTTCTTCCTGGAGCATGAGACCTCTTTTATCTATGAGATAGCAAAAGGACAGTGTCACCTTCTGCCATGTCACCTCATTTTTTGCTGAAACAACATCTGAATAGTTTCTTTACAAGAGTAATTCTTACATTCTTTACAGATTATGTGCACTGGTGCTGAAAAAATCTTGAAACAGGGATCTCTACTGGAGAGTGTATCAATTTTAGTTCTTAATTAATATAGAGAGTGTGTCCCAGGCCTCCTAACATAGACATACCTTTTCTACTGTCTTCCTGAGAATATCACAGTGAGTAACTTTATTCCCAGGAATATTAGTGCTTTTCTCAATACACAGACACTGCAGAGAAATCCCACTTTTGACTTAATTGCAAATTCCCACATCAGAAACCTGATCCACACAGGCCTACTTTACTCTGCTTGGAGGACAACTCCTCATTGCAATGAAACTGTTTTTCGAATCCAGGCGTGGAACAACAGATATACCAGGAATGGTGCACTGATGTTGTCTGTCAGTAGAGTGGTGTGATGGCCAAGTGCATTCAGGAGCCCTGGGGCTGCTTCACCGATGAGGCACCAACAGAAAGATGTGCTGATCATGAAGAATCACATCTTGACCTGGCCTGTCCATCCATGTAGAGAAGCATGATGGGGAGGGAAAGAAATTTCTTGTTCCCCCAGGGATTTTTCTTGTTACAAGATACCAGCATTCTATGTCTTGTGCAGCAAACAGGCTGACATGGGTGCCCATTCCTCTTTGTCTCTAATATAGTAGCAAGCCCAACTGAACTTGCATGGACAAGAAAATAAAAGAGCATAGAAAGCAAAAATTACTTATCTCCTCTGTAGTCTGGGAGTAGGGGTGGAAGGGGTTCCTGTGATGCAGTCCGGCATGCACTTTGCACAGAGAGCTGGACAGCCACATGACACCTTTCCTCCAGGGACACTGGGAGATGCAATTCTTACCTGCCATGAGTAGTTAGCATGGCAATGAACCATTTACTTAGTTCCATATCTAAAACGCAGTTGCTATGTCCACCATCACTTCTCTGTTAGTATCTGACATACAGAGTCATAATCATGCTTCGACTTTTCCTTGTGTTCTTCCACCCTTATTCTTGGAGTAGTTTGCACATGCTGACAAACTCTACCTTGCCTGAAATGCAGGGAATAGCATCAGCCTGTGTTACAGAAGGGAGAGGCAAAATATGATGACCTAAAGAGTGTGGACATGTGTTACCTTCTACCTACACCTAAGCTGAAGAAGGAGCTACTGCAGCTTACCCCGTGCCGGGAGCTAATCACCACTCTTTCAGCAGAAGCTACTGCTCCTCCAGGCTACCTCAGCCGCTCACGGCAAAGGTCCCCAGTGCATTTCAGCCTAAACAAGTGGGCCTTGCTTAAGTGGGCAGTGACTAAATCTCTGCTAACCCAGCTGGATCCAACTGCATTTCCAAAAGGAGTTCAGGCTGGATTGCCTCTGGCAAGGATGGGTAGCTAGGAGGAAGGGTCGGGCTGGTGACCTTTCCATCTGGCACTGCTGTAGCTGGAAAAAGGATGTGTGCTCACCCAGTGACTTGCCGACGGTCAGACTGTAGTATAGACAGACTTAACAGTTGCTTGAGTTAATAAGCAGAAGATAAGCATGGGGAAGGCAGGAAAAACTTCACAGGAGAAATTCTATAGTGCAGTAAAAAGAGAAGACAGAAGAAAAACCAAGGGGAATAACAGTTTTCTTTGTTAGAAAAGAAGTCCCTTATTCAATATTAGAAGAAAGCACCTTTTCCGTGATCCTTCACTTTTTGCAACAAAGTCTTTACACAAACAACTCCTAGTTTTATGAGGCAGCAACCAAACAATCCTTCTCCAAAACTGTCAGACAGTGCTAATTAAAGCTGCTATTGAGGAGACTGGATTTGAACCACTGCTTGACAGGAGAGAGCATTGTGCAGCATCCTGCACTCCTTCTGCATCATACAGCCTTTCCATTGCAATGAACTCACTAAAAATGAAAGTTAAATCACATCAGACACATAACGAGCTTGTGCTGCAATGTTTAATAAGTTAATCAAGTATGTTAATGATACATATTTACAAGAAAGGAATTTGACTTGAAATCAAGTCAGGAAACAACAAAGGCTAGTAATAAGAACAGCTTTGCATTGACAAAGTCCAGATGAATATGAGATAATTTGGGCATCAAAAAGAGAACAGAGAAACTGGTAATGGATGGAACTATGAAGAAGAGCTGAATTTCGAGCATATCCAATTACAAAAGTCATTACTGATGGGAATAGCAAAACAACTTGTCTATACAGGATATGAGTAAAATTCAGTGGATTAAATTGGCTAAATCTGTACCACATTTCATATTTATTTTTAAAAGTGTCTTGATCCTGGGAAATTTGAATCTGAATTCCAACGTCTTAGAACATCTGGAATGCCTCAGGTTTTTGGTTGGTTCATTACAAATGGAGGCAGTTTTGAGGTTAAGGTTCCGAACTTTATTTCCCCTCTACGACATAAAGCTTGTTTGGAGTTGCTCAGGTTATAGTTTCTGTTTTTCTGGTCAGTTCTCAGATCTTCAAAAAAAAATAATATGACAGGCATTGTAAAGGCCCTGGTTATAGACAACATGGTGGGTTGATGCTGGCAGGATGCCAGGTGCCCACCAAAGCTGCTCTGTTACTCCCCTCCTCAGCTGGACAGGGGAGAGAAAATATAATGAAAGGCTCCTGGGTGGAGGTAAGAACACAGAGAGATCGCTCACCTATTACTGTCACAGGTAAAACAGACTTGACTTGGGGAAATTAATTTAGTGCCAATCAAAATCACAGCAGGATTATGAGAAATAAAACCAAATCTGAAAACAACTTCCCCCCCTTCCCTTCTTCCAGTGCTCAACTTTGCTCCCAGTTTCTCTACCTCCTCCCCACAAGTGGTGCAAGGGGAAGGGGAATGGGGCTTGTGGTCAGTTCATCACATGCTGTCTCTGCCATTCCTTCTTCCTCTGCTCCAGTGTGGTGTCCTTCCCACAGGAGACAATCCTCTACAAACCTTTCCAACATGGGTCCTTCCCACAAGCTATATATCTTAATGAGCTGCTCCAGTGTGGATCCCTTCCATGGGGTGCAGTTCTTCAGGCACAGACTGCTCAAGTGTGGGTCCCCCCCAGGGTCACAAGTCCTGCCAGCAAACCTGCTCCAGCCTGGGCTCCCCTTTCTACAGGTTCACGGGTTCTGTCAGGAGCCTGCTCCAATGTGGGGTCACAGCTATTCCAGTGTGGGCTCCTCCACAGGCTGCAGATGGAGGTCTGCTTCATCGTTAACCTCCACGGGCTGAGGGGCACAGCCTGTCTGACTGTGGTCTTCACCACAGGCTGCAGGGGAATCTCTACTCCGGTGCCTGGAGCCCCTCCTGCCTCCTTCTGCACCCACCTGGGTGTCTGCAGGACTATTGCTTTCACATATTCTCACTTCTCTCTCCTGCTGCTACTCCACAGCAGGTTTTTCTTTCCCCGTTCTTAAATATGCTACCACCATTGCTGATGGGCTTAGCCTTGGCCAGTGGTGTACGCATCTTGGAGCCAGCTGGTGCTGGCTTTGTTGGACACAGGGGAAGCTTCCAGCAGCTTCTTACAGAAGCCACACCTGTAGCCTGCCTGCAACCAAAACCTGGCCACAGAAACCCAATACAGGTGAAAAATAGCACCCTCTCTTGATATCAAACTATAAGACTCATTTAGATGGCTGAAAATTAAGAAAGATCAAAGCGCATCCCAGCTGGGACTTAGCTATGTGACTTTCACTGAAGAGATTTTGTAATGAATAGAATACTGATTTTCTTTCTATTTTCTTTCCCTTGGAGAGGAAAAATGTTCTTTCTGTGTTTAGAGCTCAGAGTTCCTAATTTACAGAAGCAGGGGGAAAATAATCAGTAAACCTCATAAATACTGCATAAGTGTGGGGGAAAAAATGTGATATCAGTGGGCTGTGCAGGTGAAGGGTGAACCCAGAGATACTGCAAGGCACGGTGGGCTCCCCTGTTACTGCCCTGCCGTGCTGCACTCCTACCAATTCAAGTATTGTTGATTCAAGGTGGCATATTCACAGGGTGCAGTGTCACTCCATGTGAAGACACTACCTGAGATTGGAAAGCTGTATGGCTGTGTCAGTCCATAGCATCTATTTGTGTGCTTTCAGTGACACATTGATGCAGGGATATTGCTTCTAGTTCTGGTGCTAGCTTCAGTTGAGCCTAAACAAAACATCTGAGCTCAGACATACACTTATACTGTGTAATCCATTTATTTGGATGCATTTTGTTCATCTCCCCATGCCCAAATCCTTCACAGCCCCTCAGCAATGTGTAATGTCTATTAACATTTAATGTCTACTTGGCTGACTCTGGTTGCACCCACTTTGCTCAAAAGCATGCTCCCTAGGGTCAGCTGGAACTGGGCCTTAAATGTTTATTTAAAGAATCTGCATTCTCTTCCTTTAAAATCTTTTGTAAATTACTTAGATTTATTCTCAAGAGTAATAATTCAAACTCAGAATGCAGTAGTTCTCAATAATTTTGAATTTTTACATATATGTATATTTTCTTACAGAATTCCATGTATTTTCATTTAGTAATCTGGTTTTGTTTTGCAGCATTTGTTGTCCATAAATATCCGGTGAGCAGCTTGTATGAGTAATTCCCAGACTGTGGGCTGTTTTCAAACAATGTGCTCTTGGTTACTTGAGCTTTGTTACTGGGTAACTGAGTGACAGAGCCTGTTTCTGCTCCTCGTTGGAGGGCAGCAATGCTGCAATCTGGATAGTAGAGAGTGAGAGAGCTCTTTCGATACCCAACGTTGTTTATGCTTGAGTACTTGAACACCCCAAAGGACTGATCTGTTTCCTAAGGTTAACACTTTTTAACAAAGTGTGAGGGCTACTTAATATCTTATTTCTGAAATTCAACTTTACTTGTATTAGGGGCTGCGCTAACAGCTGCTAGTTCTTCATCAGAAGGCTAAACATCTCCCTGAGGCACAAAAGATAGTGTGACAGTGCTTGGATGGTTAATAATGCTTTTCTCTGGTAAACATGCTTTTCCTCTGGTTTTAACCCAGATGTTAAAACCACTTGGAGCTCTAAATGATAACTTTTATTGACTCATTATGAGTCATCATCAGTGGCTTTCAAATGACAACTTCATAAAATCCCACCTAAGACCAGCAGCCCGGGGGTAGATCATCTGATGTCTCTGAAAGGTTTTGGTTAGGCTGCTTTGATGGCCAGAATTCAGCAAGCCTCAGACCCTGCCAGAGAGGGAGACTGCAAGTGACTGCCTGCATAAAGGAACAGAAGGTTTCCTGGCGCTGCTTCTCTCTTCCTTTGTTTCTTTCCCGTTCTCATTTCAAGGGCTACTTTCACTCAGGCTTTCTGACAGGTGCACTTTTGCCTTCCAGTTCCTCTCTCAATAGTTGTCTGCTTTTTAGAGTAAAACACATAGACTAGGTAGCAAGGAGATGTTTTGTGGACTTCAGTGAACACCTTTTTCCTTCAGGGTTAACCTCACTGCACACACTAAGGTTTTCCTGTACTGTCCTTGGCTCTTTTTTTTTACTGCCTCTGCACTGAAAAGCTGAGCCTCAAAGTGTAGTATTTTTCTCTCAGCTCTTGCAGCAGGAAAAAAGCAGCTGTGCCAGAGCTTTATTTTTAAATTTCTTCCAATTATTGGAGAAACTATTTCTTTTCCACTACAACAGACTGGCTGTCTATGTCTAGCTAAGAAATAACTGAAAATAATAATAAAGCAGTTTAACGCGTTGAATATTTGTGCGAAGCACGCACTTCATGCCGAGTCTTTTCTCTTCTTCATATGTTCCTGTTTAGTCCCTGTTATTGTTCACTCAGCATTTTATAATGACAGGCGTATAAACATTATAGAACTGTGCAGCTGGAGCACGCCTGAATGCAAATTACCTAACACAGGAAATTGTGTAATACACTCAGTACCTGAAAATAAAGATCTGGATAATGAAAGTGGAGATAGTTCTCTGGATGTGAGTGGAATTATGCTAATTTAGAGTAGCTAAGGATTTGCCTATGCATATGCCTCAACAAGCAGGTAAAACACAGCTTGTCCTGTTCATAATTGGCATCTTTCTTGGCACCATTCCTCCCACCCCCCCAAAATTAGATGTAAATTGCCCCCCTTCCCTCAAGATTGAAATAAAGGGGCTTGTGGGTTTTGAATTGGATATGATTTAGGTATAAAATGGTTTTAAGAGCACAGATGTGTCAATCCAGCACAAAGGTTACATTTCTTCAGGGAAAGAAAGCTCTACAGTCCTGTCGCTTGCCTTGAACTGATATGTCCTCCAGATAAAATGCCAGAGAGTTCAGGAGGTAAGAAGCAGATTTAGAAAATTGTAATGAAGGGAAGACAGGCTCTTTGGCAAGGAGTTGATGCAGTGTAGCTACTGGAGAAAGCAAGTCAATTGAACTATGATGACAGAAATTGAGTCCTCAGTAATTCCTTTCTCTGCCCGTCCTTTACAAAATTTAAAAGGGTTTAATATGTCCCATGGAAAGCTAATGGAAGCAGACCTAAAATTAATTATTTTTACAGTGTTCTGCTCTTCAGAGAGCAAATGAGTTTTGCACCAAAGACCCCCAAACAGTTTCTGATTTGGGTGTGACAAGTGGAAGTAACAAATACGGTAGAGAGAATAGGATGGGCTAAAGCTCCTACACAGCCTATACTGAGTATGTGCTTCAGTTTAAATACTGCTTTATGAAAACCTCCAGTTGCCTCACATACCGTACAAGCCTTAAGGAGTCATTTGTAGAGTTTCTTGCCCTTCGGTTTTCCTCATGGAAAATGTCGATCCATCTGCTTGAAGAGCCATTGAGGTTCTGAATCAACACGAGGAAGGAACAGAGAATAGCTAGTGCCTTACATCTTGAGTGTCTATTTACACCTTAACAGAAGCAGACTAAATCGAAATGACACTTTCTGATACTTTGCGTTATGCAAATTGTTCCACAAGGGGTAATATCAGCACAGAATGAGGTCCAGAGACCTGCAGAAAAAGACTTGCACAGTAATTAAATGCAAGCTGAGTGAAAGGCTGCTGGTAATTCATAGGATGAAGGGCAAAATGTCTTCATTTTGCAGCAGGTGGAGTAACACTCAGGAACAAGACAGTCACATAGAGAAAAACACAGCCTCCACATAAACTTTTAAAGACATTGCACAGGCACTTGCAATGAAAGAACTATATGATAGCAGAATATATCATTCTATCACCGCACAAGAAAAGTCTCACACCTTTAATATCATATGACTGGAGATGTCTCCAATTGATAGGCATAAATTCTTCTATACTAATTTGCCTGGAGCATTATCACTCTTGGCTCATTGTGACAGCAATAAAAAGCATATTGTACACAAACTAACACACACAGCAAGTTCTACTGCATGTTGGGAAACATGGTATCTGTCAGCATAACACCCTTATGCATGTCCCCACTTGTATTTTATTTTCATTAGTTTTGTCAAAAATCATTAATCCATCCACAGTATAAGAGGGATTTGGGGTGTAAAGGAAACAGAATTAAATTCAGAAGCTACATGATAATATAGACAACCGGTGTCCAAGTAATAGCTAATCTACCCCAAAATGTAGTAGAACACTGATTAGAAAAATACTTATTGCAATTCAAAACTTAATCCTCAGCACCATGTAAATAATATTCAGTCATGGCATTCCTCAACCTGACGTGAAAAATAACTGCCTGAAGGGTCAGCTGGACTTGCCTCTTCATTATTCAACACCACTGCTACTCCTTCCCCAAACAGACCTGAGATAAAAGTGAGCTAGAGAAAAGAAAAAGGAAAAGTCTATGCAATTGTGCTCTTGCATGTCTGTCAGGGTTTCTTGGTAACGTGACATCAGTGGTGTGAACATGTTGGTTTTAAATTCCTTCAGTGGTCATCAAGCTGAAAGTGCAGAAAGGTCAGAGTAGCACAAAGTTAGTACTGGTTCTATTATTATTTTTGTCCATATTAGCTTCCTGACAGGAATAAACTGCTGCCTCAGCCTCAATGAAGAGTAAGAGAGAGGCAGGGCATCTTTCTGAGCCTGTGCTCCCATGAACATTCATAATTTTGTTTTATTTCAGAAGACTCCTTTAGTTATACTACATGAGACACCAAGGATCTTTGGCTGGCTTTTGGGGCGAATCACAGAATCTTTCAACTGTTTAGATTGGAAAAGACCTTTAAGATCATTGAGTCCAACTGTTAACCTAGCACTGCCAAGTCCACCACAAAACCATGTCCCCAAGTGCCACATCTACACATCTCTTAAATACTTCCAGGGATGGTCACTCAGCTGCTTCCCTGGGCAGCCTGCTGTTCCAGTGCTTGACAAACCTTTCAGTGAAGACATTTTTCCTCATATCTGATCTAAACCTGCCCTGGGGTAACTTGAGGCCATTTGCTCTTATCCTGACACTTCTTACTTGGAAGCAGTCTGACACCCACCTGGCTACACCCTCCTTTCAGGTAGCGGTAGAAAGTGACAAGGTCCCCTCTGAGCCTCCTTTTCTCCAGGTTAAACAACCCCAGTTCCCTCAGCTGCTCCTTGTAAGACTTTTTCTCTAGACCCTTCACCAGCTTCGTTGCCCTTCTCTGGACATGCCTCAGCACATCTACATCCTTCTTGAAGTGAGGGCCCCAAACCTGAACGCAGTATTCGAGGTGCGGCCTCACCAGTGCTGAGCACAGGGGGACAGTCACCTCCCTTGTTCTGCTGGCCACACTATTTTGGATACAAGCCAAGATACTGATGGCCACTTTGGCCACCTGGGCACACTGCTGGCTCATGTTTAGCCAGCTGTCAACCAGCATCCCCAGGTCCTTTCCCACCAGGCAGCTTTCCAGCCACTCTGCCCCAGCCTGTAGAGTTGCATGGGGCTGCTGTGACCCAAGTGCAGGGCCCAGCACCGAGCCTTGTTGCACCTCATGCAATTGGCCTTGGCTCATGGATCCAACCTGTCCAGATCCCTCTGCAGAGCCTTCCTGCCCTCCGGCAGATCAGCACTCCCCCCAACAACTTGGCGTCACCTGCAAACTTACTGAGGGTGCACTCTATCCCCTTGTCCAGATCACTGATAAAGATACTAAACAGCACTGGCCCCAGCACTGAGCCCTGGGGAACACCACTTGTGACCAGTCCCCAGCTGGATGTGACTCCATTCACCACCAGTTGGGCTCGGCCAGCCAGCCAGCTTTTAACCCAGCATAAAGTACACCCATCCAAGCCATGAGCAGCCAGTTTCCCCAGGAGACTACTGTGCCAGATGATGTCAAAGGCTTTACTAAAATCTAGATAGACAAAAACCACAGCCTTTCCCTCAGTCACTAAGCTGATCACTCTGTCACAGAAGGAGATTGGGTTAGTCAAGCAGGACCTGCCTTTCATAAACCCGTGCTGACTGGACCTGATCCCCTGCCTGTCCTGTACTTGCCATGTGATGGCATTCAAGATGACCTGCTCAATAACCTTCCCAGGCAAGAGGTTCAGACTGACAGGCCTGTAGTTCCCCAGATCCTCCTTCCATCCCTTCCTGTAGCTGTGTATTATACCGTAGTATATTGAAAAGTGCATGTATTTCAAGCTCTGTGGAGGTCAGCAGAGGAAGAGGTTGTTAAAAAGATTTGAAGAATTTTATGAAAAACATGGCATGTTTCAGGGTTCTGCTGCAGTCCTGAATCCTTTAACATTTATGCACAAATTGGGTGTGATAAAGAAGAGCAATCATATGGCTAAGATGAGCGGGCGGTCACTGGGAGAGGCAGCAAAGGCCATTGCAAGATCAAAGCTAACATCCCTCCATCCATGGGGAGCTTGCAGGAATGTGAAGTCAGAAATTTGAATATGGGATTTTTCTCCTGGGTGCCATCAAATTCCTGTTCTGTTTCACTTGATTGAACGGGATCTGCATCAGGGACTTCCTATATTCCTGCCTAATCAGGTGAAAATACAGTGAAAGATGTGACTAGCCATTTGTAGGGAACAATTTCTGGGCAACAGGTAGGAGCACGCATTTGCCTTGCTATAAGCTGATTCAGCCCAGGATACATCACCCATCCTGAGGCACTGCTCCAAAATTCACTGTGATGGATTATATATGCCATTACCAAAACCATCTGAGAGCATGTCTTTGTGGGCTACATTTATCAGCACAAATACAAATATTGTTTGTTACAATGGATCGTGCACATGGTCTAGGCTAGAAGTAAGAGTGATTGCTGAAACATCTTGGGGTTTTAGAGTCTTTCATAGGGGCATTGCAAAGAAGTTCAGGAACAAAGGAATTTATTGATTAGGTTTTGGGGTTTTTTTTGTTTTGGGTTTGTTTTTTTAAAAAATTTTCAGTTGGGAAAGGTGCCATAAGCCAGTGAAAATAGATGACCCATGAGACCAGATATAAAATGAACCCAACTCAGTCAGTTACAGAATGGCTGTTCCAGATGGTGGAAAGGAGGAAAGGATCTGCCACCCACTGTGAAGCAATATAGGAGGATAAAAGAGAGGAAAGAGGCCCAATGGGTGCAAAGAATAGGCTGAATGTGAGGGAAAGGCGGTCTTATTGTGACTTAGCTGGGTAAAAGAAAAGGTTTTGATTGATTGGAAGATTAAGTGATGTGCAGAAGTTCTCAAGTATCAGCTTTCCACATAAAGCAGAGATTTTGTTTTCTCCTGTTCTTTGTGCTGGGCATACAGGTGACTCTGTCAGCATGTGAAATAATACTGCAAGACAGCACACAATGTGACTGAACAAAACTTTCAAGACATGGACCCAACAGTAAATATCTACTTTTTTACCTTGTATTGAAAATAAGTGTTGTCTTTGCCATCAGCAATAGCTTATGATGTGGCACCTGTGACCAATTTCCACAAAAGAAGACTGTACAGCCATCTCTTTTTAAGTCTGCAATAGGACTGGGAGATGTAGCACCTTGTAGAATCCCAGCAGTGAGTTTATGAATGATGCATGAAACAAAATCTCTCTCTGCCTGATGCACAAAGGGAATATCAGACAGAGTTGTGAGACCACTCCTGGGCTGGGATGCTTGATGTAATATTCCACTCAGACACGGACGGGAAAGTCCACCAAGCACATTAGTTTCAAAGTAAATGCGTAAAAACACAGTGAGAAAAAGCCAAAAATATAATGATATTAAGTTGTTTGGCATAGTGGGCTTTTTTCCCTCTTCCTCCCTCTCCCTTGCTACCATTCTCTTTCCCAGAGCAGCTGCCTTCACAGATTGGGTAAGAGTATAGAGTGTTTTCATCACTCTTTAAAAACGTTCTTTAGAAACATATCGTAGTGAAATATGCCTACTACATTTCCAAGGGAAGTCTTTCACTTAAAAGCAGTGATCTGTGACCTTTTTAATAATGCAGTCTCTTCCCATATTGCTTATACTAGTACAGGGATCTAAGAAATACTGGAAGTTATTTCTGTGGTGTAAAAAGTAACCTATCTTTTCCCCAGTCCATTCTGCTTTTTGAGATGAAAGACCAAGAAGCAGTGGCTATATAACAACCCAATTCATATATGCATATATCTAAAAGGTAAGGTTTTATTTCTTAAATGGCCACCAAACATGACCCAAAGCCTAGTGAAGTCAAAAGGTATCTTTCAACTTCAAGATATTCTACATGAAGATTTTATTTACACTATTTTACACATCACTTGGAGTTCTAAATTCTAAGTTACAGAAACCTTATCTACAAAATATAGCACAGGAGGTGGAAACTACACTAGAAAATAATTACTTTTCTGCTATATATATAAGCATAGACAATTATTTGTTACTAAAACCTGTTTCTGGTTAACAGGCACTTGAAATAGCCTTTAGCTGAATTGCCTGTGCCAATGGAGAGATGCATATGACAATCAATACACCTGGCAGTCCCAGTAAAAATGACGGATCAGCAGGCAGAATAAGTAATTTTCCTACTCTCACGAAAAAGTCAAACATGGAAATGTATTTTCTTGATACTGATGCACCATCAAAAATTCCACATCAATGTAATCTGACAAAAGCCCTGTTGTTCCCTGCTTCTCACATCTCCACATTGACAATCTTCAAAATGTAAGTGCTAAGACTGACTACCTTCTCCAGCATTTTGTTAAGATGTAGGGCTTATTAGATTTACAAAACAACTAGAGAAAAAAAACAAGCACAGACTCTGGAGGTTTTTTACAAGGTCTTCTTACCAGAAGCATCACATCAAAAAGAAAGCTAAAACCAAGTTAGATATATTTGCACGTAGCTTAATCTAATTTTGCTAATTAATTAGATCACTTGAGAGGAAAGCACTGACAGAGATGTGACACATATTAGCAGGGAAGACAGCTGACAGATCTTATGGAACAGACACAAAAAAGAAACCATTCATGTCCATGAAAATAGGGTTAGATGGCAAATTGTAATGGCACATAACGTAGTATCTTCATTATCCCCCTTTTTAGTATCCAGAGGAGTTACAGATTTTAATTCTAGACTTATTTGAAGGGGTCTGTAGATCTGCCTTGAGGTTTGCTACCAAGAAGTCAGAGATGCTTTGAGAAAAACACCGGAACTGAAGATTCATGCCCTTTATAGATTATTTGCAAAAGTTCTTGTTTCTACACACTGAATATTCAGTTTCAAAATGACAGCACTGACTGCATGGGAAATCTCTTTTCAAGAAGAGTGTGTGTAAAATCAAAGTATTTTGATGGGTCTATTTATGGGGACGTTGTAGATGTATACATTACATCAACCTGGAAGATTGGGTCCATTTGTTAAGTATTAGTGTGTGGAAAGTTTTCATGAGTTTATTGTGGATTGTTTTGTTTGAGAAGCAGAAATGAAGATTCTGGAAAGGGGTATTTACATGCATTACTTCTAAGGTCTTAATGAATAATCTTTTTCAATCCCTAGAGATACAACAAGTACACAAAGACTCTGCAAAACATTTTGCTGAAACTGAGGGAGTACTGCTTAAGCTATGCTTGCAGACACTCTTCCACCAGCTTCTTAAGAATAGTCTTATATACTTAAGAAGTGAGACTGAGGAACTCAAGGTGGCAACTCAGATATATGGATCAATTATATCAGTCAGGAATGCTTATAGAGAGGAAAGAGTGGAAAAAAGCCTGTGTTATCTCAGAAGATGAGAAGAACTTCAAAGCCAACCTTGAAGAGTTGGCCCTTTAAGGGTGCTTAAGCGGGGGAGGGGCAGTAGTGAACTGTTCCCCTTAGATCCATCAGAAAAAAAATCTAGTGTCAATGTTGTTTAGGGAGTAAACCCAAGCCTGACCCCTATCTGCGGTCCATTCCCTCCTATCCTATGCCTTAGCTTCCACAGCTGTTGCATCATGTGTCAGAGGGTGCATCCCTGCCTGTTCTCTTGGCATCTGTTCAAGGATCTGTGGTCCATGAATTACTCACTCCTTTTTGAACCCATTGAAACTATCTGCCTTTACAAGCTCTGTAGCAACAAATTCCAGAAGGTCATTATCACTGTATAAAAAGTACTTTGCTTTATCTTCTTAAGCCCACCTCCTACTAACATTCCGTGAGTGCTCCTTAGTTCAAATACTGCAAGTTTGGTCAGTAACAGTTCTGCATTCATCTTATCTGCAGCTTCTGTGATATTGTAAACCTTCATTTATCCATTCATTATCCCCCTGTCCCATTTCTGCTGTATGGCGCAGAATACAATGAGTGTATCTAACAGTGGTTAGGTAGAGCTGCAGCTGGGAATAAATTACATTGGCAGATAAAACCAGTGCATTCCTTGCTTTCATATGTCAGTGCACAATTATATTTGAAAATCAGCCCTTCAGTGGGGGCTGGGTACCTATTTGGTTTTCTGAAGCTTTTCCAGGGAACAGCTGTTCATTCCTTTGTCTATGGAATGCCTATCATATTTGAAGTACTGCAGCAACACAATTTTAATTTAGAGGTGTGAGCACAGGCCAAAAGGCAACCTGAAGGTAGGAAACCTTGCGGTAGGTCCTACATCATAAAGTTCACAGGATTCCCCTCCATGGCTGCTGTTACTTGCATGGAGAAGTAAGAAAAAGCAAAGCCCGGTACTGCCCAGCCCAGAAGTCCAGGGGCCAGACCCAGTCCCTCGGTCTTCCAACATATTCTCCTAAAGTGAGGTGCTACCCTCAGCAGCCCAGTATTTAACACATCTTGACACAAGATGGCAAACTAGCCAGCTGCTTCCAACTGGTGTTGTCACCGGTCCAGACTGAAGAAGGAGAAGGTGGTGTATAGGAGCACCTGCTGAGATAAAGACAAAAAAGGCAAGAACAGCTGATCTCTGACATACAATATAACATATTGTGGTCATCACCAGCTTAATCGACTATAGTGGCTGCATCAGGAATATGCTCTAACATGTGCATAAGCCCTGCAAGGTTCATTTGCAAAATGCCATGTATTTGCATTGTCTGGGAGTAATTTGCATTTCTGTTCCCCAATCATTTTTAGACAGGTGAATGCTAATGAAGCTCCCTAGGTAATAAAGTATTAAGAAGAATTAGAATGCAAAAAACCCCCACTAAAACCCCTTAACCACATCGAAGTGCAAGGGATCTAACAGTTGAGAGAAGGGTACAATTTTCATCATTTCTCAGGAAAACTTTACCCATGAGACATTCCAGTGAGTGGCACAGGCCAGCAGAGTATGCAATGTCAGAGCATGGAGACCCACATCATCTTTCAACATCCATCAACTGCTTTATCTTCTTGGGTATGTTGTTTTGCCATTTATCCTGGGGACACTGCACCTCAGGACACACAAGCTTTACAGAGCACCTTGCTGACAGACATGGAACATACTTTAGCAAGCAGGAAAGAATGGGTGTTTTGGTGCAAGTACATAAGAGCTGGCAGTAAACGGGTAATATCTGATTAGGTCTACCTGCAGAATCCTCTTCCCTTAAATGGAAACACTGGCATTTCACTCCTTTGTCATGCAGTTTCAGATCATGGGGGTAAAAGCACTACAAAATGTTTGGGATAGCTCAAATTCTCCATATTAATAGTGACCTGCCATCTGCTTCTCTGCCCATGCTTCTGGGCTGTTGCTCCATTCTTAAGCATCCATTCACATGAGAGGAATGTTTTTGTGGCAGGCAGCTAGGACTCTATTGTATAGGTCTTTACAAACATTGCAGTGTTTTCCCAGGCATTTTTAAATCTGTTTCCAGACACATCATTTTGCCTGTGTGGTTTTGGTTTGTTTTTTGAGGGTTTTTTTTTCTCAAGGAAAACAAAATTCACATCTTGATGAGACACTAACTTATTATTTTCCAAATGCAAAGAAACACACACACACAATATTTTTACATATATATTTATACACATATATACACATGTATTAAAGTGCAATGACACAGAAATCGGACTAATACCAGGTTTGGAACTAAATCCTGCTGCAACTCTGACTCCAAAGAGAGACTTGTGGGGCAATTAAGTGTTATTTTTGTTGACAAAACTGCCTTGGGAAGTTTCATCACACTGCCCTGACCCAGCTGCTGCCCCTCTGCAGCAGTTTGCTGTCTCCTTGACAGAGGCAATGCAATTGTTTGTGGAACACTGTGTCTCAGACCCTCGATACAATCCAGGGCAAAAAGAAAACCTCCAATAAAAAAGGCTTTTGTCCTTGTTTTTGTTTGTTTGTTTAACACAGATCTCCATAATCTGGTCCATGAAGTGTTCCCACAAGCAGTTGTGCAGGCACAAATGAGTGTGGGAGCAGGCAAAAAGGGCTGAAGGGCAGTGGAGGAAGGGCAGATCATTTCACCACCAAGGAACACATACCATGTAACTAATCCTAACAGCTCTCTACAACAATGAACCAGAACTTCAAGTCTTCTAAACTATTTACTGTATTTTATTCATGTATTTCACTCTCTAAATATTCTAGGTGTGGGTGTATTTTTTAAAAAATGCTTCTCTTTTTTTTTTTTTTTTCCCGCTAAGGCATACTGACAAGAGACTATTCATTTTTTCCAAAACAGAGTGTCAGACAGTGAAATGTGGCTTTAAGCTAAAAGAATTTTTCTTTATGTAACATCTTTCTTGGTGGTGGAATAAACAACAAGCATGTATTTCCAGCTGGTGCTCAATTCTTCCTCATATCTGAGTCAGCCCTTGTACATTATTATATGAGTGCTACTGTTACTGTTTAAAGTATGCAAATCACTGCGTATTTGTTCCTCAATGAAACAATATTTTCCACTGGGATAAATAATTGTGGGTATTTTATTTATGGAAAGTTCAGTACTCAACATGCTCATACCCGTCCAGCAAGGAATGTAAGAGTGTGCGTAACTTCAGAGGTGTAATTTCTGCTGCACTCATCAGGGACACTATTTACCTGCTGAGAGCAAAGCATGTGTCTTGCTGGATTATAGCCAGTGTGTTCAGTACATCCCAAAATTGAGCTCATAGCTAATTGAAATTACTACATGCACTTCAGTAAGAGTTAGCCACCTAAATACCATTGGAGATCTGGTCTTAAGTCCTCCTTGGAATCCTCCTAATCCCTTTTTTCAGTCATGTTTTACAGCAGTTCATACACAGCTGAATGCTATTTATGCTTCCAAAAACGTCCTTTTAACAGTTTTAAATTGGTTTCCTTTCCCCTTATGATGTCTCTGTATTTTTCTTATTACAGAAGCAAACAGGTGACTCTGACCTTCTTGTTCTAGTCAGTATTGGATATATTTCTGCTATGTCGTAATTTATTTGTTTCTCTCTAAAGCATTCACCTTTATAATCACCATGCACACAGTAGACATGTTGTTATTCCTTTTATACTTTTCTCTTGCCCTTCTCTGGACCATTTGCTTTCTAGTGTTAGCCTTTTCGAAGTGTTGTGCCCAAAACTGTAAGCAGTACAGTATTCAAGATGAAGGTACACTCTCAGTTTATGTTACAATATCTTCTTCGTAGCATTCTTTTTCTTTCTTAATACAGACTCTTGATTATTTAACTCATATCTTGGCTTCCATCAACAGGTAGTTTTCATCAAGGAGATTATGATGAAGCCTTCCTTTTTTTTCTGCAAGCACACCAACTCAGAACTGATCAGTTTATAGGCAGTTCAGTATTTTGCTCTGTTTACTTGCCTTCAAATTCTTTGACTGCTGGCATTTTGTCTTGGGTTTAAATGTCTCCTTCTCAGGCCCTTACCAACCCAAAGGTTCAAACCTGGAGAAATGCTGGTACTTGTCCACACACCAAATCATGGCTGAGTTACCGCTGAATTTAACATTCCTTCACCTGTTTCCGATACAGCTTAGGTCATTCTCCACATGCACATCCAGCTGAAGTGACAATCCCATTGAAAATATAGGTAGGTAACTCCCCTTCCTCTCCCATACCCTACACAATGCATGTGGATGAGAAAGGAAACAAACAGGAGGACTACAAGTAGAGATCTCCACACCCCCAGGATGCAACTTGTTGCTCCAGTAGCAAGGTCCCCTACCCAGGAGTAAGGGGCTCCATTGTCCAGACACATGGCACAGTCTACATTCCTAAAACAGTTCTTTCCGTTTTTGCCATATACCAACGCTATTCTGTATTAATCCTAAACTTTGCTGTGTCCATCTGTGCGTAAACATTGTTTAATATGCTGCACCCTTCCAGTCAAAAGTGTTTTAAAATTTATTTTGCAAGTCAACCCCTCCCCAGGCTGAAAACAAACTGCTTACTATATAGCCAGTGCTGCTGACAACTTAGCAGTTTCTAATTAATTATATGACCCTGCTTTCTCATCCCACAACTGCATAGCTGCATTTACAGTCTCACAAGGGACATTGTCAGGAAATCTACAGCAGGTGGGAGAGCTCATGTGTCATCTCCTACAAATGAAGGCTGAGAGACTACTTACCCAAGCTCAAGCACAGATAAGTACCCTAAAATTAGCCGGGCATTTGGTGGCAGCAGCTGTATGTAGCAATGCACTGCAAGATGTAGAAACAGATGGCACAGCAGAAAATACTGGTGCTGTGTTTGCTGTCCGACTGGAGGCCTCTCTGTTTCCTTCCCTTAACATCTTTGCAGTTTATTGGGGATAAAATGGGATTCCCTTTCCGCCCTCTTTCCTGCTGCTTCTGTAGTCAGCTTTTGTGGATGCCTCCAGTCAGAGCCGGCCATTCCTACTGCTTCTTTTCTAGCTTTGACTTCTTTCTACTAGAGCCTTCTAATTTTACCGGTCCTTTTGCATCTTTTGCTCATCACCAGACACTCATTTTATGTAGTAGCAATAAACACAAAAGTATAGTTCATAGGGGATGTTGACATTCATGAGGGAGGCAAGAGTACATATTAGCATTTACCTCAAAGCAGTCATCGGAAAAATCTTAAACATTTACACCAAACGATGTGCATGCATGTGTGCTCTGCCACAGAAATGCCAGAATACATAGGGAAAAGCTCTTATTTTTTTACAGAAGAGAACCAGCTGTCCCATGGGAGACCAGTTTTGGCAAAGCTCTGGGAAAGTTTCCAATTACTTCTTTCAAAATCAAGGAGTTTTCTGCAGCGGGAGTATTGAATGTGCCTCAAGGTGTGAGGGGCATGGTAAACACTGAGGTTAGTGCTCCATGGGACATGGGGGAACAGTCTGCTGTTTCAAATGCCTCAGGTTAGCTGATCCATCCCCACAGGACCTGCCGGTAGAACCTGCAGGGAGACCAGTGCCCTGTAGGTGTTTCAGCCAAAGGCCTAGCACAACTCCATAAAAACGCAGTAAGACACTTATCACTTCCAAAGGGCTGGTGGTGTTCCTTCAGCAGGACGAAGACCAGCCCTCTCCTCAGGAAGCACACCAGCAAAGCTACAGCTCAATCTTCTTTCGGGCCTTCTGCATCTCCACCGTACTGCTGCACACTTTCCTTTGCTGGTCTTCACAGCTTGTCCTTTCATACAGATCTTCTCATCATCCTCCTGAAGAGCTCCTCCACAGCATGGTTTTGTAAAGTCCCTCTGGCCTCTTGCTCTGCTTTGTTGGTGCTGATATATCTCTCCCAATCTGCCGGCAACACTCCCCTTCCACAGGAGCTGCTTCACAGCTCCTTTATCTCCCCTCTTTCCTCTGAAGTCTTCTTCTCTGTGAAGGTCAGAAATTACCAGGTCCACACAAGAGGGACCCCCACTGGTGCAGGAACACTCAGAAACAGTCTGGCAGGAAAATGAGTGAACAGCAAAGGGCAGCAGAAGAGCATTACTCCATGCTTCCCCACCTCCTGTGCTGCCCAGTGCCTTACCAGGAGGAAGGTAAGGTAAGCTGAGACTGGGGATAGGTGTTTTGCCTATGTGTTTGTAAGTGTTCAGATTCTTTTTTTTCTCTGTGATTGTAAGTTTTTGCTTATTGGCAGTGAATTAAGTAAAATTTCCCCACTTGAGACCTCTTTGCCCAGGATGCCCTCACAAATAAGTCTGCCATGGGACCTTCAGTTTATAAATGCAAGCGTATATAGACAAAGACTGGGGATGCATTCTTATTCTCCATGCCCCAGCTTTCCATAACCACTTCTAACCTATAATAGCAATGGATGCAAGCCCTGTGCACTTGTAAACTAAATGACAAACTTCTTCACATACTCCTGACAAACACAAGCCACAAAATCCCCAGGCATTCACCAGCCTGCTGAAAATTGTTATGACCTTCACTGAGATGGGATAGAGTGGCTGGGGGCAGAAAGTCATTGCTGATCTGTGACTGCTTTTGAGGCAGTGAATCATAGTCATGTTATCCCAGGACAACAGGGCTGCATATCTTCCAAATCACTGAAAATTTCAATTTCAGTCCATGGGTGGCATAGTGCGACCTGGTTGATGAGAAGTTATACCTGTCTTTCATCTATTGGAAGTAACTGAACTGCAATCTTTAGACCCTTTGTAGTCTACCTTTACAGTTGCTACGATCTTTTCATGCTAATTAAAATCTGGAAATGAGATTTACATTGCATTCCAGGGTCTTTAGCATACAAACATCATGTATGATACAGTTTGCAAGCCAGCATGGACATTAGGGACTGCAGCAGTGAAGCTGTTTGCTTGTGAAAATCGACTCTGGCAAAGCTTGGGGCACCAATTTAAAAGTGTTCTCTTTCTGTTTAATTTTGGAGAAAAATTGAGGACTGCTGTTTCACAGGAAGTGTTAAGGGTGACACTGTTTGCTAATGCCTTGGCATGTATAAAGCAAAAATGTACAACTTTCCTAACTTCTGCCAGAGTACACAATGAACAGAGAAAAAATATACTTAAATTTATAAGTGTAAGCGTACCTTAAGGAATTGGATATCAAGGTATAAATGCTTTCTATTCCTTAGGAAAAAATATTGTTGCAATCACAGTCTGTAGGAGCTAGCAGTTCTTCTGAAGCTTAAAAGAAACTCGCTATTTGGCTATAAAATATGTATTATTCATTTTGCCCAGGTTAACTTTATTTTTCTTTTAAAGGAGCTTTGACACTTCAAACTGGCATTTGTGAATTTAGTGTAAATCCTTGCAATATTAACCAGGCGAGAAGCAGGCTGCAGAAAATGAGAAATATGACCTGTGAAACAGCCCATTTAAACAGAGGCGTGAGTTAGGGTTCAGTCTACTTGCAAGCACTAAACAAGGCGCTCAGGCATCTTTGCACTGCATGTCTGCAGACATTGCTCCATCCCAGTGTCACAGTAGTTCTTGGGTAGGTGTTAAAATACTTTCTATATAATTTTTTTTCTTTCTTTTTGCCATCGCTTTCCTTAGAAATTAGATTTAAAATTAGTACTACTAAGTACAAATTTCCTGAGGGTGATTACTTACATACAAAATTGAATTAGGTCTAGCCATATTCTAACCCACTTTGTGTTTGTCTTTCACATGCCTCTAAGCAAGTAAATTTTGCTAAGGTAAGTGCTCAAGAAAAGTTTTGAAATTCACAGTAGAGCCAGTGTATCTTAGGACATTTGGTGTTGTTTACACAGAACGTGTCTGACCTTCCAAAATCCTTTCACACATCCTTAGCGCAGAGGCCAGGCAATGATTCAGGAAATGTTTTGGCCACACCTTCTGATAATTAGGACTGCAGATGCAGCCATATTACCAGAGTGGTAATATGTTCACTGCAAAGACAATTTGGGGAATTAGCATCAGGAAGGATGAGCAGAAAAAGCAGCTAGGTTGAAAAGCCAGATCATGTCACTGTCTCTACTGGTGATGCACTTGCATTATTGTTTCTGGATCACATAGCAGTGTTTCTTAAGGCTGCAGAAAGTGGAGCTGATCCAGCTAATTCCTTCTCAGTGAAATACTGGAGAACCTGTCTGTCTTTTTGGACAAGTTACTGGAAGATAATCAGCAATTTAGTGGTTTAGAGTTGGCACTGTAGATGTTTTCCGATAAGGGTACTCTATATGCATCAACAGTGTAGTCATAGGGTAGGAAAATATCAGAAATGCTGGTGAGTTCAGTTGCTGCTCTTCCCTTGTGGTAACAAAACCATACATCTCTCAGATAAAACACATGTTTCTTTCCAACACATAGACAAAACACTCTGTCTCTCCACAGAAATAGCAAGATGAAGCCACTAAGAAATGTTACACAGGTGAGTGTGGCTGGTTTTGAGTGGAGGTATCTGTGAAACAACATAAGGAGAAACACACATCCACTCCTTTTCTCAACAGAAACAGTGTCCTGATAAAAATCAAGAGCTTGAAGCTGAATGTTGATTGAAACCCCCTTTGAGCTGTGAGCAAATACATTGCCTTCCAGTTTAATTCTGTCCACATTAAGGGCTACATGAGTAGAAAGAAATTATCTCAAAGATTCCCAGATCTGACATCCATTTTCACTCCTAACACAGATCTCTGAGGCCCACAAACTTTGGCAAACAGCAGAGGTCAAAAGAGTCCCTTCATATACCAGCTGTAAAGAGAATGTAAATGAAGATAGGCAAAGGACATCAGATTTCAAATGGTAAGTGAGAGTCATAACAGTGAATGGGTGAAATTATCCACCCAGGTAGCTAAGACTAGAAGGACATCTAGGGAAATACCAAACAAGCCAGGCAGAATATTTCAGTGCACATCAGCACAAGAGAAAAAAAGTCTCCAGTAGAGAAAAGCTGAAGAGCTGAACACACACTGTGCAGGAGAATGGGATTAACATAATTGATTCACCTTTGAACTTGCAGAGAGTGAACAAAATGGATGTTCCAATCAAAATACTAGATGATTGTTGCACCCATATGAAAACTCTGCATTTGGTCACCATGTGTTCCCAACAGTTGGCAAAAGAAGGCAAGGCATTTGATTGCTTTGTAACAGCCTTTCAAATGTCTTTCATATCAATGTTGGAACATCCTGTAGAAGGAATAATTTCTAAATGCAATTAGAGAGTTTTAAAAATGAGGTGGGTAAGGCAGTGATAGCACAAACTAGAGCAGCTATAATCTCCGTAAAGTGCATGGAGGCACGCCAGGCAAAGAAAAATCTGTGCATGGCAGAAGAACAAATGCAAAGGCTGACATAAGATTGCACAGTAAGCTCTGTTTAAAAAAAAAAATCCTGTGATAGCAGATCAAGGAAATAAATGCACTCTTGTATTCAAGAAAGAGAATGAGCTTAGGCAAAAGTTCCCAACAAATCTCAGAGCTGTGAGCAGCTAACAAAATCCTCATAGATGACAGCTTTGAAGAAAAATAGTTTTACAGGAAAGGCACTGGGCTGAGCCTCAGGAGGTTGGTGTCCCCATTGCTACACTGCTGCACACGGTCTCTTGGACTCCGGAGGGGAAAAAGATTCAGCAAAGCTTTCCTTTATAAAATGGAGATCATATTTCCCTTCCCTGACATCCTTTGCCTTATCTATTTAGGAAGCAAGAACATCTTTGCATTTACTCTCAGCTGAACCTGCCAGGAGTTACTGTGGAAAACAGCATTCCAGGGACACCTTACAGAAGAAAGCGTGCACCAAGAGAACCGTTCTGAAAACCTGCAGATTCAGAGGGAGAATATGAGGCCGTGAATACCACTTGCACAGAGGACATCTTTCATGGGATTGCAGGGAGGCTGAATCCACTTGCTTGCTTTCATGTCAGTCTAGGTACTTTTATGCTCTACAGATTGTCAGCAGGTAAATCTTACAACCAAAATGGGGTGTCTTGAAGTCCATTGGCACACATCCAACCAAAGGGACCCTTAATGGTCCCTTTGACCCTGCTCTGAACAGACTGAAAGACATCCTGAGGTCCGTTCCAGCCCAACTGATTCAGTGACTTTATTGTTCTATGAAATGCTCGGACTAAAGAATAAACAAAATTAGTGACATGGTTTCTGTCCAGCCCAGGAATAGTCTGACCTTATGATGCCTGAGACAAAGTAATAGCGTACCGCTGCTGAAGGAGCAGGTCCAGCTCCACTCCCGAGTATCTCCATCACTCCTGCTCTTAGCCCACTGCTCACTTGGAAGTGATTCTTGTAAGTCACACAGCAAGCCACACCAGCCCGATCAGATGGCAAAAAGGGACAAGATGAAGCAGTTTCATTTGAGATCAGACGAGCCATGGAAAAGAAATGAGGAGGGAAAGCTGGTGGCTGGGGACAGATATGGGATGTGGAAAGGGGAGAGAGGATGGAGAAAGGAGTAGTCAGAAGAAAGGTTACCACAGTTTCCCTGTTTTGTCAGGGCTGAACTTGTACATCAGCTTGGCCATATTGTGAAAACATATGCTAAAGCCAGAGTTAATTTAGATCTGCAATTCATGTCAAAGTTATCCCACTCTACCCATATACTATCAAGCCATTGTGCACAGTATGCAGCAGAGCTCTGAACTCAGCAATCAAGTGGTAGTGACAACACCTTATGCAGCATGAAAGAAGCTGATGCTCTTGTGTGCGGCATGCTGTCATGATGGCACTGTAACATGGTGAAGGAGAGACTGGGAAAATGAGAATGGTAGAGAAAACATGGTCTGAAGGGCTTGATGCTTTACAGCACAGACATAGGAGAACCAGAGCTTTACATTCAAGGAAAGGACACAGCTTCCTTCACAGCTTGTCAGCAGCAGAGGCAAACTTCAAAGGCAGGGCAACACAGGACTGACTGGTGAGGCTGTGTGGAACAGGCAGGTGTTGGCATGGGAGAAGCAAATGCAGTTATCACCCTTACCTCTTCTCTGCCACCTTCTTTCTTGCCAGGCCCGACTAGCAAAGCCAGCCTGCCTGTCATTGCCTATGACTTCTCACCAGAGGCACATTTACCTTCATCCCTGTAGTCCAGCCAGTGATGCTGTTTTCACACAACAGGGCAATGTTTAGCCTCCTCTGAGGCTTGCCTTGCTGCCCTCTTATAGGCAGTTGTCTGCTTTATTTTTGCCTGAAGCCATCCCTGTTACCAAATCAATTCCTACCAAGTAAGAGTAAATCTGAAGAGGAAAGTACACTCCTACTCGCACTACAAATTCTGCAAGGCTTTCCAGCATCAATATATATATACAATCATCTGAATACACACAAGGCTCCTAATTATACACTTTCCTCTCTGATTTATTCTGAACAGGGCAACATGATGACTGCAGTGCAGTGCTCCATAACCTCATAACAGGATATGTCTCTCTTCAATGACCTGCCTGTTGCACGCAAACAACTTTGTGTATGTATGTGTCTTTGTTCCCAAGGCTATGCAACAAAAAAACACCCAACCCCAAAATGCACTACAAGGGCCATAAATGGAAAACAACAAGCCTTTGACACAGGGAAATTATACTCTCAGGCAAAAGCTCAGGATAATCTAGAGCTGCTGAAATCATGATGAGTGGTACAAAAATATCAGTGATAATGGACACAGAGCTTGCTAGGCAGAAGAACACATGCTATGTAGCAATGGTTTTATGAGTGAGTGGCATTTAGGGACAGTCAAACAATACAAAGACTGTGAGCAATAAGAAGAGATTGTATTGCAAGGAAACATCTTCCTGGGCAGAATAATCCCAGATTTGCAAGTATACACTTTGTATTATTAAGGAAAACTTAATCCCAAAACCCTGAAAATTAATAATTCCATAATAAAAGGAATGGCTTTAGACTGCTGTACTTGCTTCTAATTTTGAACTTCCTCACAACTTACAAGCATTTAAGACCATGTTTTCAAACTGAATCTCCTCTAAAATAAAAGGGTTACAGTTAACACTATGTTAAAGTGGCAGCAGCGGTTGGCTCATCCCTGCTTTTGAATAGAGAAACACATGCAGCTTCTAGGGCTAGCTAGAAATGGAGGAGATTCACTGTTCACATCATCTGACCAAATGAAGTGTAGCCTGAAGGACACTGTATGATTTAGGAACCTTAAGGAAAAAGAAGAGGAGCTTTGAGAATACCTGTTGCTTGTATCTGGCAGCTGTGGAGCAAATATATCTTAGTACTGGAAAAGGACCACCTTTTGGGGCAGTGAAAGGTGTCCTGGCTAGGGAAAAGCAAATTCACAACAGCCTGAATCACATTTGGGCTGCACATGGATTGGATACACTGATGACTCTGACCATGTCTGGAAGCAAAATTGTCTTTGTTCTGGTTGCTTTAGTGTTATATAGGCTGTTTTAGTCTATTTCCATTATTTACCAATTGTCCTCAAGTTCTTCTTCTCCCCAGTCTGAACATGTGGGATAATGCTTGGTAGGAATACAAACCTTGCTCTGGTTCAGCAAACCCTATTGGCTTCTCAATTACCACAGTCTGCTTGCTTTATTGTTTTCACAGTTTCCAAATGGCAACAAGTTGGTGCCAACCCATATGGGCAGCACCACTATAGCCTCCTAAAGTTCCCAACAGATGGGCTGGAACCAGTTTTGCCATGGGGATGCAATTTGTGCCTCCAGTTGCCCACCCTGCCCTCCAGCTGTCCATGCCCAAGGCCTCAGAGACCATTCCTGTGCCTCAGTGGCACCCACTTCACAGTCCTGCATGTTCACCTGATCCACCAGAGGGGAAAAACACTGGAAAGGACTGGAATGGCAACACGTGGCCCTTTCTTTTTTGAGGTGGAAGCCTCCGGTGGAAGGGCTAAATTAAACAGCTGGGGCATTAACACCTTCAGGGACCACAAGTGTTTTCTCACTGAGCAACCGAGCTAGATCTGCATAGGGTACAAGGATAGGGTTGCTGTCTGAGCAAGTGATTTCTGCAGAACAGATCTGTTGTTCACTCCTGCCAAGAAAAAGCACTAATGTGACTTTACAAAGTTTTTCCCTCCTAAGGTCAACTCAGAGAAGACTTCAGCAAGCCCAGAGCTGTATTTCTTTTCTCTGGATGAATGGCTACCCTAAATTGTTAGTGAGGTGTAATTTAAAAGAGCTTGTAATAGATTTGCCAAAGTCTTCTCTGTAGAATCGATATTAGCTTGTACTCATAATAGCATTTCAAACCATCATGTACTGAAGTCCTGACCATCTGGGCCAGGAAACGGCAATGGGAATTAGCATTTCTCCTCTGCTAGCCCCTGTATGCTACCCTGTGGCTATTACAGCCATCTATTTTGCATTCCGGTTCCCCTGCGATATGGGCAATAAACAGTAAACAGTGCACTTGGTAATAACTTCTCCAAAGGAAAAAAAAATACTCAGCAAAAAGCATAATGTAGACACACTCTGTAGGAGTTTCCAAGATGGTTTGCAGCAGCTACTCAGACATCAATGCCAAACAAAATTATCTGAGTGGTAGAAAAAAGTCCCCAAACAGCTGCCACCAGCTGTAGCAGGCCAAGTTAGAAATAATGAAAGGAAGATTATTTTTTTTTCCTGAGCATTACAAGAAATGGGAGCAGAACTATGTAGAGTGTCTGCACCTTCTGAAGACTCTTCTGTTGCACATAATCCTTACAGCAGTTTACACATGTCACCATCTGCTGGTACCCTCCATTACTGCATTGCAGTATTGTGTTACTCCACGAGTTCAACAAGGTGATGCATAAAATTCCCATGGCTGTGTTTAGAAAAGATTGGATTGAAGATGTCCGTGTAATGGAAATGGCAAAACTGGTGTGAAACCACCAGAGCTGGAGATAAGTTTGCAAAGTTCGACCAATATTTTCACCTGGAGAACCATCCAAGAGGTTCTAGAAAGCCCGGCCTGGGAATGGGGGAAGGGACAGCCACAGAGAGTAATTTGCTGCAGAATGACAGAGGGTTTTGTTAGATTGCTTGTTACAGACGAGAGAAAGGACAAAGTCTACAGGCAGTCAGGGACAAAGCAGCACTTTAATCAGTCTGCCCTCCAGTCCTTAGAATCCTAGTTTGTGCCTTTCCATCCTTTTTGCTTTGCTTCTGCCCGAGTTCTTGTCCAAACTCCAGACCCGCAGTCATTAATTTCAATGTCTTTTTTTCCCATTTTTTTAATCGTGATCTTCTTCAGCCTTTTTGGGTGATCTTGAAGAATAGCTGGCAGCTCCATCTCATAACTCTTTTGGATGCTGAATCTGCCTTGTAATGCTTTCTTTGTCCAGAGTTGAGAACAGTCCTTCATCCAATTCTTCACCATGGATCAGTGCAGTGCTCACAGGCTAACACTGTGTAATGGTGAATCCAGGGAGTTTTACAGGCTTTATATAAAATAATCTTCCATAAATTATTTTCTGTATGAAAAGATCATGTTAAAAATCTGTGAATTAATTAAAAAAAAATCCTCATAGCAGCTTTGTTCTCCTGCATACTCAGGTTTGATGCATCCATCTACTTCAGGTCACAGCCAAAAAAGTTGCTTTTCTAACTACAGGGAAGTGATTACAAATGGGCCACCCTGAGGTAAAAAAATACAGTAAGGATAAGTTTTGTTACATTTCCTTCCAGGTAAATTTACTCCAAACTTAACTTCAAATGTGGAATGGGGTTAGTCTAGTTAAATTTACCTTGAAATGAAACTTTGATATGTTCTTCTCACTATGCTTTTTGTTTGGGATAGACAATACTTCCTTGATCAAGGTAAAAAACATTGCTTGTTTAGCAATAAAGACCAGACTTCAGAGAAGCTCTGAAAATAAGAAATGAATAGCAGAACAGAAATTTCAGAGGACAAAATGTCAAGAACACACCACAATTACTTGGTTTTGACACCTGGTAATTGGTTATAGTCTCTAAAATATAACTGAATTAAAAAGCCAAAACTTCTGTGTTTCTAATAACATAAATATGAACATTTTTTGGTAGTAGTGCTTTGAATGTGAATCTTTGCCCAGGAAAACCAGAATTATTCTTTGGGGCAAGCCTTGACTATTGACTGCAAGTGCCTCTGCGCTTGGCATTAGAGTAGCACTTCCAGCACTGCTGGGGGCTTGCCATGGCCTCCAAAATGCACAGCAAGGTGTCTCTCAGTAATAAAAAAGGAATTTGGGGATTATTCTTTGGTGAGGGGGTATCTCGCTGTGGATTTGGATGGAATACCCAGCTTTGTACTCCAGGCTTGAACTCAGCTGTTAAAAACAGCAACTTTGAATCATCTGTTTACTTCAATCATCAGTTTATAGACATCAGATTGTCTTTATCCGGGTCTCATTGTACATATTTTGCAGGAATAGTGTTACTTCATCTTTTTCTAGTCTTTTACATTCAGGAGAGGTGCTTTAAGCTTCGGGTAAGATTCGTAAGATAAGAGTTAAATGCTGTACTTTATTTTAAGGAACAAGTCACGTTTTATCTAGAAAGGAATTTGATATTTTTTTTTTTGGTAGCTTATCATGTTTCTGTTGTATTCAGGTGAAATGTCACACATCGTCATCTATAGGGGAGTTATTGTCAGTGACCTTTACGCTACCTTGAAAAAGCAATAGAAACTTCTTTTTTTCCCCATTCCCTCAAAGTAAGAAGAGAGGAAACGACCATGAACTCTTTTATTAGCAGCTAAATCTTCACTTACTTCTTTAACAACGGTCCTTGTCCAGAGCAGGTAACAAGAATCCCAGTCAAAAGAAATAACCTAAATAAATCCGACAAATTCTGAGAAAAAAATAGAGTAAAACTGCATTGTTTGCGGCATTAGAAGACCCGTGTATTTGCAAGCTCAAATATTTTCTTTTTCTTCATGGGGAGACAGAAACGTGAGTGCTCCACTGTTCAAAACAAAAATTAAGACCAGTTTGCACAGCGCTGTAGATTAAAGAAGAGAAAATGTTAGGTAATTAAATGCTAATGATTCAAGCTGGGTGCTTATGTTTCGGATTACTTGCCTAATAATGTTAGCATTTAAATGGTCAGCTTTGAAGTTAACAAACAGCCCATTAAGATGCAACCGGGGAGTTGTGGGCTCTTTGGGTGCCATTGTTTCAGTCTGGCTGGCTGCAGACTCAACAAAACAGCAGTGATGGGATTTACACAGCGAAGACTATTTTCGCAATTGGAAGGGCTAGAAGTTTTTTTTTCTTTCAGTGAAAGCTCGTATTATTGACTACACAGCATGTGGGAAAAGCTTAAATCTACTCATTTCTTCTGAGTCCTGGGATTTCTATTGTCCCTGCTGACTGCTTAAATACAAATCACTTGGTTCCCAAGCAGTGGCTCTGTACGGTGATCATCCTATTGCAGCCATCGCAACTCTACCAGATTGTTGACCTCTAGGTGGTATTGCTGGGTACTTGCAAGGGTTAATATAAAACTGCACTCCTGTCAGTGAAAGTTAAAGGAGCTTCAGTGATGAAAATTGCATCACATAATGAAAAATCTCTAAAGTAGTGGCTACTTAAAGGACAGAAATAATTAAGAGATAATTGTCAATGGAACAGAATATTCTCCAGGATAATGGGCTCCTGCAGATGCAAGAATAGCATGGTGAAGTCAAGGCATTTATGGGAAATAAATGGCACGGTGCAGCTCAGGTTCTTTCTTCTTCAAAGCACACAACGCTGATCCTGTGACAATGGTCTGTTATTCCAATTCATTGATGTAGACTTAATTATTTCATCTAATGGAGGTTGATGTGGGAGTTACTTACTGTGCTGCTGTAGACCTATTGCTTTTTGAGTGCCTCTGAAGAGAAAGGCACTGTGGATTTCAGTGCCTGGATTTCATCAAACGTTTTGTTATCCCTACTGTGACTGCTATTCCCTGTACTTACCATGTGGTGTTAACCAAGGAGAGCTAGTTTTGCATTATCAAAAGGGGAGTGCTCTGACAGTTTGATGTTTCTTGGTGGCAACTGTAAATATTGACATTTTAGTGACTACCACAGTGGGAACTTGATGCAACTCATTAAAAGTAAAGGGGCTTTTTTACTGAATTTAAAGTGAATAATTTCAGGCCCTGTTTGGTGCATTAGGAGGAGAACTGTTCTTAAATTGGCTTTGTTTTCTGATGTCTTCTACATGATGTATAAATGCCAGAACAGTCTCCTTGTAAAACTATCTTACTTGTTGGTTTTGATCTTTTGTGGTCTACTAAAGGATTCATTAAAAACACCACAAAATATGTTCTGCTAGCTTTCAGACCTTAATTGAAGAAATGGGTAGCCTGGATGTTTAATAAAGATTTCTTTTTCCCTGGAATGTGAAATGGTGCAATAGTTCTTAGAAACATAGATCAGTTGCACTAAAACAATTTATTTCAGTTATTCACATGCTGCCTTCATTCTTCTGGTGTAATCTCTGTATTTTATTCTGTGTGTGTACATATATATTTTTTTGCCTGTAATTTATTATAGTTTTTTTTTTTCTCAGAAATGTTCCATAGACCTTGCCTATTTATTTTGGTTTCCTGTTCCAACCTGTGTTAACTTAGTGAGAATACCCTTTAAGGGCTATTTCTACATCTCGCCACCCACACATGACTTGACCAGCAAAATGATGGCCATTTTAATGCTGCGTGGGCTGTCTGTAGCTGTACAAAAGGGCACAGACTTGGCCCTCTGTATTTCATGCAAAGGCTGAATGTAATAACTTAGCAGGCTGTGAAAAAAATATCACAGAAAGAAGTGAACCCAAAATACAATAATGACATAGATAAAGGGAGATCAATAGTATGATTAAAGTTCCAGGATCACACTGAATTTTTTCGAAGTGTCCACAGGTGTTCTAGCGAATGCCTGATGATTGTTTAACTAGACCAGTTTTAATTTGGTAGGTGGCTGAGAAAGTCATGTGAAGCAAGCCTCTCCTTCTGACTTCATTTTTATTACAATGACTTTAACAGCATATGATCAGCTCTATGACTTGAAGCAAAGACAGTCAGCAAAGTACTCTCCCTCTGCCAAACCTTTCCGGCTATCTCCCTTGAAAAAATTATCTTCTTCACAGATATCCCCATCCTGACTATCAGGTAATTAGGTAGGAGTCTAATCATAGGTCATTTTTAAGGTAAACCACATTTCTTTGTAATCCCTGAATAGTTTGATCCTTCTGTTACTTGTAACATTGCCTATAAAAATTAGTTAGGAGTACACAGAAAAGTCTGGTATACCTAGCTTAAGCCCTGTATGTAAATTTAGCTATTGGCCTTCGTGAAGGTTATGCCATCTGCATCTTGGAGTTAGCCTGAATTGCTGTTAGAGAGGCTGATGACCACTTTTAAGTGCAACATGTGTATTTGCTTTTTGCCATATGTGATGTTTTTGGCTGTCTCGGAGTTAAGAATATGTGGACATTAATTCTGAAGACTTCAGCAAAGCTATTATGTTTACTACAATTTCTCTGGATGTTAAGTGGCTACTGCATGGATGACACAAGTAATATAGGTTACTGCAGTTTTTCTGTACTTAAGATTTCTTATTATGTGTTGCAGCATCCTAGAATGGCAATCATAATGTGGGGTCTGCCTCTGAGTGCCATGAAAGGCTAATTACAAACTAGCTCTGCCTGTCTGTCTGCTAAAACCATGTGATGTATTTCGTATCGAAGCTGGCAACAACTGCGCTGGATTCTGTAACCTTTTCTCCTGAATGTACTTCATTCCCAAGCTCATATTCCAAAGATGCAAGTTCTTTGTTTTGCAGCATCTTGACGAGGGGACTGAAAAGCTTGGTGAGGAGCTACAGACCATCTGAGTACGTCTATTTTTCTTGGGACTCTTCCTAGACAGATGATTTTCAATGCACTCCACTGCTGACACATTTATCCACTGAATGACTAGTGTGCTCCACACCGCCTCTTCTGCAAGTCCTTTCTCCTGTGCTGAAACACCAGACTGTAGGATTTACACAGCTGCTGGGAGGAAGTGATAAAACAACACTCTAAAGAGCAGCTTTCAGGTGGGAAGGTATAAGCGGTCTGTGAGAGTGTGGCTGCATGGCAGGCAGAAGCTTCTTTTGCTAAATTTGGTGTTGAACACACTCTTAGAACTACCTGGTTGATGATGATGCCACACCGTATCTAAGAGAATTTACAATACTTTTCAGAAAAGAGACTCTATTATCCTTCCTGTGCCTGAAAGTCCTGCTTTGAGTGTGTCCCAGGCTCTCTCCAAGGTTAGTCCTTGATTTCTGGTTTTATATAGCTAGGGACTAATTTGCACACAATATCTGAAGGTACTTCAGAGCTCCCTGTCAGCTGAGAGACTCTCTGTGCCAGTATTTCTGCATCCTGCACTTGCTTGGTCACCTGAGCTTGCCACTGTCCGTCACAAGTGACAGTGTTAGATAACTCCTTCCTTGTGGAATTGTAGCAGTGCTCAAGAGAGGATGGATCCTGCATTGCAAGGCTACAGTCTATCATATCCAAGCCAAGAAAGAGTCAGTCTAGGGTAGTATGGCTCTGCATCAGTCCCATTACCAAGCTGTTAAATATTCAGACCTTGGAGAATGACTAGCATTGCTTGTGGCGGATACAGAGAAATTGCTTCCAGGAGAACAGTTAACATTTGTCACATAAATCTAAACAAACTATTTTCTATGGCAACTGTTGACCATCCACCATCACCAGCTATAGACAAAACCTATATATAGCCACCTCTTCATTTGCACAAGGTGGTGAAAAACAATTCATATCAGTCAGAACTTGCCAAAAATGTTGCCACCAAACCTGCAGCGACCATGATTTTTAAATAAAGAAGGTAGCTTTTAAAATATTCATTTCTATGTTTTCTGGTTTACTTAAAGCAGAAAAATGATACCAAAATTCTCCTGATATTTTACAGTTAGCCTAAAAAAGAAGGTAGTCATGGATCTTATCAGAAAATTAGTAGCTTTTAGACAGTTGCAAAGAGATGCAAATAAAGACTGCTCATCCACAAAATCCACTTCTAAAAATAAAAATTAAGTGTTTCAAAATGTTATTTTCTAGGGTGAGGATGCTCAATATCAGCCTATCTGTATTCTCACTGGGGGCAATGGAGCGGTTGGCATTGGTGTCAGTGGAAATGTTTTAGTAAGTCTAACAGTTGCTGCACTGTATGTAACAGGTTAAGATCAACTCAGAAAGCAGAAAATTGGAATTTCCCCTGTCTCTTCCACCGCTCTGCTTCTGCAGATGACTAACTCTGCAGCACTTTCCACCTGTATGTCACTCAGCACCTTTGCCTCTTTTGCCAGATCTCTCCTGTTTCCACCACCACTCTTTATTTACTCGCACCATTAGTAGATTTGTATCGTCTTCCTTCAAAAAAGCTTGTTCCCAAGGTGTTACTTGTTTGGAATCACTAGCTGGAAGTTAGTCATTAAGTTTAAAAAAGAAACCTTAAGAACAGTTTACTTATCAGCTTAGTGAGGTGGAGGTAAAATGGGAGATGTAAAATGGCCACAGGAAAGCTGTGGCCTTTGGAAGACCTGTAGTACTGATGTTAAAGGCACCTGCAGTGGAAAAGAGCCCCCCACTGCTGTGTGTGATAGCTGAGTGGGAAGCCAGCTGTGCCTGTGACATTAGGGCCCCTCTACAATTGAATAAACATATCAAGGGGCTGCATCAGGTTCTGCAAAGCAGAACTACCTGGGCAAATTCCCTCTGCTGCTGCCACTCCGTTTTGATAGATACGAACAATTCTTATCTTCAAAAATATGTATAGGTAACAGGAGTATTTCTATAATCACTTCAGATTGCATCTTCAAAAGGATGACAATTTTGCCTTCTCCCTGCCCCACTCTGCCCCGCCCCCCCCCCCCCCCCCCCCCTTGCTCCCTCCACACTGGAAAAGTCTTATGCATGGTTAAAGCATATGCTAAATGTGGGAGGGAAAAAAAAAACAAACCTTCCAAATCTTCACGTCTTTGACAGCAAAGCAGCTGTATAAATCCCTCTTCTTTAAATGTATGTATTAGAACTGAAGAACTACTACTCCAAAATCTCTTACTTTTTGACAGATCTTTTTTGTGTGTGGTAGCTATGGCTGTCAGCAGCAATTTATTACATTTGTAAGAATATTTGATATTGGAGGGAAGGACTATTTTTTTTCTTTTAAAGAAGCGGAAATCCAAGAAGAAAATGACTGCCTGGTCATGCACATCTATGCCTACATTTTCAGTTTGACTCATCTGATCTTGCAGTCGTTATTCAATAGTACAGATCTTGTAGCCTTTAAAAGGCAGAGCTGCGCATTCAAGGGTGAAGTCCATAATCTGTATCGATCTTGGTACAGATACTCAATTCTTGGCCTAGATATGGTGGCAGGGCTAGAGGACAACACTAACAGTATTAAATAAATAAATAAATAAATTCATGCCTCAAGGGAATCACACAGTTGAATGTGACTGCAGCTAACAGGGGCTGAATTCATTCCTGTGTTTTCTTAATAGATATTAGACTTATTTTTACAAAAGCCAGCAAAATTTTGGTTTTAAAAGCTGATTTACACAAAGAAAACACCTCTAAATATCAGGAGCTGGCTGCAAAAGCTTTGGGGAGAACCAAGCAAGAGACAAATAGTCACAGAAGGATAGAAAAATACAGCATATTTTTAAGAAGAAAAAAATCCCCTAAAAGGACATCTGTATTTAAAAATAAGGAGGAAGAAAGTAAGCAAAGAAATAAAGAGAACTGACTCTAGGTTAGAGCCAATTCACACAGGTAGACCAACCATAATCAATTGCCCCGTTGGTGGTCTTTAAATAAAGGTCAGACAAAATTGTACCGAAATCTACATAGGAATTACTTAAGTGCTTATTTAAGACAGTGGGTTGCTTGTGGGAGGCAGTGCTCAGTGCTAGTTTCACTCTATTTGTAATAGTGCTTAATTAGTTTATTATTGCATTTGGAATTACTCCTCTCTTAGAGATTTCAAAGTCTCTTTGTACTGTTCAAAATTCTCTTCTATGCACATATCTCCCCAGATCTGCAACATAAACACAAAGTTTTGAGTTCAAAATCTGTATCTTCATCTTTGCATCTTATCAAAGTTCTCAGGTCTCACCAATTAGTTCCTATGCAAATGATCAATCAAAATATCACCCTCTGCTACATTTGTCAATGCTCATCTTCTGCCCCTACCATTGAAGCAGCATGCCATGCACTCCATGCACTTGAGAACCTTGTCATTCCAAGATTGATGATGAAATCATGGCTGTTTACCCTTTGGCAAGCTTAGTTATCAAGCACAAGGTGAAAAAAATATTTTTCTAGAATGGTCTGCTGACCTTCTGTTCCCACAGAAGTTGGATAACTGGAAAACTTGTGCAGTGACATAGTGTGTGCGGTTGCACAGGCAACAGAAGCCTGTACAGCTTCTGAATGTAACCTACACAGACTGAAAAAGCCTTTTGGAGCAGGGACAGCATTGCTGTATATTCTCCTTGTTTCTGTAACACACTACAGTGCTTTGAATTAGGTATACGCACTTGTGGACAGTTTCCCAGTGGATCATCCCAGAGAATGCAGTATCTCTTCACTAAAATACCTTATCTCCTTACCCACCCAAGGCAGAAGCTGGAACCTTCTGACAGTCACATACAGTACAGCCAAAATACTCTTTTTCCCCCCCTGTGTTGCAACTCAGGCCTGTCCAAGGCTTTGCAGCTGGATCATTTAAAACCTCTAGATACAACATGTGAGCGTAATGGCCCTGTGAAAGGCTCAGGTTGAAAATACTGCGCTCCTTAGAGCAAGCAGATTAAGACCAGTTGATTTTGAGACTCACAAGGGATCTGCGTGTAGCCACGGGTCCCTTTCAGAACCTTGTTCTCACGTTGGTCAGGCAGCCTTCAGTGCAGGGCTCACACCACCTAGGAGACCCTCATCCCTGGCACCCAGCACGGCCAGCTCCGTGCTGCAGGTGCCCAGGACTCTGGAAGGCACTGTTGGGCAGCTGTTGTCACTGCCAATCCGACACGATAAAAAACTTTAAAAAAACACGATAAAAGCACTACATGAGAAAGATGGAGCTAGCGGGTGCTTGGCTGGTTGCTACCCTGCTGTCCCATTGTGGTGTCCAGCATCAGGTTGTGTACAGGATTTGAGCTCGTTGAGTGAAGCATGTTGTTTCAGACCGTACATCTGTTTCTCTCGGCAATAAGGTTGTCAATCCCTGAGAGGCTTGCAAGTAGCAAGATGAACTCTTCCTAAAAGTGCCAAAGCTAAGCTTGCCTTCAGGAAAGTCTGTGGCACTAAAGAGGAGAAGATATTTTTTTAGGAGTATTGCTGTGGAGAGCGAGCCTTGGTTTGTGGAGCAGGAAAGCAGATTGACCAGCACTCTGTGATGGAGCTGCAAAGGGAGAGTACCTTGACCTGCTGAAACAGTGAGGTGCTTGGCTTAAGCCGGTGCTTGTATTATAGGGTCTAACTGGAGCTTTAAAGACAAAAATTCTCCAGATCTGAACCACTGACTCTCCATTATCATCACTGTGAATTTAAGCCTAATTTTACACAGGGCCTGAAATGGGAGCACTGTTGGGTCCTTGTGGTGCTCACTGCGATATAAGGAGCACAGCAACGTACAGACCTACTTTAGGATTGAAACTACTCTGAAAAATGTCCTTTAAGGCAAAATTGATTTCATAATATGTGAGTACTGTAGGGAACATTTTCCACTCTTTTTACGGAGAGTGTGCAAGTTGGTCTCTATCTTTCAGAAACTGGTATTTGATATGAACTATTATTAGCTGAAAATGATAATCTGTTCAGTGAAACATGCTCATTTTCTGGTCCTAAACTGTTTCTGCTCCCTAAAAGCACGAATACCGCAGTAATTCAGAATACAGGCTCTGCTAATGTTATGCTTGATGCACATATTTATCAATCTGATAATTATGCTTAAAATAAGGGAGGGAAACAAAAAAAGGCTGACTGAGAAATAATTCTGATCAAATGCTAGAGGCACTGTTCGGGTCTGCTAGCACAGAGGTGTACAAGAAAAAGATAAAATGCAATTTAACATTTTATTCAGTGCTGTTTATTCAGCTCTTTTTGCCTAAGAAACATTATCAATATTCTGTAGTTATTCTTGCTTCCATTTCTGATGGAGCTTGGGCTTGGTCAGCATATCTTTTCTAGAATAAAGCGTTCTTTCTTTTTTATATCTGCTCACAGATGTTTTAGTATGAGATATTGATTATCCTGTAAATGGACAAGAAAGGAGTTGCTTTTGAACCAGAGGCTTGTTTTCCTCATTACAGCTCTAAACCACTTGCTGTTTTTTTAAACCTACTCAATACCCTGGTTTGGTTTCATCAGCTTCCCTTCAGCTTGTTTTTTTTTTTTTTTCTTGGCCGCTCCTCTGTCAGATCCTTGAGGTTGCAAAATTCCTGGGGTATTTCACTATTTGTGCTGCACACAGCTGAGAAAATTAAGGGAGGAGTGTGTGCATTTGTTTCTATATATGCTTTGAAAACTTAGTGAGGCAATGATAGTGCCACTCAAATATTATTGGTTATACACTCATGTGGTGGGTTAATCTTGTCTGGCCACCAGCTGCCCACCCAGCTTTCACTCTTCCTCCTCAGCATATGAGGGAGAAAAGAAGTCATGGTTGAGATATGGAAAGCCCACTCATCAATTACTGTCACAGGCAAAATAGACTTAACTTGGGGAAAATTAATTTAATTTATTGCCAATTAAAAATAGAGTAGAGATAGTAGAGAAACAAAGACAAAACTAAAACATCTTCCCCCACTCCCCCTTCTTCCCAGGCTCAATTTCATTCCTTCACTCGTGACTTTTCTGCTGGAGGAACTGGAGAGGGAGGAATGGGGGTTGTGGTCAGTCCATAACATTCCATCTCTGCTGCTCCTTCCTCTGCACACTTCCCCTGCTCCAGAGTGGGGTCCTTCCCACGGGGAGCGGTTCTTCAAGAACTGCTCCAGCATGGGTGCCCCACGGGCTGCAGCTCCTGCAGGGGCTCTTCTCCATGGACTACAGCCTCCTTCAGGGCCTGTTCACCTGCTCCACTGCAGTCCTCCGTGGGCTGCAGGAAGATAAACCGCCTCACCGCTGTCTTCTTCAGGGGCTGCAGGGCAATCTCTGCTCCAGTGCCTGGAGCACTGCCTCCCCCTGCTTCCTCTCCCACCTTAGTGTCTGCAGGGCTGTTTCTTCTGCATTTTTAGCACTCTTCTTTCAGTCACAGCCGCTGCACAGCGGTTTTTTACCCTTCTTAAATACGTTATCACAGAGGTGCCAACAGCATGGCTGAGGGGCTCAGCTTTGGGCAGCAGCAGGTCTGTCTTGGATTCAGCTGAAAATGTCTCTGTTTGACACAGGAGCAACTCCTGATCTCTCTGCCAGCCCTGCAGACCCCCTCTACCAAAGCTGGGCCACATAAACCCAATACATTTTTTTGGTTTTCAGACTTCAGAAGAGTATTTAGCTTGGAATGTAGTGGCCATCAAGGACACCTCTGAAAATCAAAGACATCTCATTTTTTGTCATTGGCATCAAAATACTGTGACCTGAACCCTATGAGAAAAGTAGCAGGCTGAGAACAAGAGCCAGTTCATGTTTTGTTTTCTTGTTAAACCAAGAAGGACTGGCCTCCTGAATAAGTAATTCACAACCTTACCACTTTCCTAAAGACCTGTTTGCACTGGCTGCATCAGACAAAGCTGGAAGTTCGTAAGTATGAAAAAAAAAATCACAGGAGGCAGAGAAGTGAGGGTTGAGACATCAGAAGTGTAAATAGGCAGCAGAAGTGAATGGAGGTATCCTGGGTTTATTTGTGTATCTTTGGCCTTACCAGAAGATCTGGGTGGCCACAGAGCACGTAAGAGGCAGTGGTAAATTTCTGAAGTTTCTGAACTGGGAAGTTCATCTTATTTGGTTTTTACTGTCCAACATTTTTGTTTCCCACGTGCTGCAAACTTGCAATAGACAACCATATTTTTAAGTGAAAATGTGTGAATGAAAAAAAATCTTAACCCCTTCAGACTGAAGGGCAACATGGAGGGTGAGGCAAGCACTGCTGTTAGTGGAGAAAAATGTTTGAACTAGGAAGAGATTTAATATCCACAAGCTGGTGTTATAGTAACCCACATGTGTTGTAACACAATATCACATACCATCTAAGTCTTGAGTCACCATCATTCTCTTACATGGACAGTCATGGGCTCAATTTTTTCCTTGCAGTAATGAGAACGAATATCAAGGTCTGTGAAGTTACACTTGTGTAAAAACTTTGTGGCTAGAGGTCATCATTTAGAAAAGTAATGACTGGAATCGCAGTCATCTTTAAAAGTATTCTTGGAGGGAGCTTGAAGCATAGCATGTCCTAGAGTCAGTGCTTCCTAAAATGACACTGTTAATGATGCATGACAAAAGCATTTCATGTCACCCACATTAAAGAAAAAGCATTTTGCATCTTCTTGGCTCTTCTGTGAGACAGACTAGTAGTTTTCTATCGCAGTATCCTATCACATGCTTCTGGTCGGTGAGAACAAAGCACATTCCAGCTCACACGCTGAAATAAAGCAGCTCACCAGGGCACAGTGTGGAGGAGGGCTGCTTCCTCTCCTGGCAAGTGCTGTCTAAGAGGCAGCATCCTGCCTTGCCGTACACTCATCAGTGTGTATAGCTTTACATCTCTTCCCTTTCCTTTTCTCTGTTTACAGTGGGGCTGTAATTGATCCCTACTACTTCACACCTCTTTTCCCTTCCTGAAAGTGGCTGAACAGCTTCCAGGCTCTGGTAGGACCCCATCTCCCTGCCAGGCTGACACTCATGCATCAGATTCTTTGTCAGAACACTTCATACACACAACTGTTGGAAGAATTAGAAGAATGTGACCAGCAACAAATGATTGGCTTGGTTAAGCTTTTAAGCTGAGAGTTATGGTCCACTACTGTGCTGCTTGGAAGCTCTGGGGCTATTCCCAGTGCAAGGGGAAGAAAAAAAAAAAGGATTCAAGGATTCACATCCATTTTCTGTTTTCCTCTTGTTTCTTGAGGTATCTTCCAGGCTGAGCTGTCAGTGTAAGACAAAGACCCTCTCAGTGAACATAATAAAGTGCACTAGGGATTACTTTGCTCTTTCAGGAAGGGACATTCTCAGCTAAAGAGCCATCAGGTAAAAATTCTGTTTTGCCTGGAGTGTTCTGAAGGTCTGGAAGGCACTTTACGCATTGGGGTGCCCAGGAGAGTCTGGAGGGACAATCAGCCTTGGGAATGCTGACTCCATGGGTAGCCATCATTCTGGGACTGGACTTGGTTACCATGATGGGCCTTCTACATCTCATCACTAAAACCACACACTCAGAACTCAATTGGTATCGGTTGATACCTGTAAATGTAAAGCAAAGGAAATAAATAAAATTCTCAGCTAGTGTAAATTAGCCTAACCTGAATGGTTTCAGTAGTTATGCAAAACTGAAACAAGAGATTGGGGAATCTGCCCCAATATATGAAATATTACATAGAGTACATTACATACGTGTGTGGGTATGTGTGTATATCGCCCCACCGGTTCACATCCGTATAACCAGAATACTATCACAGCATTCTGTTCTAATCTTTTTTAACTCAACCTCAAAACAGTCCAAGTTGATTATATTTTGAGATTACCAGGGTTTAATAATAATAATAATAATAATAAAAACCCAAACAAAATGTAAAAAACCTTGTAATTTATGAAGCTCTATCGCAACAATACTGTTTCCTAATTATGGCAAGAAGTCCATGTGGCTACTGTTCAGAGATGAACTGGAACAGATCTGAGGCTGGATGACACTGACATGCCTCTGACAACATGAGCCATTCAGAGGTAATGTCATTAAAAAGAATGTGCCATTTTCTAACACAACTCAATAGAGTATTTGCCTACCAAAAGACAGAAAAAATAGTGTTCTACACAGATTTTTTCATTTCTCTCAGAACTCCAATAATAAAAAAAAACCCACCATGATTCCTCCCAGCTACCGAATTATTCTTGCTTTTAAAACCTTCCTTTTCCCTTTAGCTTCTGATGATTGACTCTCCCTGTTAACCGCTTTGTAATACTCTGTATGGAGGACAGTATATAAAAATAAATTGCATTGAGCTTGATCCAAACATCATTTGACTCAAAATTACACTGAGGTTTTGGGCTGCTTTTTTCCTCCTCCCCATCTCTAGGTCTGACTGGCAAGCCAAATATTTTCTATTTACTATCGTAAAGGCTAAATAAAAGGGCAAACAACTCATTGCTGTTTCGATAAAATTCATGTTGTTATTTCAAACTGTAGCTCTCCTTTGTCAGCCCCCACTCCCATATACTCATTCATTCACAATGCCACTTGGATCGCTGATGTGTTTGCATATTAGAGTCTGCAGAAATTATGGGATCAGGTTATACCCCTTTTGGTAAACCTGATCACTGAAGAATGAGTAAGTCTGTTGGAGAATTAACCTTTATTTACAGCACACAAAAGTGAAAAGAAGTAGCTTCTTGCTATTGTATTGAGGTTATTACCTTCCTTGTAGTAAATCTCAGGACACCCAATTAAAGTTAACTTGCAGCTTGCAACAAGCAGCCTGTAAAGTTTGCTGGAAAGAGCTGCCATATTGTCATCCAAATATACTAAACAGTGCAAGACAGTGACAAAACATCTAATTATCTGATTACACTGCAAGAATAGCTACTTACATGTACTGAATTTTGCATACCATCAACAAATACAGACTGTGTTCATCACTAACTTGCATAAGCAAAAAAAAAAAAAAAAAGAAAAGATAGAACAATGGGTTTCAGCTACTATTGTTTCCAAACAGCAGAGATATTTTTGCTAGCACTTCGAAGTAACAGACCTCTCCAGCAATGTGGGAATTCTGGGGCCATCCAGCTCAGAAACAGAGGTTTATTCTCCTCTGGTTCTGACCCTGCACGAGGTGTGTGGTGGTCAGAGACTGGTCATCTGCATCACCAAAACTAGGGCACCACGATGAGAACTGTGCAATGGCTGTTTGGCAGAGGTGGTGCTTCTTGGAGTAAAAAGATTTTCTATGAAAAGATGAAGAAAAAAAAATGCACCCTTAGTCTTATTTCACATTTGCCTGCCCCTGGCACTGTACAAGAATCCCTTGTGGAGGGTAAGTGTGAGGCCAATACGCAAGGTCCTGTGATATGAACAAGGGTGGGGATTAGCAGCTACATCATGAGAAGCACTTGTGCATTTGCTGTCACCCTGGAGAGATCCCACCATAACAATCCAGGAGTCACTGGTGGAAGCTCGGACCTGGACAGTTAAAGAAAACGGACACATTTCAGTCTTATGCCCAGGTTTATCCCACAGCTGTCCATTTGTCTGAGCAATTCAGCCAGAGACAAAAGCAGAAAAGCATCAGCAAGGAAGCTGCACTGTTTTCCCATCAGCTTTTCTTTTCTGCTGATTCGGCTTACTGTGGCTGGCCTGCCAGCCTATCGCACATGCAAAACTAAACTTGGGTAAGGTACTCTGATTTCTTTTACTACAGTCTGGGGCAAGACAGAGGGAGAAAAATGATGTTTTGAATACCTTATAACAATAACAATTTCAGCAGAGGCAGTATTTTACTATGCCACCACTGCACTGGGAGTATCTTCACATCAGCCATAACATAGTCCCACTTCTTCACAGTTCCAGCTGTCACACCATTAAACATAAATTGTGGCCTCAAGGGACCCTCTTTTCCAGAAGGGAGAAACAATTTAGCCTCCATAACATATCAGTCTCCAGCTTGTCCTGAAAAGGCTGTCAGTTGTGCTGAATTATGTACAAAATCAATGTGAGGTGCTGTCTGCCAGAGATGAGTTGGCATTAGCAATTTAATTTTCACTGAGGGGGGTCCCAAGTCCCAGGTCTTCATAACCACAGAATAAGTGCCCATTCCATCCCTACTTCTCTAGTTCCAAAATTATACCCATTTTATTGCATTATTAGAATTAAAAAAAAGGTCACAACAAGATGATGCTGTCGTGAAACACCTCTTTAATTGTCTGAAATGGGCAAATTTATATACTGTTGTTAAGGTGTACTATTATAATCTGCCCTTTCTACTCTAATTTCATTGTATTCTTTATTAAATGGACATTCACAAACATGTTCTTTTGTGAGGGTTGACACAGTGTTATATTCAAGTAACAAAAAATAGCACTTTTAAGACTCGCAAGGATTTTCAAGTGGTGGAGAAAATCTCCCCTGGAATAAGATGCGCACGTATGCATAAGGGCGAGGTGCAATATGTTAGGGTGGTGGGACACAGAAACAGGTTGCCCAGAGAAGCAGTGGATGCCCCATCCCTGGAAGTGTTCAGGGTCAGGTTGGACGTGGCTTTGAGCAGCCTGGTCTAGTGGAAGGTGTCTCTGCCCATGGCAGGGGGCTTGGAACTAGATGATCTTTAAGGACCTTTCCAACGTACACCATTCTATGTTTCTATGATAAGTAGGACATAATCAAGTGAGTTGGAAGGACAAATAATCTTGTGATGATCTTCAGGGAAGCCTGATATTTTATTTGACACTGAATATGAACCCTGTCCTTCTAAAATCACCATCACTGTGCAGGTGTATTGAATGATCAGGGGCTGTGGCCCACAGACCTAGAATAAATACTTATGCAGCATATAGCTCCTGACCCAGCACTTTACTATATGCTTTTTTCTACTTTTTTCTACTGTATGTATGACTGGAGCAGTGTTGAAATCTAATTTCATGGTACCATCTTTTCCTTCTCCTCTAGAATGGCAGCTGATACAATATTCCTGTGACAGCGGCTAAAGGTCCGAGTGTCTGATGGTCTTTAAGACCATCAACTAACAAAATTGCCATCAAAATTCTCTTCCAAATACTTAGTTCTGAAATAAGTTTCTGTAAAAGCTCATTTAAACAGGGTTACCTGGCAACACAGCATGGTCCAGAGTTCAGCAAAAATAGCGCCTCAGTGAATACAGTGAGTTGTAATAAACATAAAGTCATTAAAGGACATTTTTCAAAAATAAGTCAACAATTGATAGCAACTTGGAATTGTTGTGTCAGTCTCTGTTTTCTGAAACAAATGTATACATGCTTGCATCACTGGTTATTCAAGGTTGTTTACCTATCATGTTTGGCTGCAGGAATATTACAGACGTAAATGTTTCCTCTGAGCTGAACGCTTCTCTGAGGGCATCCACAACTGGAGCATCTCCATTGACTCAGGAGCTTTATATCTGAACCCACTTTTGAAGGGTTGTATTCTGCCACTCTCAGTTATGTTCTGTAATACATTACTCCAGCAGACATGTTGACACTACTGTATTTCACAGTGGCAAAATTTTTCACAAGAACTTGACTGGAAGGACTGCTATTCATCAATAAGGATTGCCTTCCAGCCTCTGAAGGACAAGCCTGAAGGCTTACACTCAATATGTTTCTTTGAGGTCTTCATCCCATATGAAAACTTCATTGCCATTTGAATCTTGCCTTCAAAGAGCTGCAGGCTGAGTGGGAATGTCCAGAATACAATTTATTTTGTCAGTAAATGCAAAAGATTTGTGATCTGTTTCCTTCAGGATAAGATCTAGAGCTTTCTAGAGATTTTCACGGTAAAACTCAAGCAGCTGTTTTCAAAATAATGGCATCTACTCAGCAGATAAACTATTAAGGCACGGTTCCCTGTTCCTGAGCACGGACTTGGGCTTTTTACATCCCAAACAGTAGTTTAGGCTTTAAAGTCTTTTCTCAGGAACAGCAAATATTTAATTAATCATACCAACAGAGAACAACAGGAAACACCAAAGCAACTAACTCAAAGTTAGAGCTTGGATTTAGATGCTCTGCAGGCAGATTATTCGGGCTCCAGTCAGTGTGAATTCTTGCTACACAAAAAATGGGAAGATCAAAAAACTCGGCAAAAGCTTGAAATTCTTCTGTTATGAGACACGACAGCAGAGCAGGTCTTTGAAGTTGCCTCTCCCATTCCATGAGGAGCTTTAAGGGTTGGTTTTGCTTTTTTTGGTAATTTTTCTTGGTTGCCTTCATTCTGCCCAAATGAGGAAAAATCTGTTCTCAGAAAGATAGGGCAGTGAATATTGCTTCCTGACTCAGTCAGGCTAAAAGATTCATTTTGTTTATTTCTCATTTTATCTTAAAATAACCTTGCTGAGCAAACTGCTCGTTATTAACTTCAAGTCAAAACATACCAGTAATGGTTCTACGTTTTTAGTGTAATTCCCTCTAATCATCCTAGCACAAAAAGTCTGCTTGTTTTTATATCTGCTTTATACAATGCCACCAGTAATGAATGTTCTGGAATTGGAACATAATTTTGATTATCTGGCCATTACTTTTGATTTATGGAGCACAGAGACAGCTGGGGTTTTATAAGCTTGCCCTGTAGTACTGAAGATAACAAATGTAATGTAATAATCAAACTTCTGTAACATGGAGCACAGAATGGGTGGGCCCACAGATCTGTCTATATATACCCTTACCATACCAACAAATTTTATCTTCAGAAGCAGGAGTATAAAATTAATTTGCACAATGCTACTATTCATTATTCATACCCAGATTGAGATATGTTGCTTTCAGAACTAGTATTTAGGCTTTTTGGGAGGGGGTGAACCACCTGAAGGTGGTTTCATGAAATTATATAAATGCATACCACCGTGAGGTTTACAAATGCATTAGTGTTACAAAACATGAAAAACAAAACCAAAAAACACCTCTCAAAAGAAATATATTTTAAGAAGTAGTAATAAATATAAGCCATTGTGAAAGATGCAAAATCTGATGGTGGTTTTTTTTTTTTTTTTTTTTTTCTGGTTGCCACACAGGAAAATACAAAGGCAAGAGGAATGTTCCTCATGAGAAGTAGAAAAAAAAATCAGCCACTTCAAGGAAGAAGAGGTTGACCGTTTAGTTCAGTTACAGGAGATTGAGCAAAGCTCTGAAAACTACAGCACAAAAGCCGGTTACAGAAACTGAAAATAGGGAAGGGGAAACCAGAAACATGCTCTCAGGCTTGCAAAGAGAACTAGGAAAGTAGTATTTGTTAATGCAAACCAAAAGGGTTTTAAAAATCTATACTAGGTGGGAAACGCAGCAGCAGCAGCAACAGAGAGCATTCCCAAAAGGTCCTGAACACTTTCTAAAAATTAGTCTCTCTCCAGGTGAGGGGAGGAGAAGAAAGATGGAAACAATGAGAAAATAATGAACATCTTGTCCAGGTAGTGGCTAATTGTAAAGGTGATAAGCAAACGCTGGGGAGGAGGGAGATGAGACATGTGGATGCCTGCAAGCTCTAGGTTTTGCATCCCAGTGGTCATATGTGGGTGGCTTTTCTGTGCTCAGGAAAGAGAGGCAAGAGATCTGCAACTATGCTTAAATCTTCTGAGTGCCAACAGTTCAATACACACACCTAGATGCATCCTCTACTGCCAGAGCTACACGGAAAGCACTTCAGAGTGCGCATGTCCACCACCTCACCCTGATTGATCTTTCTGAGAGCGCTACTGCAGCTGCAGCTTCACCCCATCAGCAATAAACCCTTCCATGACAGAAGAATCAAGAGGCAGAAAAATCAAGAGAACATACAGATATGAAATCTGATTATAAGTAGCTACTGTATTACTAGTAATTTCTGCATTTTTAGATGTTCTAGAAATCCACAGAAGTTGCAGGAGGGAAATACTGTATGGCACACCAAACTCTGCAAAGGAAGACGAGTCTTCCAGCTATTGTTATGCTGAGAATACATCCTCAAGTATACAGCAAAACAATCAAACCAAAAGAAGACTGAGACCTTGATTCTTTGAGGCTGTAAATTGAAGAGTATGTAGACCTTGATTTGGGATAGGAGATTCGGTAAACTGAGGGGAAAATTGGGAAAACTCGGCAGTGGAACGCACCCCAGCAGGGCAGGCACCACCACGACACCGGGAGCTCCAGAGAAGCAGCATCTCCAAGTTCTCCATCACACCAAAAAAGGTGTTTGGCCAGTACAGAAGCAGCAGGATGGCTGGAGAGTGCCTTGCATTGACCAAAAGGTCCCTAACAAATAGGATGTTCCTTCCCTATCCATATGGTGGAAGTTACCTTGAGTCCCTATGGGAAGCACTCAGGCTTTTTTCCTTAGCCATTCCTCTCCTCTTCTATTTCCCAGCTGGGCTTTGTAACTAAGGGGACAAATTTTCACCATTCCTGTGACATATATTAAGTAAAGGGCACCTATCCTATGCTTTAGAGAAACTCCTACGAAAGATCCTTGCCTACAGTAAAAAGTAAAGCTTGTATCAAGAAATGTAAAGGAAACTGAAAAAGTAAGGACATCATACAGATAATCCCTGGCTGAATGAGGAAAACTGTGTATGAAATAACCATTGTAGATTAGGTATTAAGACATTTGAGTGACTTTTCTGCATTTTATTTGAATAATTAATATTGACTGAGGCAAAAGCTGGGGTTTTGCTTTCACATTCCTGATCCAGAAAGGTAAATCTGCCAAAACCATGCTACTTCTGCTGGAAGGAAGGCTCCTTAAGAAGGTGGGAGCAGTTGTGCAAGGTAAGAATTGGCAGTGGCTTACCTGAGGCATCTTGACTGACTACAGACAGGTCTGAGACACCCTTCTGGGGACATGTGTCCCATCACCTGTCAGAAGACATTTTCCCTTGTGTGTTAATGTGAGCGGGACCATGGCAGCGTAGATACAAATGTTCTCCAGAGTGAGGAATTTGGTAGGATTCCAAAAAATACTACGCACCAAGAAAGAGAACTCCCAAGAAGCAGACTTCATGTGGCTTCTGGCATTACAGTGACTTTGCTGCTTTGGCACCAGAAGAAAATAATTGGCTGTCTAAAATATTTTTGTTCACAACTGAGAAACAGCTCCTGTCTGCAAACCAGTGCAATACAGACACAAACATCTTCCATTTAAAATTTACATGCATTTATAAACATTTTACATAGCAGAGTCAAGCAAGACAAAATAACTTAAGAGTAAGGGGAAGAAATCGGTGCTCATTGTCTGCCCTATCAAACTGATTTACGTGAGGGTTTTGTATTCAGAAAGATCACAATGAGCTTTGTAGCCAGGCTGTAACAGTGCTACAGCACAGGCAAGAGCACGTCACCACCAGTAAAATCACCAGGTGAGAACGCAAATGTCACTTGGGGTTCAACTATTTGGAGGGAGCGCAAGTATGTTTTAGACTGTTCTGGGATGAGTATTAACATCCTTCACCAGTACTTGGCAATCCCGGAGGAAACACAGTGAGCTAGATCCATCCACATGTAAGGCCTCATGTATCCATTCAAGATGTTTATTCCCCCAGATAACCCTTTTCCATCTTTTTTTGCCCCTAAAGTTCGGAAGGACATAAGCTGTGAAGGATTATCATTGAAAGAAGACACAAATTGTAGGAAGGCTGAGATGGGGAAGTTCCTAAGGTCTTCTTGTAAGTAACTTCCCCTGGATACAGCGTCTACAAGACATAGATATATACCACTGCCAAATCCCATTTCCAATACAGGCTGCCAGAATTTCCCAAGACAACTGTAGGGTCTAAAGTTCAACCATCCTCTTCCTCTTCATGCAGTCCTCTGATGGGGATTTATGCATCATGGGTACAAAACCTGGTTGCACATTTCTACACTAAAACCCAACCTGACACTTGATGAAAGATGATCAGTTAAAAAACCTTTTTTTCTTGGAAAAGCATTTGAGATGCATAAAACTGATTTACCCTTTGCTCTGTTCAATAGACCTAATGCTGACCTAACACTAGGCTTTAGAACCATTGCTACAATTTTAAAGCAGCTGTAGATAGAGCTGGAATATTTGCTTGATGAAGATAAAGCTCCCGTTGCTGTGCGAAAGAGCGGAGTGCTCATGAAAGAGGAGCTCTACTCCATTCTACCAAAAAAAAAAAAAAAAAAAAAAAAAAAAGCACTAGACAAAACTGGAAATCTTTCACAGATCTTTCCTCCCTGTATCTTTTAACATTAAATGTCAATTAAATAAAATTCATCTAGCATTTCCAGTTTTTGGTTCCAAGTAACAATAATAGAATTATTATGCTTAAAATATTTTTTTCATAAATAACAGAGGAAGGGAAATCAATGTGCTAAAAGTAGCCTTTTGCCTATTTAACATGCATTTACAGTTTAAATCCTGCCCTTTTAAGTTTTCCTTACTTAACTACACACAGCCAGATTTTCATTATGTCCTGCTCTCTTTTTTCCAGACACTGCTAATTGAATATGGAAATAGCTTAAAGAAGGTCATTGATCTTTTTGACACATTACTGAAAAATCAAGGCTTTGTTACAGCATCAAGCTATAATTATGAATGCACAAGATAAATAATAGCCAGATATCCAGATGCTGAAATGCTACACCCCAATCTGAGAGGATTGCTACCTCTCAGCTTTCATCGGGCACAAGAGGAAGAAAGGAGACATGCCCATGACAAGTGCAGTAAAGAGGAGATAACTCACGCGCAGTGCTTAATGCCCCCCAGCTCAGGTTTCAGGGTTTACCTCTGGAAGTCACAGTCAAATTATGCAAATCACAGTTTCAAGTGCTGAGGAAGCACTGATGCGGCACCACGCTGAAGAGCATCACCCACAGACCAACGCCCTGCTCACCCAGCCTTCTTAGCGCAGAAGGCTGTCCCGCCAGTCCCAGAGCCCGCCCGCTGCTCCAATTCTCTCAACAGACTGCGGAACTGCAGCGTTTCTGCTGAGTTTGAGCTTCACACTGTTCACAGTTAGGTCCGTAATGAGTGTAAATGTAGACAGTGAACCTGAACAGATTGTTGCAAGTGAAAGAAGGCAGAACCGCTGCACCTACTGTTGGCTTTGTTTGCAACTAAACCATTGCGACAGGATAGAAACATGTTTAGTACTGACTAATCTAATGGGCTGTTTTGATAAAGCTCCATGACCGTAAGCATCTCCTTGAAGGACATGACTTGATGCACACTGAACTTAGCAGGGGCTTGTCTTTACTTCAGCGTAAGAAAGTCCAGGTGGCGGATGACTGCCACGATCTGCAATTTATGCTATTTATGCAACTTGCAGCATAATCACACAATCATTAAACTGTCAGTCTAGAAATGAGCCAAAAATGATGCAAGCTCTGTTATTTAGATAATGTACATTAAACCAAAGAGCTAGTCATCAATGTGAATTCTGAAAATTCTGAATTCCCAGAAATGGCACCAATCATTCTGCTTTTACCTGGGAACTTGCCTTCCAACTTTGTGCCAACCTTTCTTCTATACGCAGTCCAGCCATACGGAATGCTAAAGAAGTCCACATAACTTTCACAAGCTCAAACGTACTTCCTGTACTTCTTATTTACTATAGTCAGGGCTGCCCAGGTAGGAGAAAAAAAGCCAAACCAAGCACCAGATCCAAAATTAGCATTTTATTCAGAACGTTGGGGTCAGAGGTGTATCATTCATATTCTGGTACACAATACAGAGGCAAAGCTGTTCTCAGAAGTCTCTCCAGTTTGAAAGCTCCTTCCCCCTTCCCTCCCCGCCCCCAAAACATACTGTATATTTACTCGTGCCACCAGTATCAGGCCAACTCCCCTCCCCCCCTTTTTTTTGGTACAAATTATGTAAAACTTTTGTGCTAAGAACTTTTCTCCCTCCCCAAACAAAAAAAATAATAAAAATAAAAATAAAAAAAATACTGAGTACTCTAACTACAGTTCAACAATTGAATCAATGTCACTTGTTTGCAACCTGTTTTGTAAATACTTTATCCATAACAAAAGATATAAACATGCAAAAACCTGAATCCATAGTCCAAATAATACATACACGTGTTCTGAAGTTTCTGCACTTCTCCACAGACTATGCCAATAAAACATTATGTACACATACCATTTTTTACAGTGAAGTGGGAAAAAAATACTAGAAATTAAAAAAGAAGAAAAAAAGTGTACATGGATTAAGACCAAAATGTGTCTAACATTCTAGCATAAGAAAAAAAAAATCAATTCTGCTACAAACTGGTGATATGAAAACTCCCTTTATTTGCAACCAGCTGCATAAGTTTTAGAATTTTAGTGAAAAAAATCCCCTAACATCTAAAACTAGAAGTAATGTACATTTTTCCACCTCATGGTCTTCTCTCCCAGATAATAAAATTGTTCCACGAGGATTTTTTTTTGTTTATTTTTAATTTCCTTATTTTAATAAAAGCAATGTGATGTAACAAAAGCATGTTGAAGCATATTGTGTTTCACCTTACTCCTCCCCACCCCAACATATTTCGTCTCTTTAATGCATAATTTCATAAATCAGTACCATTAAAGCCTTAAACATAAAACTAATTCCGATCTGAAAAAGGTACAAAAAGGCACATAAAATCCCAGTGCTTCTGTACTGTAAAATTCAAGTGTAACTGAGCTCACTATTTTTCTCCAAACAGCATTGGATCACTGATATTCCACGGAGCCCAAATTGGTTTGCAGCCTAAGCCAAAGCCTTCAGCAAGCACTTGTGCTAGTAGACTACAAAGTTAAAGCCTAGCTTCTGTATGCTTTTGGGGAATATCAGTTGAAATGTTTGTACTTGTCCCAAACCAAAGTTCACGTTGAAGTTCAGTCATCACCTCCACCGTACATATCGGCAAGTTTCTTGAAACGTGGGCCCCAGTCATTTAGGTAGTCATAGTCTTGCTCACCACCACTACTTGAGGAGTTAAGAGAGCTCAAGGATCCAGCAGTGGAGCCGCTTCCTTCATAGTCAAAGACTAAGAGGGAGTCGTATGGTGGGGCTGTAGGGTCATTGTCAGCTGCTTTAAGTCCCTGCAAGAAGGAGAGGGAGGGGAAAAAAGATAGTTCTGTATCTGAAAGAAAGACAAAACATAACTGGAATATCACAGTGCAGTTATCTATTAATCACCACTTGAGAAAACCAAGTTCTTCTGCGTTTCAATTCAAAACGAGATCTGTATTTATGTAACTCCGGCAAGAACTTATTTCACAGTAAGACATACCCACAAATGCCTCTTAGAATGGTCACATTTCCAGCATTACAGCACTGGACATTCTGAATGTACTTGCAAACAGAGCTCTAACAAAACCTCAAGAGAACAGCACGGCACGAGGACCGAGGCTAATAAATACACAGTTTCAGAGCCACACAGCTCACAACTTGCGGCATGAGCAATATGGGACTGGTTAAACAGACAGATGGGGCAGGAGAAATAGGCATGTTTGCAAAGATTCACTTTAACAGCCATCTCACGTGGCCATTAACATATCCACTGACATCGCTGCCCTGCAGTCCATCTGCATGTGCCAAAACCCATATTTAGTTAGTCCTGTAAAATTCATGTACCTCTCTCTGTAGGCTGCTAGTGAGAAAAAGATACAATATGTTGGCTTAAGTCTTATGTGCCTTGCTATAACCACCCATAAGATTCCACTTGCTCTTCAGAAAAACACACACAATGACATCAAAGCTAAATACAAGATTATAACCATTTTGTTTCTTCATTTCAAAGGATCCAAGTTAAGAACACACCATTTGAAAATGTTGTGTTTCTCCAGCAATTTTAAATTTCTGCTCTCTAGAGCTGAATAATCCATGCTAAAACCAACACAAATTGAAAGTAGGGAGAGAACCACATTTCTTCCAGAGAAAAGTCTCTTCTCTCCTTGTTTCCTCACACAGGTCCAAACCTAAAGAAGTAAGTTAAATTTTAGAATACAAGACAATTGCTCTGTGCTTATCCTGGGAAGATTTACAAGTTGAATATAAGAGGCTGAAGCCTGAAGTTAAAAAGCCCTCTTGTGCTTTGGATTTTTCAACTTTGCGGGATTAGCAATGCTTTTTCAAGAGCTTCCACTTCGAATAGGATCTACTTTGGCAGCCACTGACAAGGGATAATATATCTTCCAGAATTCTATAAGGCTGAGCTAAGATTCTAAATTGCTCACTAATAATTTTAACCAGTGCTATTTGTGCTGATTTTATTTTTAATGTTTATTTATTTAAAGAATGGCTTTATTATACTGCCAATTATTTGGAGAATTGAGTGTGCTTCCTTCAAATTATTTAACATATTCTGGTTTTTTACTCTCCATTGTGTTAAGTCTAAAAGTGACACAATGCAAACAGATGTCAATTTTTCTTCTAGAAATACGTATATAGCTAAACTCACGAATTAAAGCATATGGTATTGATAAGGTAGAAGAGAATCCTGGGTCTTTACTACCTATCTAAAATGATCAATGTGTGCAAACTGTACTTACCAAACCAATGATCTCTAATCAAGAACACATTTTGGACTTAAATGATTGTTTCGTGTAGTACAACATCATCAAGCAGGTTATTAATAGCCTGCATTAAAAGTGCAATTTTGAATTATCTGATAAGAATAATTGGTGATGCTTGTTATCTTTCTCTTTACCATTTTCCATCCTGATGACCATAATAAGCACAAAAGATCTGAGATTCCAAAAAGACAACAGCAAGTGTTACAAGACTTCCCTTATCCAGCTTCAAACCTAGAAATTGTTCTAAGGCTTTCTCTCAATTTCTGCTGCTGAAGCAGAAATATAACTTGAGTTCTTGGCCAGTAACTGACATCTTCCCTTAAGCCTGCTTGGGGTGACAGACACCCATGCTTTTTGAACAGAGGTGACAAGGAAGGAGAATAAATACCACTTGAGCTTAAGGAGTGCTGAGGTATGAATCCCAGGTAACAGGATGTAAAAGTCATCTAGAAAGCCAGCCTGGGGAAGAAATGCTATTTCCCTGCAATTCTGCCTAGTAACAGCCAGCAAAACATGGGATACTAATTTATTAAAAATCAGTGAACAAAACATTTTCCTACATCACTGCAGAAATTCTGATACCTATCAGCTATCCACAGCAAGGTGGCAGGCAGCCTCTTTCTATCTTTTTTTTCCAAAGGAGAAGTTTTATTTTTTTCAATTTGCTGCTGGTATCATGATAACATTTAAAAAGAAAACTGGTTTTGAGCTACTGACTTACAAGATAGCATCTCACTAACAAATTCACTGTTACAAAGGTTGTGCTTACTGTGTAATCCATTTCATTCAGAGAACATAGCTACGGGCCATGTTATGAAGGTATTGATTCAACTGCACAGCCCAAGTTACACTGACATTTGCACCTACCTTCCGGTTAAAAATTCCTCAGCTTCACAGTATAATGACTGAACTTAGTCTCTTAACTCCTCAAATGACAACCAAGTGTTCTGCTCTATTTGTGTGGCAAATTACATACTAAAATGACAAAGAAATACTAGAATTTTTTCAGTTTCCCTCTGCTAAGCATATCCTCTGAATCTACCAAGTGCACTGCTCCACTTTGCTGTTGGGTTCTACAACATGTCTGAAGCTGGGGTTACTGGATGTCGACTTTGGCAGTGAAATTGGCTAACGAAGCTCCCTTTGGTTTCAGTATTGCTACCTTTTCTGATTATTATGTCATCCCTTTCAGCGGGTGGTATCACAACCTGCTACTGCCACACATGAAAAGGCAACAAGTGGCTGCCAAGAACTGTTTCCCCTGATCTTGCTGCCACGGTATTGTCAACTGCTTCTGAAGAGATCTCTCAAGTTTTTCCCAGATGTGTGCAAGAATATCAGAAGGGTTGTTATGAGTTATTTGGTTTACAGTTTCCTGATCTGAAAACTGAATGTTTTTACTAGACAGAGAACCTTATTCAATAACAGAATTGCTGGGGCATGCAGACCAGGTGATCCTGCTGGGAGTTGGTGAACTAAGTCATATTTCCTTGCACTTGCTGTATCACCAATGTACAACAAGCAGTCGTAGAAGAGCCATCGCAACACAAAGGCCAGCTTGAGACCCAGGACAGACTGAAGTAGCAATTTCACTTTTTTCCTCTTCCTTTTTTATGTATATTGTGGCAGCTCAGGAGGAGATAAGGGGCAGAAGAAGAGAAAATACAGTGCCTTGACTGGCACTGTACTGGCGAGTAGCTGATACCCCAGGAGGCTGCGCTGCCATTCAGCGAGGCCTGGACAGGCTGGAGAGTTGGGCAGAGAGGAACCTCATGAAACTCCACAAAGGCAAGTGTGAGGTCCTGCACCTGGGGAGGAACAACCCCATGCACCAGTACAGGCTGGGGGTGACCTGCTGGGAGGCAGCTCTGTGGAGAAGGACCTGGGAGTCCTGGTGGACAGCACGCTGGCCATGAGCCATCAGTGTGCCCTGGTGGCCAAGAATGGGATCCTGGGGTGCATCAGGAGGAGTGTGGCCAGCAGGTGGAGGGAGGCTGTCCTCCCCCTCTGCTCTGCCCTGGTGAGGCTGCATATGCAGTGCTGTGTCCGGTGCTGGGCTCCCCAGTTCAGGAAAGAAAAGGAACTACTGGAGAGTGTCCAGTGGAGGGCTATGAAGATGATTAGGAGACTGGAGCATCTCCCTTATGAGGAAAGGCTGAGAGAGCTGGGGCTGTTTAGCCTGGAGAAGGCTGAGAGAAGATCTCATCGAAGTCTACAAGTATCTCAAAGGGCAAATGTCAGGAAGATGGGGCAGGCTCTTTTCAGTGGTGCCCAGCGAGAGGACATGGGGCAATGGGAAGAAACTGAAACATAAGATGTTCCACCCTGAATATGAGGAAGAACTTCTTTACTTTGAGGGTGACAAAGCACTGGAACAGGCTGCCCAGGGAAATTGTGGAGTCTCCTTCTCTGGAGATACTCAAAACCCGCCTGGACAGGACTCTGTGCAACCTGCTTTAGCAGGGGGTTGGACTAGATAATCTCCAGAGGTCCCTTTCAACCCTGACCGTTCTCTAATTCTGTGACTGAGGAACAGTGGTAACCTTGTTATACTTTCCCTAGTATGTGCAGCATTCTCAATTGGTCTCCAATTAAGGGAAAGCAAAACCCTCAATCTTGAACTAACATGAAACATTACAAAATCTGATGCTTTTATTTTCATGAATCCTACTATATCAAATTTGGCAGACTTTTGATGAGAAGGAAAGGAAGAACTGAGCCCTATAGGGAAATATAAAAAATTGGTTTAATCTGGAACCAGTTTTTTACTTGACAAGAGAAAACAGAAGACATCAAGAGACTATTCTGCTTTGAGATGCACTGTATCAATAACCATTAACTAGGAATGAACTGAGGGTCCTCCATGTCCTCATGGGATGAGACCTTTAGTTTGTAATTTAAATTTAGTTTACCTCAGGCTATGTCCTCTATTGATTAGAAATATATTCTTAGCCACAAACTCTCCACCACAATATGATTCGTTTAAGATTTCCAGGGAAAGCACAGGTGGTTCTTGAAAACAGGATTAACTAAGTTACTTCAAACAGGCCTAATTTAGACTGTCTTGCAAATCGTAACTATTCTAAGTGTTAATTATGCTCCACACTCTGCAGTTATGTTTTAAAAGGCTCAAAATGGAAAACAAGGTCTACAGAGGATTCTTAATAACACATGACTTATTTCACTGACTTGTTTGTACACTGGACTGGAAGAAAAGGAGTTTTTTCCCTTCCCCCCTTAAATTAGAGATTCATCTATCCATTGAAACAGACAAAACAAGAAAGTCCCCGAGGTCATTTAGCTTATGCCTGCAAAACATATTTTGATTGTAACGCACCTCTGGAACCTTCTTATTTTAAAAAGTTCATAGCTCTGTATGTTATCTTAACTTTGTAAGTGTTGTAAAGGTACTTGAAGTTTTTATCGTACTTGTAACCTGTTTTTCAATTTAGAAGTCATTTGAACATTGCAAAATACTCATATATGTCTCATTGAGTTAAGTAGATTTAATACAAAGGATGACAGCTAGAAAATAATATACCAGAAAAAACAGTCCTGCCAAAAGGAAAGAAACAAAATGACCCACTAGGTCATTTTTACTTTCTGTTTCTACATCTCTGTAATAAAAGAAGAAAAAAACACCCCATGCTTACTTGGCAATGGTAGCTAAATCCTCCAATATCTGAAATCAGTGACCTGTAGTTCTTTTTTTTTCAAAAGTTTAAGTAATTCAGAGGCTAATCTGAACACTAGCTGTGTGTCCGACGTGCTGGTAAGCATTCAACAGACTAAATTAATCCCTGCACAGGGGCCAGCATCCCAAAGGATCATGCTATTCAGCATCTCTAGAAATAGGGCCAAGTCCTCCAGAAGACCAGACTGATCTCCAAAAGTGTTGCATCTTTTCAAGCCAATGGGATAATGCAGACTTTGCTACCGAGGTACTGATAACTAAAAGACAGCCTTCTTCCTACTCAGCTAGCGACTTGGCTAGTTTTCCAGGAGGTTTGGATTAGGGCTACCCACGGGAAAGTTACACATAATAACGTTGAAGCTGGATGCAGAGGGATATGAGCTTTGCCCTTTCTTACCTTGCTGTGTTGTTTTCACAGCTCAGCATATCTTCTATATTAACTCCCCTAAGAAATGTCTGGTATGGGTTTTATTCAAGATATTACTTCCATTTACTCCAAAAGTAAAACTAAGAGACCAATTTGTTTGGGTATAATCTTGCCAGGACTGCACGTGGAATTCTCTGAAGAAAGTCGGGAAACCTGCGTGGCCTGAATGTTTACGCTCTATAGACGCAGATAATTTTGAAATTTAACTCTAATAGTGAGTACTACTGTGAAAGACTGATTATTTTTTTTTCACTCAATAGACTTTTTAAAATCACATTTGCCATGGGAAATTTTAACATAAAATACAAATTAAAATGAAACTGTTCTGCAGAAATAAAATCTCCGCTTTGCTCAGACTTCTGACAAAACAGACAAGAGCATGAACAACCTTTGGGTGGCTACCGTATGCTAGAAGGATGGTTAGGTGGAATGCCCCATAATAAAATGATACATTGCTGTGAAATCCTAAGAAAGAAATACCTTATGAAAAAAAGAAGCTAAATATATAATGCTTGAAACACAGAAACTACCTCATACAGTTCCTTTCAATTATAATTAATTTTGAGCTAACTTGCAGACAAGAAAATTGCCATGTTTTCTATAATTTCATATATATTTCCAAGGTTTATTTTAGAGGCAATGACATTATTGACATTATTTTACTGTGTAAGAATAACTAGGAGTAGCTTTCTCTTTTGGTTGACAGCAAGGGGAAGCATGAAGGGAGATACTGATCTAACACAATAGACAGCAGTAAGAAAATCACTTTATGCTTGTCCATGCTGCAATACAAACATATTGGGTTAAATCAAGACAGCATGTACTGGTTCTACAGCTCCACGTGTACACATTGACACTATAAAAGAGTATTAACCTACTGAAAAACAGTATTGCAAGAACAGCTTGCTAAGTAATGTAAAAACTGTAGAAGGCTGGACAAACTCTGGCCTCTTTTTGGCTTTCCAGAATCACACTGATTGTTTGTCTTGGCTCTGTGAGAGCTTGATAGCTGCTTTGAGGACAAGAAAAATCAGGGTATTGAGGATTACGGGTTCTTCCCAACTGCCTGCTAGGTGGGTAGTGTCTGGTCACAGCTGCATGAGAATAGGATGGGAAACTTTGATTGTTTGGAAGAAGATGAGGAAGCATAAGGAAGTTCCTGTGTGCACCCCTGTCTCTGCTGCTTCCAGAAGCTCATTATAATTGTAATATTTAGAAGCACAAGGCACACAAAAATCCTTTGTTGAGACAGCTCTTTCTGATACAGATCTTCCCCGAACCTGAAGCCTCTTAAAATACATTGTCTTATGCATATTTCCTGCCAGTCATCTCCCATAGATTTTTTAAAAAATTGTATTGCTGTATACCTTAAAAGGAGCAAACTCAATTTTTTGCAGCTTACCAGCACAGAAGACTTTAGTATATTAGCCTGACTGTTCTTTAAAGCAAACAAGAATAAATACGTTTGCAAGAACAGTTCTGCAATGCTCTGCAATACTTCTCCAGCTCTAGTTGCCAAGGAAGATAGGAGAAAATAATTTACTACTATTCATCTACAGAACATAGTTTAAGTGGTAACTTCTGGGTTAGCATTTGTTTACCTATAATAAGCAAGCACAAGAAACACATTCTATCTTAAGTACCACAAACCCAACGATTTAAGACTGACCAGTGATAGGAATAATGAAAGAAATATTTGTAGGAGCATTTTTTTCAGAACTGTGAGCAACTTGGTATAGTCTGAATCTTACTTACATTTATCTTTATTAAATCGAAGAATCAAAGAGAATGCAAAGACTTTTAAAGCTCTATGACAAGTATTAAACCCACTTACGTAACATTTAATTTAGCTGCCCTGCTCACTAATCGTATTTGATGCAATTCTTCTGGTCTTATTAAAGGTACTCAATTTCCACTATTATCAGGATTCAAAGGGTAATGTATGAGAAAAATGAAAATTAATTTCTTCCATTATTAAATTACTGTAAATTAATAAATTAATTTAGGCTAAACTACAATTTTGTTGGTCTATTTATTACTTAGAATCTATAGAATAAACCTGCTTCGAGATAATGTGGTTGCAGCTGATAGATAACATATTATGGATGGAATTAATACAAACATACAGAAGTTAATTGATATAACTTCCCTTTCTGTTTGAATGAGTTAATTAAATTTGTCTGCACTTTAAAAGAACATATTTACTTCTATCTAGCAAGACAATATTGTCTAAGTAAGTTTCTAAAAGTTATTAAGTTCAAACAGAACAGCTCTTCATGCAGAGTACAATAAAGAAAACATAAATGCTTATCAGATCTTAGGAGGAAACTCTTTTTCTCTCCTTTACCTCATTAATGAAGTCTCCAATGTCCCCAGGATGAGGAGCAGCTGATCTGACTGGATACTGAGGTTCTGCATGGATTGGCCTTTCATCAAGACGTCTGATTCCAACAGGTTTGATGGCATCTGGCTCCACAGTGTCAGGCTGCTGGAGCTGGCTCAAATCATAATCCTGCAAAATATGAAACAAAGACAGTACGTTAGCAGAATTTCAAACAATATCTGTCAGGGGGAAAGATGAGGAGGAAAAAAAGAGAAAATGCAAAGTATCATTTCACCAGAAGTCCTATTTTTACTACTGTAATGCTTACTGAGAATAAGTCAATAACTTTGTTATTTGCATACCAACAGGACGTTATTTGATTTACACTCCCTGAATCTACCGTTTTGATTCTATTCCATCAGATTTGTAAAGCTTCTCATAAGTTTTCCATTGAGAAGCAAGGATTTGAGTAGTACTATTAAGAGACTAAACACTTTGCCTAGTAATGATGATTTACTGCATAGAGCAAAGATGCCAAATCCAACTCTTATTTTTCTAAGCAAATAAATGCCAGGCATTCTTACTCTGAGAAAGAGGCAAATGCACTGCTCTGCAGCATTTTATAATACCTTCAAAGAATGAATTTAAGACTCCTTGCTGATTTCATGTGGCTTCTATATAATATGAAAGCCAAAGGGGAAAAAATGTCATAAGAAGTACAAAGCTCCTCAGATTTGGCCTTAATTCTAAGCACTTTCTAGAGATTACTTGTGGATCTGTTCATTAAGTACTTGATGCTGCAGTTCCAAACTCTGGCAGGCTGCTGAAGCTAGCATAGCACTATGAATTCTAATAAGCAGTATGTATGTATATAAAAATTGTAATTAGATGAATGTTTATGCATTTAAGATAGATAGGCCTGAAAACTATTTGCACAGTGTGATGCATTTCAGCATTGTCATTCACCTCACTCTTGTCATGTCTAGAAGGTAGTCGTGCTCTAGGATGCCTTTGCACAAGGCACTGGTAAAAATGCAGAACAAAGAACTGGGTTTAAAGGCTTAAACTAAAGCCATTCACGAACTGGGGCTCGTGCCAACTCTACTGTATGCCAGATACCCCACTCCACAAATAGTCCAAGCAGTTAAAGAAGCATCCTAAATAAGCTCCTTTATCATCAATCTCTATTTTTCAACAGTGTTGTTTCGGGAAAAATCTTATTTATAATCTCAACTTGCTGGAAGTCATCTGTGCAGACAATTACATTTTCATTTGTTCCTTACTGACTCCTACAGGAAGGGATGCAAGCATTTATTTCTGCTGTCATCTAATGGGATGTAGGTCCTTTTTGAGAGTATGACCTACTGTGACCCCAAACCCACACTTTTCACCAGGAAGAGAGGTCTGTTGACAACAGTGAAGGTAGTCTTTTGGGAGAATTGTAACTAACTATCAAATCCACTACACCTTCTAATTCGTCACTCAGGTCCTCAGCTGACTGCATACAAATATATAGTCAAAAAAGGTGGAACAGCTCCACTGAGATCTGAGAATGCAGTTTCATATGCTTTAATTAGATTACAAGTTCCTTGGGGCTGAGCTGTAACTTCTACCCTTCGGTTCTTCATGTACCAAACAGAATAATAAGCGATCTCCATGAAGCATGAGAAAAGTAAACAGAAGAGAACTTTTTATCCTTTCCCTTTTTATTACATTAAATAAATCAAAGCAGTTTAGAGATATACTATCAGAAAATCCTATCAAACAGAGAAGAATGTACTTTTTAGCATTTATAAATATGTAACACGAGTACTTTTCATATCCACCCAAAAGATCAAGGTAGAAAACAGCAACAGGGGGAAATGAAAAATACTAAGTTTTTTAACACTAAGCATTTCATTATGGAGGAATTCAAACACGTATGGTTAAATAACCATGTATTAAAACCAGGAGAGCCTCTCTGGTTATTTCTGTTTTATAAAAGGTAAAACCTTTTTTCAGCCACTCACATAACCATACAATTTTTTTGCTGATTAGAGGTCATACAGAAATGCAACATGAATCAAGTCAGTCTAGCATCTTCACATCTAAGGGCATCCTCTTGTGTGTATGTATACTTTGAGACATCTCCAGGCTCTACAGCAAAAAAGACAGCAAATACTGCCAGCCACAAGGCAACATCAGAATGTGTTGTTACATGGACTCCCACTTCGGTTTTCTTTTCTAGGGTAACTTATGACACTGCCATGTAGTCTTCTACCAGAGGAAATTATTTTGCAGGTCTATTAGTGTCTGGACAGGAAGAGAAGATCCATTGTCCTTATTACCACAGACTCTCAAACCTCTTGTATCATTAAAATCAATACTAACTGTACATCGGTCAGGTATGGCAAGTCATCCACCACCTCCCCAAACTGGCTTTGTGCCATACAAACACAGCATCATGCAACGACTCAAGCTGTTTCAACATTCTGTCTAAAGTCAACTCTACCCAATTATTGCAGAGAAGAACGAAAAATGTTTTCAAGAGCCAGGGCGTAAGCTTTTTAGGGCTCTTGAAATTCCATCTCTTCACTCAATACTGCATTCACAGCTAGAAAAATGGGAAAACTTTTCATGTATTACTAAAGCTCCTGAACAGACTCTTAAAGTTAGTCTCAAGCAGAGTTTGTTAAGATAGTTAACTGCCTACGTGACAGCTAAATGGAAAACTGGCACATCAGAGAGAGGAAGATATGCTGAGGTAGGTTGGGACAGACAGCTTTGAGCAACATTCTGGGTCACTATTTTTACCCCTAATTTCAGGACCACAAGTCAACAATGTCTTGTCTTTGCTCCAATCTTTTTGCATATAACCTGTTCATAATTACAATCAGGTGAGGGCCTAACGAGGAAGAGGACTAGGCCCTGCATTAGAAATGTACTTGAGCAAAGGCTGTGAACATCTAATTCATAGGGTAGCCGATTTGTTGGAGGTATTTATGTTTTTTAGCCTGAACTCTAGCAATTTTAGAACAAATACCTCTTTCTCTTCCTTCAGTTTGGATTTAAACAAATCTAAACAGAGGGCTTGTTTGAGTTTTTTTCCTCAAACTTCTGGACAAGCTTAGATTGTTGATGGAAGGGAGGAATCTAGTATTAGTTTTTTTCTACTGGAAGGTCACTAAAACATGTTAATTTGCTCCCATTCTGCACCTAGCAAAAACTCAGGCCTTTTGAAACCAGAAATTTAGACTAGTCTGATCATCCAAGTCTACAGTCAACAGGGAAACTGAAACCTCCCATTCTACGAAAGAGATCCAAGTGAAACAAGCTGAACCATTCCTTATATTTCCCCCTGTTTATAAAGGGATCTGCTATCACTGGATGAGACTATACTGCTACCTTTTAGTTAACTGGCTGAAGAAATGGCAACTTTATCAGTAAAATTCTCTTGATATAACAAGCAGCACTTTTGTCTCCTTGGTTAGCATCTCTGGCAAACAGTGATCTATTTGCTCTTGCTGAAACCCCCCTGACAACTGTATTGAAGCAGAAGAACTTAAGGTTTTGATTTGCTTTTGTTTTAAGAAACAAAACAGAATCACAATGTGCTAAAAGGGCATTTTATCAGAAGCTGCATCTTGTGAAACTAAACAATCTCACAAAACCCATGCAAAACCCCACCAACCCCCTCCCCGCCAAGCTGATTACAAACACTGACCTCATTAGCTATTCACTTAGTTCTAGAGAGCTTTAAGCAAAGAATTACTCCATCACTAGCTCCCACCTCACATTCTGGAAACGTGACATCCCAGAGAGACAGTGCTAAATGTCAAAACCAGCTAGCCAAGCCCTATAAATTAACCACCTTACCAGATGTGCAGGCAGAAGGATCCAAAACCCAGTGAAACACTACTTAAGGAACATTTACACAGTAGTTTGAAGCACAGTCCAAGTAGCTCAACTTGAATAGAAGAAACATCCAGAATAGAAGAAAAGGCCATTTTATATTCCCCAATAATCACTGATTTACAGAGAAACAAGATAATGCAGCCTTCAAAATTTCCTCCCTTTGAACAACTTCCTTTTGTGCAAGGCAGCTATTCATTTAACAGCACACGAGCAGTAATTCCTCATACAGCAGTCATCACTTACAGCAGTAGGAGAGATTTTTTTTAAAAAAAATACCTTGCTTTCTGACTGACAGTTACCAGATTCAACAATCCCTGAAAAAAACCCATGAGAGGATAGGCTAGGAAACAGAGTTTCTCAGAAGCTTTTTGTTTTATAAAGCTAACTTTTTTCCCTTCTGGGTTAGTGGTTCTGGTTTTGTTTACATATTAGAAGAGTTACTTAAGTTGTCTGCAAAAATTTTTTTACAGTACCTGCTTTATAGGAATGCATACTGGAACATTATAAAGAAACTGTGAACAACAGCATGAAACCACAACTTACTAGAACTATAAATTGTTATGCATAGATGGGACTGACTCTTCTCCAAACAGGAAAACTCAGAAAATACTGGAATATATTACATCTAAATTGAGCTTTCTGCTACTAAGAAGTTTTCCCTAACACTAACAGTGATACATCCTAGTACATGCAACCTGACTGACATAGTCATTAATAATCTACGAAACTGGCTTCTGTGTTGTCTCAGTTTATTTCCTGGCAATTCATGAGACTGTTAATACACTTTCAGGGATGACTTGTTTTTTTACCTTGTACAGAGCAAAAGGTTTGGCTATGTATGAATACAGGCCTGGACACATGGCTAATACAACAAGAACACTACACCTGTTTCTTACTTTCAAAGGCTGCAGCCTCTGCAAAGAAAAATGAAAGTTCAGATCTACCCCCATGCAAGAAATAATCAATTTAATTGTCACCAGATCACTTAATTTGATGGTGAGAACTGCAAGCGTCATTCACTGAACAAAATCAGCTGCAGTGGTCTAAGTGCATGTAAAGCAACATTGGCAGAAGTTTGCATTTCATTCACCCCTTTTACAGGATGATGCCTCAAAGTAACCCCAACGTTATTGCTGGCTTAAGAGAATAGAGCAAACTATGACTTGAAGTACCTATGGATAAAACACATGTTCTGCTTTGCCTTTGTGTTCCAAAGGCAGTTACTGTCTACTCCAATACAGAAATGGGATGGGGAAGCAAGGGAAGAAATATTTTATACGGCTAATGTTCCCATCTGCCAAGGTCTTTTAAAAACAAAGAAAAAGGAAGTGAAAACCAATCCTGCTATAGCTCACCATTCTACCTCTAAACCCATCAAGCATCACCCTAAAAAATTAAGAGAAATTTGCACATAAAATATTGCCTGAGTTCTGCAAAATTCTCCAACCTGCCCTAAATCTTATGTCTGCTGAAATAATGGGACTCCAGAAAAAGCAAAGCACAGAGAACTGACTAGATGTACGCTGCAGGTGGGAGGCTAGTTAAAATGCCTGTGCTAACAGTTGCTCTTTATTTGCGACTCACTTTTTGATTACTTTCTGCCATATTGCTTTTCCCATTTGTTTTTATTATAGATGCATCTGGAGTATTACAAGTTAATAATTTTTAAGATAACCAAGAAGCTAGCTTATCTTTTTTAATAACAAAAAGGTGAAAGTTAAACTCCAGCTGCTGATAAAACACAGTTACAGGCGTAGGTTCTAGATAGGATAAAATAAAACACAAAACAATTTTGTAATGGAATTATGGAAACGTTACTTTTCATATGATGAGATAAAGATTCACCAAGGAATGACAGTAATTCTTCATGGGAGGACTGCATGAGTCACTCATTAAAAAAAATGAAGTTAATGTCTTAGTAAGCAAAACAATCCCCAAAATAACCACCTTCTAATTATACTATTGTATATTTCTAGGGTTATCTTAGCAACAGTTACTTCATTCATTGTCATTAAAATTCCTCAACATAAAACATGTTCCAGTGTTAAAGCAATGCAAAATAAAGGTTAGAAAGTGTGAGTAAATGATATGAATAACACTCACAGATAGGGTGGTGAAAATAAAACATAATCAAATGGATTTATGAAGAAGTTCAACAAGTAGGTAAGGAACACTGTCATGTTTACAACAGAGGTTGTGACAAGACCCAGCACAGAAGAACAATATAATCTTAAAATGTAGGCTTACTGGAAGTTACGACAATAAGGAAAAAACCCAACAAACCAGACAAAAAATCCAAAGGATTACTCAATTTGTTTTTATCAATGACATACAAATGCTGGAACAAAGCTACCTTTTCTACAAAGGAGCAATTTCTGTTTAGAATTTAGATCCTGCACACATAAAAATAAACCATTATGTATTTCTTTTTAATGCTGTTATCGCCTTTAAAATAAATGCTACTATTTTCTTTCTCTATATAAAGATGTAATAAAACATGACAAAAAGAAAGCTACTGACTACCATCTGAGTAGACTTGTAAGAAAAGCTGATGTAGGAAGGAAGACACAGAATCCTTAGGAGGAAAACTACTTGAATAATTGTAAAATCATTGTGTTGGAAACTCTTGTGCTGAAAAGATCTGAGGGCTAGATTAAAATATAGGTTCAAACCAGCTGATCTGCAAGACTTTCAGAGCATACCACCCACATGCTCGAGCAACTTGCTTCAACAGGACAACCTGCATGAGTAAGTACCACTACAGTTCAGAAAATACTAAAGAAATGGGCTCAAAAGAGATGAGAGGATCATCTTGTGCAATGAGATGTATACAAAAGCAATTAAAGGGAAAAAAATGTATCACCATTATCAGGCTGACATATGCTGCACGTATCCCAGTCAAGCACCCACGGCCTCAATGTAAATCACACGAATGGCCGGAGATACACGATGAAAATGAATTAGTGATGCTTATGGGCTGTGAGCTGCTATGTGTGTGAACTATGCCGCAGACATGCCCTAAGTGCTTTAACACTCAGCTAACATGAGGTTTCAGTATTTAGAACTGACAATAGTGTTACAAGTGGAGAGCACATTGTGTCAGGGGAGAATATTTGTAATCTGTATCTAAACCTCCCGTCTGCTAAAACACTGCAAGCTCTAGATCATGCAGTCCATTAATAAAAAAGACAGTCACTACCAGCTTAGTAATTTGTCCCTAAACTAGGCACATTATTTCAGAATATAGAAACTCTAGTATCCCCCACCTCCTACCCCAATTGTTGGGTTAAAGATTCAGATGCAATTAAAAAAAAAACAAAAACAAAAACAAAAGCGAAAGAAAAAAAACCCACAACACTTCCCACCTCCCCAAACCAGCAGCCAAACCAGTCCGCTGACTTTGTGGATTGATGCTGACTCAGAGCATCTCACTGCCCAGCTCCTGCTAAGTCAGGTAGCTCAACTGCTAAAACTAGAAAATATTAAACAAAATTCCAAGAAAAATCCCAGACTTTCTATCTGGAATATCTCTACCTCCTCTCCTTCCCTCCTTGTTCCCAACTTCTACTAGTACAGTGATGTTTCCCAATGCCAGGAAAAAATGTTTTTACCTGAATGACAGGAGTACTGTACAGCTTTCAAAGCCAGTATTTCAGCCCACATTTCTGAGAAACAGAAGTTTGGGTGAAAAAAGTCCAGAACATACCTGGTGTTGACAATGCTCTTCAGTGGAGAGCAGGCTGATTGCAGCCCAAGAACCTCTCTGGCTTAAGGTATTAAAAGCTTTTTTCCTCAACTGCTGTGGAGAACACATGACCCTGTGTACCAGTGACCTCTAGCCAGGCTAGAGGAAGACTATGAATCATTCAAGAACCTCAGTTTTCTTTACAAGCATTCAGTCTGTCACAGTGAACAAAGCAGGCCATCCTCTGACAGGATTAACAGGAGACCTTCATGATGGAATAAACAGCTCTTTTATGACAGACTTCACATCGTAATTCCTTGGAAATGCTAGTACAGGAGGAAAAAAAAATCCAAACCAACAAAACAAAACCAAGCAGGAATTCCACCTTGTTGTTGACAGTTGCCATGATGCAGAGAACTAGCTGGAATTTGGAACTCATCAAATTTGCTGTGGGAGACATTACTCTGATAGCACGGTCAAAGTGTTTGGAAGGAACATGCCAACCATGCTTTAGGAATTTCTGGGTGTGTTGTAACAGCTAAGAAACCCAAATGCATAGCTTCCAAATAAATAAATAAACCCTCCTAAATTAGTCCAAGAGAAAAACCACAAGTCTAAAAGTAGTTTGCTTCAGGATGCATAGAGTCCTAAGTTCTATCACTTATCTTCAAGCACTACCAGCCAGATCTTCAAGTCACCCAAACATCTGGGATAAACAAGAAAAATATGAGGCCGCACAGTGTAAATCTTCAAGTATTCATCCAGAAAAGCAGGTGATTTTATAAAGGCCTAAGTAATTTGCTTGCTATAAATAAAAGTAAGTAATTGTAAAAGGTACAGATTATGAAAATACTTGAAGCTTTTAAAATACTGTTTTTACTGAGATTCCCGTGAAGCTTTGAGCATTCCCTTCTATTCTGCTGCATGAGATGCATCCTGGGTTGGATGGTTCTGTGTTTCTGAGTCACCTTGTGCAGTGCCTTCTACTGAAGCTGCTTGTTCAATCAATAGTAATGGTTCTGGGGAGAGTGCATCATAAAAAGTTAATATGGATGTAGAGCATTTTCCTCTGTCATTTGCTGATGACTTGTGGATGCAAGGTTGACATGAAATAATTTTTCTTGATTTTAATAGAACACTGGCAGTTTTATCCTATGAGGCCTCATTCTGAAAATAGATTTTTGACGGCAGTCTCATGCTTTTTTAGAATACTTTGACACTTTAACGCTTACTTTAACTTTGACAAAAATGCAAAGATCTTTATGGCCAATGCCTCTTGCCCACAGCTTTGCTTGTACAGTATTTTGCTAAGCCACAGTCTGCAAAAATGAGATTACTACTTGTAGGGAACTTGTTGGGACATTTCATCAAAAGCTTAGCATTTCAAGTTCTTAAATCTCGCATAAAATGCACTCAACACCAAATAAAACCCAACCAAATATAATCCCTTCCTCCTTCCCCTGGGCACCGGAGGTGAAGGGGGGCAAGCAGGGAACCAAGAACAAATTAACCTAGGAACTATTATCATTTAGTTCAAGTACAGGCAGAAATCAGATTTTACAAAATGTCAAACCAAAACAAAGTAAAATCACCTCTCGGAAAAGCAAGACAGAACTTATTTCCATCATCCATCGCAGACAGAAAATTACGTGCCTACATGAAAATTTGTTCTCTCTATTCAGCCATTCTGGACAGGCACAAATTCCTAACTTTGGAGCTGTGGGAGAACATACCCACTTTTTGCCTACACAGTGGTCTAAACCTCTTTCTACAGAAGTGGTTATTAAAAGCTTGCTACACTTTGTACAAGCATTTATTTTCTTTTCCTGCAACATTTGTTAGGAGTGTATAAAGACCTTTTATACCTTCAAACACTATGGTCTACTGTTCAATGAATCAGGAAAGGGACCAGTGTATCTGAACTATGTGGCTGGTAGCTAAGATAATTAATTTGCAACAGTGGCCTTAAAATTTGTCTTAAGAAAGCAAGCAGGGGTTTTGTGGCTAAAAATTATTCAATTTTCTATAAAACCCTTAAACCGCTCTGTATCTATGTGCTTCCTCTGCTCACTGTGAGAAGAAATGATCCTAATTAAACATTTCTTATCACTTTACTGTTACTCCACCCACTGACAGTTTTCCCTTTTGTTGCACTACGCTCATTCACTGCTAGTGAAAGGCTGCATTTATGGATGGTTTACATCCTGCTAATCTCCACAGCATTCATACAACATTACCTCCTGCTGTACTACCCTGACCATACCTCTTGCAAAGACAGTGATTTCACTGGAAAGGAGCACAGTACAAGATGGACAGAAGAGAGACTTCAGCACCATTTCTGAACTGTTAAGGATATTACTCTCACTATATGCTGTTACAATGCTTAAAGTTTCTGACCTGTGGCACAACCTTTCCCGACACTACTCTAGCATCACCTGTGCCTTCCCAATGAACAATATATACTCTGAGAAACTTACTGGCTGTCCTGAGGGTTGTGTGGACAATAACTAAAAATCAAAACCACATGAAAATTACCAAACAGATTCTCCAGAGAATTGTGGGTGAACAAGAGCTGGAGAATATGTGAACTGGAAAATTAGTTCTCACAAGACGAAGTTTTCTTCATGTTTTTTAAGCTTCTAACTCTTCTGTGTAGTAAAAGATGCACAAACAGGATGAAGTTCTTGTACTCAAATTATCTGTGTACAAACAACTGGAATAGATACATAGATTCAAAGGGCTGTCCTCAATTTACTTAATAACATAAGCAATTTTCAAAAACTACATAAACGGAAGTTTCCTTTGCATATTGCTTAGAAAGAAAGATATGCAGAAAAGCCAGGAAGTAGGAACAGTACTTGGGGAAATGCAGCAACCACGAAAATTACGCGAAAATAAGAACACAAATTTCAGACAAACAAGCAAACAGAGGGAAGATATAAATGTCTGTACCAGTGAAGGGAGACACTTCTCAGATAAGTGCCGGATGACTGTGACTGGGGATGTGGAAGAAATGCACTTAATTTTTCAAGGCTTTTTACTAGAAAATTTCTTAGGCTCTGTTATATGCACTGTTCCCCTCACAATTATTCTACTTACTTCTACTACTAATAAAGTGCATAAATCTACTCTTTGTCATGTTCATAAACCACTTAATAAACCTCCTCTGAAGGAAGGAAGTTGCACTGCTTAGAAATTCACTAATTTGGAGAGAGAGAGAGAGAAAAAGCAGCTATTCTTAGCATGTACACATCACTTCTAGTCCTCTGACATATAAGCAGTGGTTCAACCAGAGGTGACATGAGAGTAAATGCATATGGCACCTGCCTGGAAAGGTATCTGAATAAATGCAGATGTGCCCTGACAGCTACTTGAAACATAAATACTTTCCAAGCTGAAATCCCAGTAGTGGCCAATCTGTCAATAGCCAACATTACCGTACATCTAGGGAGGCATTCACCCACCACCGAAAAAGGGTCGTATTTGGAACAGACTATATTGGGCACTCTGTACTGGTGATTCTGTACAACAGGATTCCAGACAAGGGGTGAAGAAGGTTTTCAAACTACAATGAGACTGGATGTTAATTTTCATTTAAATATAAGAGACTCAGATGGAATGTGGTCAGAATGCTGTAGAATGTAAGTGGACAAGATACTGGTTTTACATCTCATTCGGAAGACAAGCAATTGGTATTTTTGGAACTGAAAAACATAATACAAAAAAACAACAATATATTTCAGGTTTTTAAAAATTACTTACTGCCTTCAGCATTTAATGCAGAAATTAACTACCTATCATAATGTGTCAATGGAAACAAAATGAAGTGCAGTGTGAAGTGCAAATCTATTAATCATGCCTCACCTGATCTTCTTCTCCACCACCTTCTTCATCGTATTTCAGAATGTTGTCCCTCACATCATCTTCTGGATCAATTAAGAGCTGCTTCGCCTGACGTTCTTTATCACGGCGTTTCATCCATACCACAAACATTAAAACTAAAACTACATTGCAAAAAAGGAAGACACAAAACCACATCTTGATTCTGAAGTACAGCCACAGAAAATTGTACAAACTTAACATCAAGATTTAAAAAAAGGACAGAAAAAAAAAAGTGCCAAGATGGTCAGCTTTGACTGTTCTGGATGAGGTTTTCTGTTGTTTGTTTGTTTGGGTTTTTTTAATAAAATATTTAATAGAAGGCAGCTTAAGCAAGCGATGTTTAAACTAGACCTACTACAGGCAATTTGTAGAAATCAATCACATATTCAAGGTCATAAGTCACAAACCTATTCCACATCTGCAAAATAAATTTGTCATGAAAAGAAGTAAAAAAGACCAAACTTCATAAACCACTGGATTCAGAAGGGATTCTCCACAGTCATGGCAAGAATTCTAAAAGATTACATTATTTCTATTTTTTTAATGCTATGTCCCAAGAATATATAGCAATTTATACAGTTTAAGTAATTCTGACATTGGAACATTATCAAGCTTAGGCAATTCTGGCATACAGCTCAGCAGTCCATGAGAATAGACCATATTGTTGCCCAAGTTTAGATTCATGTTTAGAAGTAAGAAGAATCAAGGTTGAAGAAAACACAGTGGCATTTAGAGAATGAGAAATAAAACAGAATAAATGTCAGTAAATGATTTTCTGATACAATAGGAATGTTTCCAATTACAATGATCTTCATCGAAAGAAATTCCACTGTATCTAGAATGTCAATATATGAAGAATATCTTAAAGGACTTGACAGTTTCAATAAGGCTCTGTTAATTCAATACCTAACATTTTAAGTGTATCTCGTATCAAGAAAATAATTGTACTGTACTTGTGCACAGCTATGGGCTTAGCCAGGCTCAAATATGTTTATTTATTTATTTAAATTACTCCTTTCCACCATTTTGTACACTCTGTAGACTAGGTGCACATTATACTCTGAACAGGTTAATCCCTTCCTTGTGTTCCACCACAATCAGAAATCACGTTAACCATAACGTGTAGGACAGCTAGCAGATAATTTACTACACTGGACACACACTTAGTCATGATGTTCAGTCATTTTCCTTACTGAACGCACTTGACACAAAAATAAAATACTAGCACAGCTTTATGTAGTGCTTAAATGTACACATCTCTGTTTCTGCATGGCTGCCTGCTTGTCGTGCCTTATATGAAGGGCTGTGATGTATTACTTTCCAAAATCCTCAAATAGCCTACTTACATGAATCTGAAGCACAGTGGCGGTTAACAACAGAGAACTCTTTAAAGGCACCGTTACCCATTGTGGGTGGCATCAAATCACAGAGTACCAGCAGCACAAGAGCAACTAGATGTCTGGGGCTAATCACATCTCCAACCTGGTCACTTGCTGGTGTAACGTTAACAAGTACCCATGGGCATAAATGGAAATTCTCCTTCACAAACCCACTGTGGGTCTTGACTGTCACACAAGTGCTAGTGATGATCTGTCTCGCTGACTGCTAATCCTTTACTGTTGGAAAGTATTAATACCTGTCCAAGACATTAAACTAAGCAGCAACAATTCTTGGACTTGAGTCTTTAATTACTCCCCTGTCTTTGTCAAGGTACTAAAACATAAGCTGGTACTTGCAAAACAAGAATAAAAGAGATCTATCTACTCACTGAGCAAGATGATGATACAAAGCAGAATTGCAATGATGGCACCAGTGCCCAGCCCTGCGCCAACGATCCGGTCAACATCAGTGCAGTCTCCGTTTATGTCACATTGGCAAACTTTCACTTTCAGCACAGAAGTGCTAGAAGCATGTGGATTTCCAGAATCTGTAATTACTATGGGTACATCATAGATACCAGCCTCCAGGAACCTGATCCTTAAAGAGAGCTGGGCGTGATCACCTGTGTGTGAAAATAAGGCGCTTGTTAAAAAGTAACGTACTGCTCATCCTCATGTTTAAAATAGCACTGGCAAAAACAGCTCATCTTTGAGCTCTGTGTTAACTTATTGTTCAACCCACTAGATGACACTCATGATAACAGACTTCTTCATTACTGTGAACATATTTTCTTTCTTAAAATTCCTTGTTCTTTGGAGGACATACACTAAGGTGCTTTCCTGTTCATATTAGGCAAATTCATGTGCGTTGCAAAATAACACCGAAGTAAAATACAGAAAAGCATATGCAATAGTTTCTTTAAAATTACTAAGATACAGAAAAGCATATGCAAAAGTTTCTTTAAAATTATTAAGATTTCTATATTGTTAATTACCACTAATTCGAACAATTGTCCAATTCCTTTTAATGCTAGCAGGTGTGTCAGGGAGCTCAAAGGCAAACGGGCCTGCATTTGGGTCTATGTCAGGGTCTATAGCAGTGATGTTAATCGCATTAGGCTGTAGCGTTTCACAAGTTGTGGCTTCTTTTGGATTCACTTGGGGAGCATTATCATTGATGTCCAGCAGGTATATCTGAAGTGTGCCAGTTCCACTCATCGGAGGAATTCCTTAAAGAAAAGAAACCAGCATTGAACCTGTTTCCAATTGCAAAATTACTTAAATGAAGCTATACCAAAACTTTTCAATTACCATGTACAGATGGTTCACCCCAGTTTGGGGATTCTGTCTTTACCAAGCCAATCTAACACTGTCACTGCTCCTGCTTAACACGCGTATTCTTATGTAACCTGCCCTCAGAAAAAAACTTGCCCTACTCAGCAAGCTTCAGCAAATAACTGTAGATCTATGGATCAGGGACTCAACCACTTTATTGATCAGCCAGCCAGTTCATCTCCAGAGACAATCCATGTCAAGTGCCTCAAAGAAAAACGTGCAAAATTGGGATAGTTTTTCCTCTGGAGAAATTTTTTTGTAACTTTGAATATTTATGATCACTCTTTACCACAAGTGTGCTATTTAAATTCTTTCTAATACTAACTTTCAGCATGCTACTTCTAGACATTCTTGCTATCCATATCAAATGTGTGATGCTTCCATAAACCTTACAAAAGTCACACATTTATGTGAACATGTGGCACTGAATTTCTCAGTATAATTAGCAATGGTTCTCATTCTACACACGCCCCCAGTAATCTTCCAGTTCCATTTGAATTTTTTTTCCTTCAAAAGAGTCAAACAGATAGAAATAGTTGATCTAGATTTGTTATACTGCATCAGTATGCAAAATTTTACAATTTGCCTCCTCTCCAAGGTAAACAGCCTCAGTGTTTCAGTTTTTCCCTCTAATCCAAGAACGTTCGTAACTGCACTTGTCCATCTTTGTAGTATCAGCTATGAATAGTACAGCACTCCAGCAGAAATCAAGACTCATATCTGAGCAGAGACTCTTAATTATCATTAACAAACTGATAATGAAAAGACACTTTCCCTTCTGCACTTCTGTAACCTGAATGTGGAAAAATACAATACCCCTACCCCAACAAGTTACTCCCTGTAAAGTTAACCTGTGCTGTGCATTCACTCAGCCTACTGCACTCCTGTGCAGGTTTTTTTCAGTTTTCTATAAACTTGATTAATGTAACTAAGCTAGTGCCTTTCCCCAAACTTATAGAATTACTGTTCAGCCCATTTCCTCAAGTAGCTGGGAAATATACAAAGTCTGATACTAATACAGACTTCCAACTGGATGTATTCTAAGCATATATTTATTGCTTTCTGTCCCAGTAAAATTGAATGTCATTCAATCACACAGAAGAAAGCTTTTTTAAAAAAACATATAATGTTGATACACACCATTATCAGAAGCTAGAAACGTTGCATTATACATATTGTTTTGCACATATATTGACTCTCTGTCCAAAACAGCTGTAGTAGTTATTTGTCCATTAACAGGGTCAATTTTCAGCCAGTTTGCAGGATCTGAAAGTTTTGAGTACCTGTGTATTTGATCACAAGTTGTGTTATTTGTCTGCCAACATGAATATTAACAACAAAGACAGAATTACTATTTTAATTTGTATTCTGAACATATTTTTGGAATTTGAAGACAGTATTTCCCAGATTTCCGTTTATTAAGCTTTTTTGCTAAAATTCTTGAAAATACACATTAAAAAACCAGTCCTATGTTTAGATGCTTGAAGTGCCCTCCCATGTAAGTTATCATGTAACTGGAGGAAATCACACAATTACCATGAACTATGTGATATTCATACTCACACTCAATTAAAATATTCATTTCAGGATCCCCCTCGCTTGTTCTATACCTGCAGAGCTGTTCATACTACCTTTTAGCTTACCAGAGTGCTGAGAGCAGGAGAGAGGGATAAGCAGTGTTAAGAGTAGCACTAACTCGCAATATTCTAGTGCTTTCCAGTATCACTTAAAGTAAATTTTTTAGAGACCCTGGTTGTACTGCATGTCTCATATTAATTTGAAAGAGGAGTGTCTTCCAAAACCATCCTTCTATCTGATAAATTCACCCTCTGACATTAATCAAGTGCAAGCTATCTTAGGTCATTAAAAATGCATATATCCTTAAGTTCTAATGCTATCATGTCTATGATGGTTATGTCCAGAAACGAGCAAAATATCAGCAACAGTATACAAAAATTAAGAGGAAAAAAATCTGTAAGAACCTTGATTTTGGAAGGTAAGTTCTGGAATTTCCTCTACATGAGTTACAAAAGCGGTTGGGTAAGCAAGGAACGTGAGTCCTGGCCGTTGCTGTGCCTTAGCTTTGCAGCGAATTACCATGTTTTAAATGAGGTATGAGAAAGCATGCTTTAAGATTTCAATGTTTTATTCTCTTAACTTTTCTCATTTACCATAGTTTCAGACATTGGACAAATCATGATCCAATTATGATCATAGCTATCAGTACAAGAGTTCACACATAGACTACAGCAGCACTTGGCATTGCTGGAGAATAAATGAGAAGAAAACCCTTCAGATTTGGTCTACAATCTGATGTGGTTCAGCTGCCATGTCAGAATTACTGGTTAGTTTAAATTGCAAATGATCTTATTTCACACAAGCATGTGTCTGCTCTGACTGAATATGTCAGGATGTCATGTATACTTTAACACAGATGCATAACTGCATTCTGCCTTGACGAAGCGGGACTTAGCATTAGAAGATGACCCAGTTTACAGATCTACAGATGCTGGTCAGGTCACCTTCTCTACAGCCAAAAATCCCTTCAGAGAGCACTGCACATAGGAGGTATTGGTATAGCTGTGTGCTATGGTAAATGCAGTCATTTCATATGCAGTCTCTTTGCTCTCCACCCATTCTATAACACAGATACTGCATTTTAACTGTTAAACAACTGTAAAATGTTTATATAGACCTTAGAGAGGTTTGCTGCATGTAACGATCTGGGTCCTGAGCAGTGAAAGTTGTCAACATACTACCAGCAAGCAGCCCTTCTTCTTGACGTACAAGCTTAGGGTTTGGAACAAAATACGGACTCTCGTTCACATCAATGACCGTAATGGACACAGTTGCTGTTGACTGAGGAGGATGCTGAATCCCCTTAGCCAAAGGCACTTGATTTTCCGCAGCTACAGTAAGTACAAACATCCTGTTGGTCTCGAAGTCGATAGGCTGGGAAAAGCAAAGAGCAGGAAGTGTTAACATTTACTCACACTAGTGATGGATACACAATAATGTTTTTACTTTAAAGAACATTTTTAAACATTACTTGTACTGTTTTTCTCAGAAATGACCACAGAGACTAAAGAGAGCCCAATAAATGTAGTATCTCAACATGACACTGGGTTGGGGTTTTGCTTAGCAGCAGAAGCAGCAGTTTTGAAGTCAGAACCAACTAGAAACCTTGTCATTCTTGGATTTAACTTACTGTGGTACTGCCATCACAGCTAACTGAGGAAACAAGTAGTTACATCAGAAAATTATGTAGAAACTTCCAGCTTTGTGCAGACGTGCCTCCTGAGGAGCTCTGCTGGGGAGAGAACCCTGCCTTCTCTCTCTTATGAGGATGAACGTTTCCTTTGAACAAGATCATGACCATACCTAGCCCCATATGATCAGAGATTCCCAGGCCCTTAATGTTTCACTAGAAAGTCTCTTTGTGATCCCAGCTAATCCTGCTTTTGGAATACCTACAGCTCCGATCTACACAGTCCAGACAACCTTCAGTTTGGAAACTTCCTCACTGAGCCAGAAGTCCAATTTAAGGAGTAAAAACAGTTCGAGGCTAGAGTTCCTTTGTCATGCTGCACAGCAGTGAGGCATTCCCCAAGCCCTGATTCGCCTTTGTACTATGCACAGTACTACTCACACTGATTCTAGGCTTGAAGGAACCCTGTACCTTACAGGGGCACTTGGCAGGTGACAGTATGCAGTCAGTGACAAGAGACAATCCAATCTTCATTACAGGTTGACAGATCAACTCATCGCACTGCCAATAAAAACTGTTGGCAGGCTTCCAACTCTTCCCATGTCTGGGTGCTTAAAGGAGTGCTACAAAGCACAGACACGTAATTCTTGCTGGAAGACTGCAATATAACAATTGGTACCTCTGGGGAAGTGTAGTTATAAAACAGAGGCAGTTCTTAAAAAAAACCCCAGTGTGAATTACCACTATAGCTGTACAAAGACTGTATCTTTTTGTCAGCTAGATAATGAGAAGATTTAAAGGGGGGGGGGGAGAGGAAAAACATGAAGAAAAAAAAAAAAAAAAGGTGAATGTTTTAATTTCCAAATGGGAACACTGGCATCTCATGGCTGACTTTGTAAGTGGATCAGCCAAAACCAGAACAGGCCAACTCAGAGATGAGACACTTTATCAGAGGGCCATGAGGAAAGGTGGCTACTGCCTGGCAGGTTTAATTATAGAATCACATTGTTATTATCACTTGAAATAAGTCACCTCTCAACACAGAGCTGTGCTGGGTAGAGAATGAAGACAGGCAGGTTATTCCATAAAAGGTATTTAAATGAGGTTTTAAAAATAGCCAGTCCTTAAAAGCCTCTTGTACAAGTGGCCTCCCACCTATCACTTCTTCCTCTCTGATTGTGCCACAGCTGCCTGTATCTGTTCCTTAATGGGAACATGTTGACATAAAAAATGCAGACAACAAGCATGACGACTAATGGAGGCCAGGAGGCTGTAAGCTGTTTCTTTATACTAGCAGCAAATACTAAGCAAATGTTTTTTCACAGACTAATTCCTATCTTTTGGCAAATACAGCTTCAAAATCTGTCATTTTCAACTACCTAGCCTGATTTTTAAAATCAATCAGTTGGAATACTACTGATAGTGCAAGCAGGGAAATGCTCTAAGAGGTGGATGGCTAACTTTCGTAAGACGGTGCCCATCCATTTAACTTTCCTCCCAGAATCATGCTGGCCTCAGGAGTTCACATTTCTCCCCCTCAGTGTTCTCCCCACTTATTCCATCTCTGCTTAATTCCCTGAAGTGCAAGCATCTCTTACCTTCACAACAGTCACCAGCCCATCATTACTATTGGGATCGGTCAGGATGGTAAATCGACCTGTCGGGTCTCCACCGGTCATTCGGTACATCGCATTCCAAGCAGGTGTGTGGGGCTGATCTTTATCCGTTACCGTCAGATTTGCTACAATCACATCCACCCTGTTTTCCGGTACTTCCCCGTAGAACTGCAAAACCCAAGAAAATATTTTACACCTCAGCTGCAGAAGCACACAAGAGCCACACCATACTGAACATTCATCAATGTTAGGGAGCATATCTCCCTTCACTGCAGCTCTGACAATTCATCTAATGAGGTTTACCTGAGGCCACCCAGAAAACCGATGGCTTGATTCACTTGTCAGCTTCTGCCTTTTGGCCTAAGCAGAATACTGTATCTAAGGGATATATATTCTGCACGTATTTCAATTCTGCCTGCCAGTACACTATTTAATAAGCAATAAATATTTACTGTCTGTGAATATAATGAGAAAAGTGGGGAACGGTTACAAATACGCACATCCTTCAGTTACTCCCACCCTGTACTTACAGTCATGGCAGTGAACTCTGGGGGATTGTCATTGACATCTGTCACAGTGATGACAGCAGTTGCTGTGTTTGAAAGACCATATGTTGGGTTTCCTTCCATGTCCGTAGCTTGAATTATTAGTGTATATTGTTGTACTTTCTAAAACACAAAGTGACATCGACATAAGTTTTAGACAAAACTAACATTACCATAGGACAGCAGGTGTTCCCAAAATTGCACTTCACTAAGCAGTGGAGCCTATCACACTGTTTATTCTAGTTAACATCACCCAGAAAGAAAGGAGCAAAGTTTGTGCCACAGGAATATAGCACCAGGTTGCATCTAGCTAAACTGAACTACTGCCTGATTTTTTTCACCAACATGAGGACAGATTGCCTGCGTCCTACTCTCAAAAAGCCAAAACCACTTTATACAATTAATGCTATTATCATAGATTTAACAACACTTTTCAAATGGGCTAAAAACCGGGACGCAGCATATACTGAAACCGGGTGAGTCCTCAAAAGCCGTTAGCAGGACGAGCCAAGGTAAGTTTGTTGGCCAAACGGCTGCAGCTGCCAGGGCTCTGTTTCAGCCAAGCCCAAGCATAAAACTGCTGTTACAGCTTCTTGCAATTGCTATGGAAACCAAAGATGTCTAGGCCAACAGAGAGGAGGAAGGGCACCGGCAGAAAGGGGGAAGGCACAACCACATGGGCTATTGCCTTAAGCGTTAAACGCCCTGGCCGAAGATGGCCGCCGCTGCCCCCCCGCCCCATGTGCGGCAGCTAATGGCCCTCTGAGCCAGGCGGCAGCGGGGCTGGGACTGCCCAGTGCAGGCCTGACCTCAAACAGGTTTGCTGTTTAAAGCAAAGTCGAGAAGGTTGTATTAAAAAAAAAATAACAACATAGAAGGATGTTTTCTGTGTGGAGTTGCCGAGAAGTTGATTTTAACTCGCTGACAGTTTCCACTATGAAATGCAAATATTGTGCATCCTTTTCCATACAGCAGCTCGGTTTCCTAGCTTGGAGAGTGCTATGTGCTATTCAGTTCTTTCCAAAAGAAACTGCACAAACATAAGGAGTTGCTATTACTTTGAAATGCCACTTCCATGAATGGTTTACTAACAACAGCAAAAACCTTCTGGCAAAATAAAAATACTTAAAGAAAAGCATTTGTATTTTTTCCCCACTTGGTACCTTATTTTCTCCCACTACTTAAAGACTAGGGTGTATGACAGATAACTTCTCACATAAACAGTTTACAAAAAACCGCTATGGGTATCGGTACAAAAAATAAGCAAGGTCAATCCCACTGGCAGTATCTAACTTCCTTTCAAATTCTGGCCAGACACTACAACATACATTAAAGATCTAATGGTTATGCACACTTCCAAGCAGCAAATATGAGCTATTGAATAAAAAAAGTTTTTAAACTAAGCTGCATAAATCTTTGACTCCCACTGAAACTTATTTATGCCCATGTCCTCTTTCACAAAGGAACCCTTCTAACACCCCAAATGTGTATTACTGCACATACACCACATGGTTCCTTAAAAAAGCAAGACGAGTATTATTTATACAGAGATGCAGGATATATGTTTCATAATGCATAAATATGTATATGAATTCTGGCTTGGAAAACACACTTGCTAAGTGACCTTCAGAAGGCTTAAATAAAAATCCTAAAGGTTTCCTTCATGACAACAACAAGAGAAGCAGCCACAAGAGAATCAAAGAAATACTTTTACCACTTTCATCCAGGAAAAAAAATATACTTTACTTATTGTGAAGCAATAAAATCTAGAGCAGTATGGAAACAAATCTTGCAGCCAGATGATTCTACGTTATTGAAATCGCAGGTGCTTCTGATTCATCTGGGTCTTAACACATTGATCCCAAGAAGCAAATTTCATTAAGGAAACTCCATTATTATTATTATTATTACATGGAGACTCGACTTCTGTACAATCTTCTTATTTAATTCCAAAAGTAGTGCACTAGAAACTTCCCCCCCAAATGCCCCAAAAGACAGTGTATATTTGTTTATGTGTGTTTCCTCTTCTCCCTTCCCAGCACTCACACACAGAAGATCAATTGCTGGGAATGAAATTTCAGAAATCAACAAGCACACAACTTTCCAAGCATGGAGAAGAAACTGGGGGAGGTGGCTCTCCTCTTTTTACTGTGGGCTGAGAAGCAGCCAGGGATATGCTGTGGAGCGTGTCAGCAGCCTGCACAGAGACTTTGCAGCAACACATCCAAAACCAAACTGGCAGCTTCAAGAAAGAACACAGACCTCTCATCAGGTCACATCTTTCCACTTCAAAACAGGCCAAATAAAAGAGCACTTCACTGAATTAACCTCATGTGAGGGAGGAATGTCAGTGTGTAAATTTAAGTACCCTGCCTAACTTCTTTGGCACCTCCAGCAGTAAGGCAGATGTTTCAATGCTAAAGTGAATTCCACCGCAATAGTGGAAGAAATAAGAACAGCTGGATCTCATGAAACAGCATCTTTTGGGATAGCAAGTGAAAGATTTCTTCTGCCTTTAGCTGAGTCCCCTTACCTAAGCAACTCTTCTCCTGTGCACATTAGCACAGATAATGCATTGTTAACATAAAATACTAGCAGATGAGGAATGCTATCAGAGGAACCAGTTTTGTTTTTTTTTTTTAATGCCTACAACACTTATGCGCCTATAAATAACGTATCACATAATTTAAGAATTTGAAATTGTGTCTAGTATCTCATGTGCCTAACTAGGCTTTACAAAGACAGTTAAGACTTAGAGAAAAGGCAGAATGGCAGACGTGGGTAGTTCAGCTAAGGTTCGTGGACAAGTAACCTTGTGCGACAAGGCACTCCCCCACCCCCTGTCAGAAGACCTGCTCAATTCAGATCTGGCTTTCTAGACTCCTGGTGGTTTTAATATAATTGACTCCCACAAAATGACGCAGGAAATGAAGGAAGCAAAGCAATGGCTTCGGAAGGAAACCATTTTATCTCATATTAGTCACATTTAATATTTGAATGATTTAACATTAATCATTAATATTCAACATGTGCAAGAAATGTTTATAAATACTCATTTGGGTATCAGTACAGTGATCCATCAGGAAAACTGATGGCAAATGACATAGCTTCTCCAACTGTTCATGCAAGAGTCTAAGCTCCACAGACAGCTGGTTTCTTCTGAGTTAAATCACTCTGGTACAGCTAGTCACTAAGTAATAAAACTCAAGAGTTATCACTATGTCCTTCTGAAAGTTCAGCTGTCAAAGATGGTCAGGGGATTTTAAAAACAAGGGCAAAGCTGCCCATCATTCTTTTAATTTAATAAGGCAATACTGTAAAGTTCAGGGTTTTCCTTTCCTGAAATCCATTCTCCTCTAAACCAACTTAAATAGAATGAACATTAATAAAACTTCAAAAATTAATTGCAATATCCAAGTCTGTTTAGCTTTTCAAATCTTCTGGTTGCCCCTTTCAAACTGAAATGGATCAGAATATTAATAGCCAACCCAGAGCATCAGAAAGTATTTTTGTTCTCTGTTTTAAATAAGCATAAGCAAAGAGCTAAAAGCCAAACAGCAAATCTAGTTTAAAAAAACCTTCAGATTTAATGAGCTAAAACGAGGTTAGTAAAACAGAAGTTGAAACAAGATGTGTTGAAAAAAAGATTTGTTTGGATTTTACAGTTTGTTTATAAAACAATGCTTGTCTCTTGTTAAGTTTTCAAGTGGTTCAAAAGCACAGTTAGTCCATGTGACAGATCTGGAGTTTGGAGGGAAATATTTATATTTCCACCTCACAGATGTGTGAACCAAAGCAGGGGATCTGGCACCTTCTCTCTCAGTGGTGGGCATAGTGAAAGACTCTCTAGACAGAATGGGACTTACCGAGCATGTAGCAGGGAATTACTAACAGTCAGACAGTATTTTTTATAATTACTGTTTTTAAAAAAAGGTTTTGTATGTGTGTCCAGGCCTCAAGACAAATCTCTATCTGTGCGGTTTCTAATACTAACTGGTTTATTACTTATTATGAGGCATCTATAGAAACATGTTTTTCAAATTTTAAAATTGGTAATATTTTTCTTGGTTTATTTTATTAAGCAAAATTCAAATCAGGGGATTACTGTAAATTTAGCAACACAGCATCCAGATTTCAGGTATTTACCAGCTCTCTATGAAAAGCAAGGAAAAGGACCAGAGGGAGCACAGACATTCTCCTGGACCTTCCAAAATAAATAAAACTTATAGCCGATTCCATTTTCCATTTATTCTTTGTCCACGGAGCTCAGCAAGAGGAAAGGGCCGAAGCTGATGAACACCTTCCACCTCAGCACCCAGGTCAAGCACCTGAACTCCTTATATGCACTGCTCTGCTTCAGTGTGTACGTGTTCCTTAAGAGCAAGCAGGCTTATGAGACAAGATCTTTTCCATGATCCCACAGAACCAGGAGTGATTACACATCCAGAATGTGTGGGTCCAGTTTTCATCCCTATCCTAATTTCCTCTTCTGAAGGTTTTTATATTCTGGGCCTAGGACAATGACCAGTGCCAACAGGGTGAAGAAAGCGGGAAAGTTCAGACCAGGGACGGGGAGAAATATTTTTGCAAGTCACCAGCAAAAAACATGCATCTTCACAATATTAAGTACAACTCAGACTACAGGATCAAGACCTTCCGTACCTCTCTGTCAAGGCCAGCTGCTACAGTGATAATGTCACCAGTCTCGTTGTTGATTGTAAACATGTTTGGAGAGGGGCTGCTTGGGGCCTGTGACAAGATTCTGTATCTCAGCATCCCATTCTGTGCATTAGGATCATCAGCATCAATGGCAGTAACAGTCATCACGTAGGTTCCTAGCAGCAGGATAAATAATTGATATTATATAAACAATTTACTCAGATTACACAGATCACTTACAAGTAATGGTCAAAGCATATATTTCTTTTGGTAAACTCCGCACATTCCTTCTCTTATTTAAAACAAACTAGTTAAACCCAAGAATCACCAACAGAGTAATTAAAATACATAAGAGGAGATAAAAATACTTTCTGTTTATAAAGTATCAATTCGCTTATAACTGAAGAAGCTCCATAAACAATGAAATCCCACAATTCTGCCATAAATAACATTCCTGTAACAACAAAGCTTCTCACGTTTAGATAAAAATGTTATTAATTGGGCCAAAGGAAATATACTTAATGTTCAGAATTGCTGCACACACTGATAGTGACTGAAAATCAGTGTAAATGATACTCTTTCAAAGGTCTTCGAGACCCATCTCAAATGCCAAGTCAACATTGCAAAGTGAGAAAATGCATTTCTTGTGCTAACCTTACTAACAAATGCAATTTCCACTACTGAGAATTAGGAGAGTGGTTTCAGTCATAGTGCAAACTTCAGTCTGAGCTGATCAGAATTTTAATGAGATGTGAACAACAATTAGGGTTTTCTTGAGAATTCAGATAAAACTGTTTGATTTCAAATCCCAGTATTTTCAAAGTCCATGAGATTCAGAACTGGATCTGGTGGTATTTCGGAAGTCTCTTATACCCTGACCTGCTAGCTAATGGCTATCATGAACATAGCTGTAAGAACTGTAACATATAGATTTTCAAAAACAGGAACCGAAGAGTCATATTCTTAAAGCCTTCTCTGCTTTAGTTTATGTACATAAACCTTTCTTCTTTTGAAAACTAATCTCAGCATGCTAAAAGGTGAATTAAAAATAAGGTGGAATAGTAAGATAGTATCTGAGATATTGCTCATCACATTAAAGTCGCCTTTGAAAGTAATAAAAGGTCCAAAGGCACCCCCCTTCATCACCTTGAAAATGATATTGTGTACCTCCCTTCCCCCTCCCCCCCCCATTTTGAAAGGCCATTTATTACCCGGCTTTGATCCTTCAGGGACTGTCCCATTCCAAACTTGGTGTAAGAATTCAGGTCTATTGTCATTCATATCAATGACATTAATAACGATGTCAATAGGATTTTCCACCTGGTTTCCATTTACATCCACTGCGTGTGCTCTCAGCTGCAAAAATTGTTGGAAGTATTAGAATTTGCACAATGTACAGGCACAAATAGATACAATAATAGGACATTTCAGGCCAGACATTTTTAGCTCAATGCATTTTGTGATCTGCCACTGCTCCTTCATACGCATCTTTTAAGTTTTCAGGTTGCTAATGGAACTGCTGTTCAGACTTCTAAACTCTTCTAAGTTACAGGAGTTACTAGTTTGATTTGCTGAAAATTATTTTAGATCATGTAATTTTGATTTAACACCAATGCCTACTGTCTTTTATAATTCTGTTTTTAATAATGACAATTAGAAAACAGACTCTAAAAGTATGCAGATATATTTTAAACAGCTATCAATTTATTAGTAATCCACAGGGAATGAACACTGACATGACTTTCAAAAATTCTTGACTGATACTGTGTATATTGAGTAGACATGAATGCGTATAGAATAGAAAGCATATAGAACACATTTGTGTTACCTGAACACCAAGGTAAGCCTTGTGATAAATCAGTCAGTAAACACACTGAAATTCCAGGCTAAAATTAAGCTAAAGTTTATGGACTGAGTTTCAAAGATACTGAGACACTTAAATTTAATGCCTTGATTGTCAAAAAGGGCTGAGTAACTACCTTTGACTGTCAGGTTTACCTAAATCATCTTGAATTGGGACAGCCAAAAATAAAGGAATACAGTATTTTCTGAATATGTAAACCTATGTATCCAGGCCAGAGCCCGCAAACTGTGAGGCAAAAAGAGCAACTTTCTCCTGTAGCAGTCCTGCTGAAGTCCAGTATGTATGCATGCATATATATATATATATATATATATGTATACAAACACATATGTATCTTCTAGCTACAAACCTACTAGAAAGGAGTAAGAAGGCATTATTAACTCACCACTCTGGAAATGACTTGTGTAAATGCAAATTCCTAAGTCAGTAAATCTTGAATTGCCAATGCCAAATTCAGTAAAAATCTTATGGATGCCAGAGCTGCTGTTCTCATGTGAGAACCATTCCCCTTGCCGACCCCAGACACCTCCTGCTGCATCCTCTGTTCAGGGGCAGCACTCGAAGGGCTTCCTCGAGCACAGGTTTAAGTTTTTAATCCACGTCATGCTGGTAACTCTCTCTAGGAGCTGGGTGACTTCTGTAATGATTTCAGTGTGGTCTCTTAAAAGCAGAGACAACTTTAGGCCACAGCCTGGTCTCCCCCTTCCTTCAAACCTTCGTTTTCCACTGCTACTGGAATCTGTGGTCTACTTTGTCAATTTCTTTAGAGCAAAGAATATCATTTTCATAAGATGACAGACCTAATTTACAATTCCATTAAAATGCTTAGATTTGCCCCTGAAAATGAAAATTGGTAGGTTATTCTTCCCATCCATTTCTCAAATTACAGCTGCTGCAATTCTAATAGCAGTCACATCCTAATTTAAATTGCTGAATTAAAAGTAAACTTTTGAAAAATATACAATACCATGGAGACTGTGATCAATGGCCTGTATTTGAAATATAAGCTACAATATCAATATTTTGATCTTTTAAAATTACTTTATCTAAATACACTTAATCACTGTTTACGTATGTTAATGTATCTAAGCTGCTTAAACATAGTAAGAGTTAGCCTTATTAAGTACAATAAATACAAATCTGCTACAAACTCTTCAAACCATATCTCACAGAAAACTAAATGTCGGCTGCTCAAGTCATGTTTGAAGCAGACGTTAATCTTCAATTTGATAATCTGATTTATGGTAAATTAAAGTCTTACATGAAAAGAAGCAATCTGCTCCCGGTCTAAAGGCTTTGTCACAGACAGCTGTCCTGAGATGGGGTTGATGATGAAGATGCCTGTTGGAGGTTGGTCAGCTCCTGGGCCAGTCACACTGTACCGTAGCGAGAGGCTTTTATCACGATCAGACCTAATCTATGTGTTCAAACAAGACAATGTTTACATTAGCTACAAATAACCGGTGGATGAGACTGCTGCCAAGACAAGCAGCAGCTTCTTTTTTCACCTTCAGGCTAAATTTATAAAAATAATTATTCTGGAAATAGCATAAAGTTAGTATGAAGCTTGAATTTTTCGGTTGCAGTCTTTGTCAGAAAGCTGGTCAATGAATTTTCAGGAACATAAACGTTTCCCTGCTTATTTCTCATAATAGGATGAATTGTATTAAACCAAATCAAGTAAGTATTCTGAACCTAAACAGAATTGTTTAGATCTTAGAGAAAACATATACTATCATAAAACTACACAGGAAATAAAGTCTGTTTTGTTCTCTTCCCTCCTGTATCTTCCCAGACCAAAGCTACAGACTGCCTTCTGCTACTGGCAGTAGCCCTTTAGAAACTCCCTGGTTTTGTAAGGCTGAACTTTGGTCTCATCTTCCAAGGGAAAAATTAAAGGGCTGTGCATCTGTGAGGAGCCACCAGTGTGCACATCAACAGAACAGAGCAAACCCACATCCTATCAACTTGGGCTAATGCTCTACCAAGTTTCAACAAACTGATCATGAATGACCAACCAGTACCATAGTTGGAAGCCCTCTCCTGCACAGGGCTCCTGGCAACGGCCACACCTGTGCTGCAGAGCCCTGTGGAATAGCTGGTGTCTTCAGCCCATCAGAACCTGTTTCCCTCAGCCTCTTGGTGCACTTCTACTGCTCACCCCCACACAGTGCCTACCACCTGAACCAAGGTCACCTTCCACCAGTGCAGGAGCACAGCGACAACTTAAAAAAACCTAGTACATGCAGCCAAACCTGCTATGCAGAGGTAACAACAGAAGCCAGCCCAAAAGACTGATGAAATGTTTGGACAATGAACAAGACATCATTTATACAAAATCTCTTGAAGAGCTCTTCAAGGGACGCTGAAACCGTATTTCTATTAACTTCCTTACCCTAACTAATTCCTGAGGAAAAGGTCCTCTGGAATTTTCTGGTAGGTTGATTGGAGGAATAACCCAGTCTCTCTTCTGCCTCTTCAGAGGGCTGTTGTGCTTGTGTTGTTGCCATGGAAATATGATGTCTTCAATTTTCTTTTGGTCCTTTCCCAGGTACAAGATACAGGATTAAGCACATGTTAGAAGGAGAATTAATAGTAGGCATTACAAAGTAGCTCAGATACAATTACATAATTGACTGAAAGGCTGTCCTTCCTCTGTGTTCACAGACCTGTTTGATTTGCATTCACAGTGCGGTATGATAAAAACCAGTTTAAGAACTCCTTTTCTTTTTTTCTTATTCTAGTTTGAGGAAAAAATGGAATTATAAACCATTTACACCATGGCACTACTGTGTAAGCTATACTGCACTTTCTGAAAAGTGGTTAATATTTTGCAGAATTTAATACTATGCCTTTATGTATTTCTCATTAGCTAGAACTTCAGTTCAGGTAATGTGCTACTGTACATTAAATTTAGATCTGGGTGTGCTAAAATATAATTTGAGTTCCAAGAGAAGTTTAATACATACTGGTAAGGAATGTCTCAAATATTTATGACCCTATTAAATCCCATAGAATTAATGCTGTAATTATTTTAAACCTATGTCAGCCATGATGGATGCAGTAGATGACCCACTTTACACATTGGGTATTAATCTCTGCTGGGTGTCAACATTCCCTTCCTATTCCCTTCTAGATCTGCAGTCATTCACCCTTTGGATGCCAGCACACATCTAGCACTTGCTTAAGGGTGGAGACAGGGCAACAAAAATGTTTTCCAAATCTTTTAAAACAAAAACTTTTTTTTTTTTTTTTTTTTTAAATCTAATCATATATGCCACCGAGTAAAAACAGATGCCCAGCTGAAGGCCAGATTCCACTACTCTACATTCTGTTGATGGTAAAGCTGCCTGAACTGGATGTTTATAAAGCACAGGGCATGCCCTGGTATATCTAAGCATCTGCTCTTTTATTAGACTTTTACAGACAAAATGACAAGATTTCCTTTGTTAAAAACATGGCTTAACAGATTTAAAACGATCATCAAGTAAACAAACAAAACACAGGTTTACACAGTTCTGGTCTCCAATTGTTCTCAGGAAATGGGTCTTGCATAACCACACTGTCTATTTGGACATTATACTCATTAATGCACCTATTACGGGTATGTTAATCTATGAATAAATTTTGTTCCTTACTTGTAAACCAAGCACTTCACAAGAGAAGGTAAGAAACAGCAGGCAGCAAGTAATATACCAGAAAAAGGTAGTAGACCCAATACCGTTTTCCTAAAGAAAATGCATTGTTATTTGTATATTGCTAGGTCTGATTTTTGTTGTAGTACATGGTTTGTTCTATGGCAGCTTCCAGCAGAGGGAGACTATCTTCCTTATCAAGCAGTGCTGGATTCATGAATAATTTACAGTCTCCAATTTGATTATGAAGGGACAAGACAAAGCCAATATTCCCTGCCAGAAATGGTTTCCTACTACTGCTGTGAATCTATAGCTCCCATCTAATAAACGTGACTGATGCATTCTAGCACAGATTTGTTTATTTTGTGGTTATATTTAACTGCTTGAATAAATACTGTAATACTTTCAGGCAATTTAAAATAAAGAAATGACTGTGTCCGACTTAAAATTCAGGTATAAATCTCAAACTACACAAACAAAACGCTCCAACATAAATGAATCCTATATACTTAAGGCATGTCTTTCCACACCTTAGCAAAGCTACAGAACACCAGACTGTGCAGTTCTTCTAAAGCTTCATCTTTGCATGCACTAGGTGTCCATTCATAAACTGCCTCATGGAGATGTGCACGACAGACAGAATCTAATCCCTATTTTTAGGCCTGCTTGCAGAGATACATTTTTATACCAGCTGAATTTAGTTGTTTTACCTTTTCTGAAGGCCCTGCAAAGGCTGGTTCAGGGGTTAGCTTCACTCTCATTTGCCATTCTTCCTGAGTTTCCTTGTCTTGAGCAGACACGATGAACTCTGTGGGCTCTGCTGAAAGTTGAAAGCTTCGCTCTGCATAGACCACACCATCTTCACCTACTCTGAAATCTTCTGGTTCACTGCTTCCAAAGAGTATTTTTTTGTTTCCGTCACAGCTTTGAAATCTCACTGTAGAACAGACAGAAAATGAATAGCAAAAAATGAAAAAACAGCCCACTTGAACTCAGTGTGACATAAAATGCATTAAGAACAAATATTCAAAAGCAGAAAGACTTAACTCATAATTGCATGTGGTAATAGCAGCAACAAGATGTGTACTTTAGGGGTCAGTCCACATAACAGTGATATCCTTCAAAGCAAAGGTTTTAACCCTAGATATACTGCCTCCCTCCCAGAGACCTGCCCCACCCCAGCAAGAAAACTATTTCCATCCACATCCTACACTATGTTTCAGTCGGTTTCCAGTGGAACAGCTGCATCTCAAGCCTCAGAAAGATCCAGTCAAGTCAATTCATTAAAAACAAATTTAATTACACTGCAACCATAATTGCAAACACAACTGTGCTTCTAGCGCCTTCTCTGCCAACCAGGGTCAGGCAGAAACCCACAAGTCTGTTAAGAGATTAATTTCTGTGCCCAGCTCAGCCTGCAACTCAGCTCTATCATCTCAGGTAGGTCACTTACAAGCTAAGGGCTTCAGTTTCCTCATCCACCATCTACAAGACAGAGGAAGCAATAAAAACTTACTTCACAGAGCAAATCTAAGTTAAAGACTTCACTTTTTGGGTTTGTTAGAAGCTGTTTCAAGTAACACACAAGTCCATTAATCTAGTCTAATTCCTCACACACACACACACACACCCCGCTTCCTCCTTTTGTCCTGTTGGAAAGATACACATTGAAACAAGAAGTCAGTAAAAACAGCTTTATAGATAATGATGTGAGGTGCACAAGAGAACTGAAAACAGGTTGCTGCTTTCTTTACCCAATTGCTTTCACTACCACTTATCTTCTGGGTTACTGCAAATAACAGTAGGTAAAAAAAAAAACCAAAAACAAAAAAAAAAACAGCGTGCTTTTATAGCCAATGACCATTCTTTAATGTTTCCAAAGCATTATGAAATATTTTGATTGTATGGGCAATAGAAGTGCAAAACATCATTATGAAGGTTGTGCTGAAATGCACATAGTGAAGGTGAAGATGAAATGAGACTTTATGCCTCATTTCAGTTATTGGACTTTTTATATTGTGCTAAACCATGCACAAACTATTTAGCTTCAAAACCTAAAGGTCCCTTTTCAAGAAAAATCACTACTAAATGTCATGCATCATGTGCTCTCTTCTCTAACGCACTGTTTCCAGGAAGGTACAGAGAAGAATTGTACCTTTCTGTATTTGAACTTCAAGGACTGAGCTGCTGTTCAGATGACATATAGAATTTGTTTCCTTACTGCACCCCTTTCAGTTATCCAGAGTCCCCCATTTTCCCTCTCCTGACAGAAAAGATTGTACTTTAAAAGGGTCCAACATGTACAAAAATGATACAAAGCACAGCACTCCTCCAAATGAATGATAAAATGTCAATTCAATCTTAATACTGATCTTGCTGGGCTGGGCAGGGATACTGCTCTTTCCAGACAGCTTGCAGAGTCTGAAGGTCTCCCTCCATAAAACACCAGCCTCACCTTGGGGAGATGAGCGTGACATGTCCACAGAGTTCTAAAGAGCAAATCTGCCCAGGTAAAAGGCTGAAGCCTCACCACTAGGGCTCCTCCTGTAGTCCTCCTTGTAAGATGTTGCCTCAGATCTTCCTCATTAACAGTGAGAGAGTGCTTCACTGAAATGCCAATAAATATTAGGCTCTTGTGTTAAGTTTTCATATACATTATACTCTAGGCAATCCCTGTTGCTCCTTGAGTCCATCCTACCCGCTCCATAAAGTACAACTGACTTCCTTTCCTATGGATCTACAGACTACAGGTCTGCAAGATACGGAGAAGGTAGCAGAACCTCTGGTTTGCTGTTCACATGAGAGGAGAAAACTGACAAAAGATCCAGCTTCCAGATGTTGACCATCCCAGCGATCTCCCACACTTCAACACCAAGGCTTGCAGTTTGAGTCAGCTTACCATGCACGAGGTATGCTGGAATGCAACAGCCAACTGAGAAAATGTACAATTCTCAGCCAAGGATATAAAAGTATCAGTTAAAACAACAATGACAGCACGCAGAAATCATTGCCACAGTCCTACTTCTGTAATTCTGATTAGTGGGCCTTCAGATCTGGACATTCTGTATTGTTTAGCACAAAAATAAAGAGGTGTCCAAGAACAGTTTACTCAGAAGCCACTACATCTAATGATTTAGGAACTTAGTGACTAGACTACCAAACAGTGCTGCTCGTACTTGGGTTCAGAGGCGAGGACCACCCATACCCCAGGCATGGAGAAGGCTGGTCCTCTTCCAAGCGTCATGTCTGTTCACAAACAAAACTCTCAGCTAGAAACAGTTCACATTAAGAGACTAAGGAAAAAAACCACGCAGCAATATAACCCATAGTTCTGAGCTTCTGGTGACCTCACATCTCAGCTACAGCTGCTCTCAGAATCTGCTCTTCAAAAGAGTGTCTTGACTGAAACGACAAAGAGCAAGCCAGATTCACCTCTGACTCTACTCAGACATACTTCTGAAAAGCAGAGAGTGGGAAAAAGAATGAATATTAATCTAAACTTTGATCATTACTGTTTTTCAAAAATGTGAATTTTAAAATTAGTACAGTCCAAAAGACTAAGATATCACAATATTTTATGAAAAATTATTTCCCACTATGGCACAGTAATGTAATATATTAATTTTAAATATATGCAAATTCATAAAGAGGATTCCCCCCCGCCCCCCCCCCCATCTTCTTACATATAGACTCCTGTAGCCAAAAACCCCCACCCTGCTAGCCACTTCATTGGTATTCCTCCTCCAGGCAACTGTATATTATGAAATTCAATGAAAATCCCTTTCCTTTGACAGTATCCTGGTAAAAACATATAAAATTCTCAATGCTTTCTGAAAATTATTCTCCCTTTGCAAGGCGCACACGTTAACCAATTATACTCAAGTATAACCATCTATAATTAAATTCCCTTGACAGAGTACAGGTTGTGCAGTAGCTACTCTCCCCCCCGTTGCACGGTTATCAGTCTTGTAAATTTGATTTTGATCACTTTGCTTCATTTTTCAGTGTTCAACTGGGATGAACAAAGAGCGATTTCTGACTGTAGGCTTTTAGGCAAATATTTTTTAAAAAATGCTACAGGAAGTTTTTTTCTTCACTGAGAAAAATGGCTGTTTATACGAACCATGTTCTTTCTAACAACCACAGAAAAGGAAGGCATGCTTTCAGAAAGTTACTTTACATTGACAGATCAATCATATGGATTCTTTTAATTTTAAAAAAGGTTAACTAGATATATTACGCAGCATCTTTGTCTCACTTTATATGCAGTAGAAAGTGTAATCAAGTATATGATTTTACTGCTTTTTAATAACGCTCTGCATAAATGACCAGATGTATCTCGTAATTTGTAAAAACAACTCGTGGATTTTTAAATACCTCTCTTTTGAGTATCTTCTGCATCTTCTGAAAAGCATCTGCTTCTTAGAAGTATATATTTGAAAGCATTAGGAAATACTCAATCATAATCTGAAATACACCTATATGTGGGTTTTAAAGATAATACCTTTGGTCATATCAAAGCAGTAATCCACAGCACGGGAGTAAATTCAGTTAGTTCACATGCTCAAAATAAGGCCATGCATAAGGGTTTACAAAAACTGTCTTTAAACAGAAGAAGAATTGTATTTAGTGTTAGTATATTATTAAACATTAGACCCTAAGACAAAGACCATTACTGTTCTAATTAGGGAGTCTTTTCTTGTCCTAAAACTAACACAAGTATAATCTGTTAAAAATAATTAAGAGAGGACCTCTGTGACCACAACAGTCTAAAATGAAAATCTACAGCTCTGGAGTATTAAAGCAAGCTTTCAAGTTAACACCCTTGCATGGAAGTAATTCCAACATATCCATACATGTGTAGTGTACAAAATGTTAAGAACTAAACATTCAAATTCATTTAAAGTGCACTAGAGAGCTATACCACACATTCTCAGGTCTAACGAAATGAATGATTCATAGCACCTATAAAATACATGTCTAACCTCATGTACCTTAATAGTATACTTCAATTACCTAGAACCATTTCTCAGACAATAAAAACCCTTCTTCAGCTACTTGTGTTGGTTTTCACTCTTAGACAATCTGTTTCTGCTCTTTTTGTCTTAGGCAGATAACATCGGAATTACTTGACCCAAGGACTGAGTACAGAATGATATAATGAGCTATATTATTAACATCAATTTTTCATGAACATATTCATGTACAATATAGAATATTAACACAGAATTTTCATTACTTGCTTTGATCCCAAGACAGTTGCATTGAGTTTGCTATCGGGATTTTTGTACTTTGAAAACATCCAATTGACTTCTACAAAACATCCACATGCATACAAACAAAAAAAGTGTACTTCCCTCCGTAAATTTGCTGGAACGGTGTTACTTCTCTTGAATGCTATTCTCAATGCCTCACCACCGACCTCAAGGCAAAGGCTCACTTAGGGGACATTATGGAAATTGCAACAAATTCCAAGTGCTAACAGCATAAGCGCTCCAGCAATACAGTTAAGAGTGTGTATTGTTAAATGGAAAAGCCAGATATATTTAATCCACGCAGGATCACTCTGTAGCAGATAAAATAAACAGAATAAGAAAGTAGCTTACATACAACTACCTGCCAGATACCACTTTTACCTTTTCATAGAATGAGAAATTATGTGGCAACATTCTGCTCGAAGGCTCTAGCTATCTGCATACTTAATATCTGAACACCACCTCCTCCAAGAATGAGTCCTCCTACTTTTCCAAGAGAGAAACTGGAGAGAACTACACTAAACCACATTAAAAATATCAACTACTTTATAAATTAGTCATTTATTCAGACTGGTTACTTCTGTATCTGTAAGGTGATGTTAGTCCTAACTGAGTGCACATGCTCATATTTCAGCTCAAGGCTTGGCAGCATGTGAAATGCCAAAGAAACATCCTTTACTACAATTATAGATTACTTTCAAGAGGACTGTGTTTTTGTCATCATGGTGGGCTGCTATAATCACAAAGAACTAAACCACATTCTAACTTGCCTTTTCCATCACCAGCAGCACACTTTTACAGTGGGTCTGATTTTAGAACTTCCAAAGACCAGCTTAAAATCATAATACAATAAATGGGTGGTCTACAGCAGCCGGGAAGATGTCTTGTTCTCACCCAAAAGCTGAAAAAAATAACTACAGAAATTGCTGATGCAAAATAAATATGGAATAGAATCAGATTTTAGACAATGGCATTTTCCTACCTGTATTATAATGCAATTCATCAGTATATCCTTTAGAGATACTTCAGTGCACCAGTGTTGTTTCTAATAGGTTCTTCTAGCCTTTTTTCTAATCCCCTTTTCTACTTTTATATCCATGCGCTGTAGTTTCCCCTGTACTCCAGACCATCCAGAAAAATCTCAAAGCAGTACTCATTTTGAGCCTTTCTTGAGTAACCAGCCTGCAACACTTCAAAAGAAAGCCTGGCTGTCAAAAGGCAGCTGCTTAGCACTTTCTGAAAGGCAAGCCTTCTAATTGAGTAATTGTTTTTTAAAACCTCTGCCTTTGCGCTGAGCACTGTGTTCTGCCACCCCAGCCCACGCCCAGTAGAAGGCTACTTCAGCGGGTCACACAAAACCAACTGGAGTTTTGCCACTTATTGAGGGCCAGATATAGCCATTTGTGTCTCATTGCTGTTTTCACTTCACAAGCTTTACAGCCTGGTGCCAAGTGAAAGCTACGCTATGAAGCTCACAAAAAGGGGAAAGAAGTGTCACACCAAAAAGCTTCAACTGGGACAAAACTGGGGATATATTCAAGTTATCAGCTTTAGGAGTTTCATGATCTGACTTCTATCAGCTTAACTTTCCACATTTCTACGTTGTACTGTGTAATTATTTTTCTATTTAGTTAGGAAAACAATAATTAAAAGAAAAAGTGATTTTCAAGAGTTATGGTTTAATTCATACTATACACTTATTTCATTAACGGAAAGAAGTTCCAGGGTGAACTGCAGCAGGCATTAGGTAAAACCTGGTACTAACATATGACTTTACTCTGCAGAATTAAGATGCTGAGTACTGCAGAAAAGCTGTAAAGTTGTATGATACACTAATAAAAATAATTTGTGCTAGTTACTGCAACGAAGACTCATTCAATGCAATTCTCTTTCCTGCCCCTCTCCCCAGACTGCTAGCTCCAGACACACGCATTTCCTAAAATAACACACTTGCAAAGCAATCTGGCAGCCTACACAACAGAAGGACATTGGACACAGACCTCCCTCTCCCTATTCCTGCAGCATATATTTTTCATTCTTAATTTGTACAATTGCATTTTGAGATTTTTTTCTTTTCAATTATTTTTTCCCAGGCTGCAACTGGGAAATATTAAAGCCCAGGACATACTCTGTCCTAGATTAGACGACTGCTTCCTCATAAACCCTACTATCTCAAACACTAAGGTCTGTTCTTAAAGTATTTTCTTTCACAGGTAGCTATCACCAGACTGTCCAATTCTTGCATTCATAGCGAAAGACTCAGTTCTTTAACAAAATGCCATCTAGTTTCCAGTTCCCATAATCCTCTTTGTTTACAGAACAAAGTCGTAACAGGCATGCCAGAATGAAAATGGGGATAATGTTCTTTCTATTCGATAGAAATGCTTCTGCAGCTTTTCAGAATGAGAATACCAGCCATCAGCAAAACACAGCACTGGTATCTCAAACAGAGCCCAAATTATATCTGATTCACTGACCCTTTTCAGTCCTTGCCTCTACCACTTACTGACACAAAGATCTTCTGCGCTTTGACACCCCTTTTGTCTTTATTTTAGAAAAAAATAAAATGCAGAAAAAAAGAATAAGCATCTTCAAGAAGGGGAAGTACTTATATTTCAACAACTGCTTTTGTTTTAAAACACAAAAAGGTTTCTTTCCTTTTTCCTTCATTCTGCATTGTTTAAGGCAATTTCACTATAGATGAACCTATAGGCCCCTGCAGAGTTCTGTGCCAGCTTTTTTTTTCTAAATGATGCTAGCTGAAAGAAAACTCGGTAATAAATGTCATTTCTGTACTCTGGAGTATGCAATGCACCTTTAATACTTTCCCAAGTATACCATTCTACACAGTAATAAAAAGAAGGATTAAACACTAATCTCTTATACCCATAATGCATCAACTGACTACACCTGCTAAAATCCAATTTGGTAATTAAAAAATGTATCTACTGAACAGTCAAAGCAGGAGACTAAAGGGAAAGTACTGTCTGTGCACATAGCTAGCAGAAAACAGTTTGAAAATTCAGGCACTTAACACAAACCTATTTTTACCTCTATTCATTTTTATGTGACCTTAAGCAGTGTAAGAAACAAATACCTACAATTATGGTGCAGCAATTAAAGAGCAGTTTTATTGCTACAATAATGACTTAAATATCTAGTAAAACCTCCATAAGCAGCTTTGCCTTTTATTGTTTCTTTAGAAAATGAAAAAAATGTTAGCTTATTGGTTTTTTCCTTTTTTTTTTTCTTTCCTTTTTTGGGGGGGCCCCCTCCCTCATTAGAAATTAGGAAAGCAAGAACAAAGTATAGATGCTTTCATATATTCTCCTTGCTAGCTGTTGCTGGCTTAAAGTCTTTCTAAGCTTCAGGTTTCATTTCTTCTAGCTCTTCTTTCTTTCTTCTTTATTCCTCCTCCTCCGCCTCTCTCTAGGTGTTCTGTTCTCTACATTTTTTTAAACTGACTTTATCCCCTGATGCTCCCATTTTTCCTGCCCCCTCTTTCAACTGTACTCCAGAGATGCCAGAGGTGCCAAAGCGTTACGAATTTCAGGCTGACAGCCCAGGCTGCAGCTCAGGCTTCAAGCACACCCAGGCAGAAAGTGCCTGTCACTGGAAGGCTGTCTTTAAAAAAAAAAAACCAACTAATTAATAAATAAAAATGCAGGCTCCTGGAGTTTCTTTAAAGAAGGAAGACTTGCTGAAATATCAAATGGGTGTGTACTTTCAAATAAGCTGATGATTAATGTTTCACCAACTCAACCAGTCAGCAGTTTTCCACTGCGGCCTAAACCCCTACACTAAGAAGGGTTTAGGAGTAACAACAGAACATGGGGAGAAGCATGCATTTATCACGTTTAGGGTACATATCGCTTCTAACCATGAAAAGAAATACAATAAAATAAAAGTAGGGATTTTTCTCATTAGATTGTAGGACTTCTCAGGCAGTTGTGAATGTTGTATTTGCACTGCATTACAACAAACAAAAAAATCCAAGCTCTGACAAAATGGCAGTGATGCCAATGCTCCTGCTTCTCATTAAAAAGAAAAAAAAAAAAAAGGTGTGTGTCTTGAAAACAGATATGAGACCATTTAATATTCTGCACTCTGCTGCAAAAGGAGGAGGTTGTGGTGAGGTGGGTGTCAGTCTCTTTCCCCAAGCAACAAGTGACAGGACAAGAGGAAATGGCCTCAAGTTGCACCAGGTGAGGTTTAGGTTGGGTATTAGGAAAAACTTCACCAAAAGGGTTGTCAAGCATTGGAACATTGTCAAGCCCAGGGAAGTGGTTAAGTTGCCATCCCTAGAGGTGTTTAAAAAATGTGCCAACATGGCACTTAGGGATATGGTTTAGTAGTGGACTTGGCAATGCTAGGTTTACAGTTGGACTCTGATCTTAGGACTCTTTTCCAACCAAAATGGCTCGATGATACCCCAGAATACCACTCACTGCCTGGAAACACATTTTGCAGTCCCCCGCACGTGGCTATGGATGCAGCAAGAGGAAAGGGGACAGTTTACCTGCAGCTGCTCTTCAACTTTCACAAACCAGTGCACATTTGAGGGTGATGACCCTCCACAAGCATCAGCACTGCTTTTCCTCTCTCCTGTCCTTCTCTGTCTGATCTGTCCAACACTGGTGGGTTTTGTCACTCCCCCACAGGTGCCTCCCATGGGCAGCACACTACAGTATAATTTTCCAAAGCTGCAATTATTTTTAATGATTTTTAAAAGGGCCTTAAGTCAACCTCAAGTTACTGTGGCAGCTCTGCGTGCCACTTCATTCCTAGAATGTAAATTCTGTTATCTCCAGGTTCCCCCTGGAGAACCCTCCCAGCCAGTGGAGCTGGACATGGACACAACTGCACCAGCATCCTCACAGCAAACAGCAGGCACAGCCTATCTCAAAGCAGTGCCACCCTATAATACAGGGGGGCTCGTTACCTTAACAAATGGATAATGGTAAAAACCCACCCTATTTCGTTCTGTATAAAAAAAAGGGCAAGAAACCTAACAGTTGCCAAACGGGGTGGAAGAAGAGCAGGGACAGCCTAGCAGTATTTACACTGATGTGTCAGATAGCAATAAAAATCATAAATCCCAGGGATTATACTATCACTGGATCATATCCAGTAGGCCTCAGGCAGAAAACTAGTTGGCATGGCAGCTTAATGTTATCTAGTCAGACCGCAGGTTTTTATTATTATTATTATTATGAAACCCATATCTGACCTTAAAAATCAAAAAAGCACTGGGTGACTGGTGCAGGCTAGTACAGTGTATTTCACAGCCAGGCCACAGTAGTGCTTCCCATAACAAAGCAGAGGACTCAAAAAGGTAGGGCAATACCTTTTCTCATTCTCAGAGAGGAACTGTGGGTGAAAGTAACCTCTAAATGGGTATTCTTTGTATCACTTTCATAATTTAAAATGGCAAATGCGATGTGCTAATTAATCATTAATTAATCATTCGAGGGGGAAATATCAGGGGAACTGGCAGGAAAATGCCTAATTCTGTGTATTTTAAGGTACTTGTATCACCTGGGTTGTTTATTCAGCAGCCTGTTATAGCTTCTCTCCAAAACACACCTCACGTTCCCCCCAGATGCAATAAATCTGTGTAGATATCTTAAAAATAATGAAGGACCACTGTATTAGCCACCCTGTTTAAATGACTAAGACATATATAATGAATCATTTGACACGGCTGACCATGGAAGTTCACCTAAAACCCTGCAACACCATAGTGAAACATTGAAGTTGTATTCAGTCCTACACATAGGAGCAAAGAGTAATCAGTACATATTTTACATATACTTCCTCTTGAGCTAAAATAAGTACAATGATCAGAAGAAAAATAATCCAGTGCTGGAATATTTCTCAGTGACTGGCACGTTGGGAATGTTCAGGGATGATTATTAATTACTTTTATTTTCTTGATTGATTACCTAAACCATATTTGCAAGGAGATGAAAACCATCTATCGTTGTAATGTTACCAAATCTGAACAGCATAAAAAGAAAAACAAAAGAGGAAGATGAATTTGGCTTCTTTGGGTTTGAGCTGCAGAGTCAGGACCTCAGGCCTGAGTCTTCTCAAATTACTGTTTTATTTCACGTAAGGTCTACCTGGCTGTAGGTAAATTAGAGAAACTATTGTCCCTTCATGTCTGACTGCACTATATATAGTGCAAACTTCTTAGAATGACCAACACAAGGTCACTTGTGTACAGCTGACACAGTTTAAGTCAAAATTCAAGTGATGCTACTTTCCTTCAAGAGTATTTACCATTCTTTGCATATCTTGTCTAGGGATTACAAAATTACGACGCTCAAATAATCCACTTAAATTCAAATTGACAGGAATAAAAAAGGTGTTATGCTAGGAAAAAACACTGATAAACACTGTTTTCTCCACAAAACACAGACAAGTGTGACAGCAGCACAACACAGTACCCGGGTTAATACAGGAAGGAAAAAAGAAAAATAATCCTCAGATACAATATGCAGAGAAATGAGAAGGATACAGACAGACTTAATTCAAGAGGTGACTTTCAATACAGCCATTGCAAAATTAAGACATAGTTGAGGATCCTATGCCAAGACAATGCTGTGCAAATTTATGCAATTTATTCCAGGTGGGAACAGACCTGGCTGAACAGACTCTCATTTAACAATCGTGATTCAGTCCAGCCACGGAAGAACAGAAAAGAAAAAGAACAGATCTTCTGATATATTTGAAGATATGCTTTCTATGATAAATGCAGCTGCCTTTATTTTATGTCTAGACTTCCCTGTGGGCCGTGTGAGCGCAAAACACAAGACACTTGACATTCAAATTGTGTTAGATTGGAATAATGCCTGAAAATGGCAGGGGCTTGACTGATTGAACTAGAACTGAAAATTCTACTTTTAGGAAAGCCTAAGGACAGGAGCAGGATATTACCTTTCTGAACCCTTTTGCTGGGTTTAACCGTTACAAGAGCTTCGAGACCAAAGATTACAGTTATAAATATCACAATGAAAAACCCACATGTGATTATGGCTCCTAAAGGGAATCATTAGGTTTCATTTCTGGATGTGGCAATTAACCTATTACTGTCTAAGTCAAGACTATTTTTCTGAGAAGCAGTGAGGTATTGTACTCTTTACAGTCTTGATTTTTCAATTGTTAGTCACAACATCTTAAGTTTCTTTGTAAAGATTATGCAGCATCACCCTCCAAACACCCAGACTGCAAAGTGTCTGGGGATTACCCCTACAGCAATCAGTACAATGGGACTGATCCTTGACTGGAAGATCTAGGTACTAGATGAAAATAGTAGTAACTTCTAATGTTTACAAGAATCAAAGACTGTCCAAGCACCTGGACAACAGAAACATTCGGTGCTAACTTGCAGAATCAGTGCACCACAAAACCGAAACTAAATTTGCCTTCAGAAATCCAAGTACTGCCTTATTCCAATAGAAAAGCACTCCCTTCTTTGATTACCAGAATACTAAATATTCATTTCCAAAAGGAATCTAAGCGGAAAAGCCCCATTGTAATAAATATTTCAATGGCTATTTCAACTGTCATTTGTGTTCCTCTCAATTTTCCTCACATTTGAATTCCCCAAAGACACCTGTTGCATTCAGTCATGAGAACAAACATCTCCTTTCACTTCCTCTCCCCCAAAACAATGCCAAACTGCAAAGGGAATAAAGAAAGCCAAGCTAAACTTACCATGTACTTCAGAAAATACTACCCAGTGTGTCCTACAGTAATGACTGCTGATGCAGAGATATTTTTCCTTAGGATAAGCATTATCATGAGCATCTTACACAAAGATCACCAAAATGCTGTATTTTGATAGCTAATATAAGCAGATTCATGATCTGTCTAAAAGACTGTGTAAGTTACTCATGGCAAAATTCTTTCCTTTCCTGGTACACGATGCACACAGTTCCTCTCCAATAAATCACAGACACTTACTATAACCAAGACATGTCTTTGTATGCATACGAAAATGCTTTTGGTCCATAAACGCAGTAGTTTCACCTATCGAGAGAAGACGGAGTCATTCTGCGAGACAACATGCTGAATTTCTGTTGAAACAAAACTGTAGAGCGTGAAATAGCAACCTGTCATCAGATGTTGGGAGTCTGATGTTCATCACCGGCAGCTAAAACCACTCTCTCCTCCCACCTATGTCTGAGGGAATTGACAGCCATCTGCATGCAGGTCTGGCTAGTCTACACCCTGCAGGCAAGGGCTGGAGTCAAACTCTGCAATGCTGTTTAGGTTCTGTTTCACCAGGGTTTAGGGCTGTGTTCTAGGAAGTTAAAAAACAACAACAGAAAAAGACCAAATGAAAGCACAAAACAAACAACCACCCCCAAAAAACCCCAAACAAAACCCCAAACCAAGCAAAACCAACCCAACACAAAAAAGCCACAAAAGAAACCCCCGCCTCCCCAACATGTAGACTCTGAAATCCAAGGAAAACCAAGGCTCATTGTTTTCTATTTATTTCAAGTAACTTCAGTGCAGGTGTTCTCCACTACTATCTACTTTCTATTGAAATATGCACACTGTAATTGGAGAATGGACCCATATCCCATCAACCTACCTCATTATATATTAAAGCTAAGGAATTCAGTTGCTCTCAAGAGGAGGCTCCCAATGAATACAGCCTGAGAGCCTACAAACGCAGGCTCCAGTAGTGCCTACATCTCCTGGATAGTGCCTTCTGGACATCACACATCCAGGTTTGTTTGGACAGGCTGCTCACAGGGATGGTACTGCAGACCTTCCTGCCCAGTGGGAGAGTCCACATGGCTGGTGCATAACACTTTGCTGGGGTAAGCAGTCAGGTTAGCAAGCAACATAATCAATTTGGTCAACTATCTCAGCCAAGCACTCCGAGTCCAGAATAACCCTTATTAAGATGGGCAATAGCTATGGTAAATAAGCGTTGCGTTATTTTGATTTGCCATTCAGGGCTCAGATCGTAGTATTTAAAGATCACCTTCCCATGAGAAAGGGATCTCTGAAAGATAAAAGCAGCCTCTCCAGCAGCAAGAGAAATGGAACAGATCCGACCTTACACTGAACATCTGAGCTACATTTTAAAATACTGGCACCAAGACATGATTACTTTGCTTTGATATGCTGCCAAGAAAAAGAAAAAGCAAAGAGCCATTGAAAATGCAACTCCATTTAGACGCTGTGTCCATTTTCAATAATCCTTGTAATACTGCGTACATAAGTTAAGAATGTCACAAAACCCAACAGACTATGATGTCATAAAATAGTAAGATTCATGTGAAGGTCTTAACAGATTCGTGCGTAGTAGTGTCAAATAGATCAGGAAAAATTACCAAGGCACATGTAAGTAATGCCACAAATTAATTATCTACAGCAACCTGGGTATTGAGAAAGGCATTTGGGTAAAATTAACAAGACTTTTGGCTCACAAGCACACAACATGGCTGCTGTTCTTTATTAGAAGTTAACATTTTGACAAAACTCACTACAGTGCTTTTCTTTTTTAAAAGAAGCAGAGATGTCACTTTTAATGTGCAACTGTTGTAATTTTGCCCATTATAGACATAACTTAACAATTTCCAAAAAACCTGGTATCACCAATCTGTATGCTTTTTCCTTAACTCCTTTGTTGTTGGATGTCTCCAATACTACAATTAAACTGTTTCTGTGCAGACCAAGGAAAAAGAATAACTGGAGACATCTAATATTTTAGTCATGCAACTGCAATTTATCTGTGGTACTCAAAAAGCCCTCAGGATAAAAATCAGTAACTACATTCAATCTCTTTATTCAATCACATCCAACTGTCTCATGTACAGCTGCAGAGCTTAGTTTTTACTTTAGCTTACCTTCAGATCTAATAAATTTCTGCTCTTTTGCCAATATTGCAATGCTAACTTGTTTTACCATTAATTAATCTCCCTTTCCTTAATTCACCTTGTCTCCACCATGTCTTTTCCTAACCTGCCTTCTACAAGACGCAACTTGATTCTCTGCCTTCACATATTTCACCTAGATGTCTCCAAGAGGTGTTTGCCATAAAATGTGCTCATGTCATTCAGGGCAATACTATTGCTACGCAAGTCCTTGTCTCTTAGATGCCAGTGAGATCTCTGCTATCACTCTCCCAAATGAGAAAGACAGGAAGAGAATAAAAAGAGTCTCGGCTCCAAAGGTAGCAGACACAATGGTCTTCCCAAAATCTTGATGCAGGGTGGCAAAAGCAAGAGAAACAGCAATGCCTTAGGAAATCAATCTCCCTTACCTGGGACAGCTTACTTCATGGTATTTTAGGAGATAACAACAGGGGACACATCACTTCTTTCCACTATTCCATCAAATGCTTTTTCCCCATCACAACTAGAGATGCTCTTAATTAATGATGGACAAAAAGCAAACTTAACTTACGCTGTCTTTACAAAAGATTCAGAAACAATTCTTAAATCCATTCCAACAAACAAGCAAGACCTAAATTCAGAAGACTTCCACAAAGGAATGAGAAATCAACACAAAGGTCTGAAAAGAAAAATTGGAAAAGTCATACAAAGTAATCAAAAAAATGAACGAGGAAGAACAAAACACCACTCAAAATACTGTCCTGAAAACTCGTCACCACTTAAACTATGTATAGAAATCTTTGGGGTTTTTTTGGGGTTTTTTTTGGGTTTTTTTTTGTTTTTTAAAGTATGATTAATGTAAATGTACCCTCTCTTGTCAAATAGGACCATTCTCTGTTAGTAGCCTCATCAGGTCAAAAACATAGTTGAGCCTGTGGTGCTCATTGACCTGAATGGAAAACTGAATGTTTAAGAACAAAAAACCTATGTCATTTCTCTAGATGAAAATGGAAAGGAATAATTTTTACTTAAACATCTTTTCAGTCAGGCAGCAGTTTTTATTTTAAAAATATTTATCAGTAATATCTGATACTTTTTTTACTTGTGGTCATCAACTGCAGAAGGCTGAGATGTGGGGTTTTTTAATTAATGTAAGAAAGAAGACTTTGTCCTTTACTTTTTCATCTGAGCCTGAAATACATTTAGAAGGCCTACTCAACAAATTAAGTAACTTTGAATTAGAGGACTGGCTCATCAAACCTAAATGCAGTTTTGATACTGTTCAATGTTGTGCTCTAAAATATTGCTGCTTTCCAAAATTAAATTTACCAAGTTTTTAAAAGGTGTACTTTTGTTTCCTGGCATAGTACATTATTACGTTCACTGGACCAATAGCCAAGTCTACATTTTTCATCTGCTTATAAACATTGTGCACATGTAGTAATGATTTTACTATTTCCTTTCTTTACCATGGATGATAAATTCCAAGAAAAGCAAACAACAAACTTTTGGGGGGCATCGAATGTACCTACTACAGAACATGATATAAGGTAAATAAAATCTGTCTAGTAAAGGAGGCAGGGAATGGAGCATAACATCCACCCCTGCCCCTATTAACGCTGCTTTACTGGGTGACCCTGAGGAACATCCCTCCCAGGTCAAGCAGGAGCAGTTTCCCTGCAGAAGCAAAACGGAGGTCAAGAGATAAGAAGTGAGGAGGATCCACTGCTACTGCTGCCAGGGCTGAGCCATGCAGTTTCATGCACAGGGCAAGCACCATCAGAGCCTAACCACAAGCAGTTTCTACTGCTATAATTGCTGCAGACCTCTGTCTTTCCAAACAAGAGAAGCCACCACAGCCTCTCCTCAGACAAGGAATTTATGCCCTGACACACAAACACACAGCTCGAGAATACAAGATCAAACGACAGAAATGCTATAGCCCAGAGTATTCCAGTGACAACGCTGCAGGGGCAGCTCTGCCATGTAGGCAGCACAAAGGGTCACACAGGTCAGCAAAATATCAAGGGCAGCAAATTGTTTAGTGACTGTTTTGTTTACTGTGCAAGTGGCTTTTGACTAGGAGGGGTGGTAATTCTTTCCAGCTTGCCCTGGGCAGTAAAAGCTATAAAAGCGCATTTGTACTTGACTGGTGTCTACGGACATCAGGCTGAGTCCTAAGTCTACTTCTTTACCAAGTTCGCCAAGCGGTACGCTACATGTGGCACACCTGAGTATTTTTTTCTCTCCCCTCGCCTGCACACCCACACACCCCGCCCCCAATTATTCCACATAACACGTCCAGAAAGAGTATTAAGCATGCCAGTCCAAAAGGAAACAAAAATCAGGCAAAGAATTTCCTCAAACTCTCAAGCTTTTAGCACGCTGCTTTTGCAAAGGTTTACAATTTGAGCAAGAATTTGCTCTTATCTTCATAGGAAAATACAATGCTATGCAGATTCCTCATAAGAAAAATCTCACTCTGGCTAAAGATTTGCATGGCAAGTTGAAGGAAGCAATAAATGGCTGAAAAATAATTTTATTTACAGCTCGGCAGAAGTTAAGTACCAGTGCCCACTAGCAGGCATTACCAATGACACAAATAGAAATATAGATTTTTGAAGTTTATTTATGGACCATTAGGTAGTTTACGCTGCACCACTATAATGTTAAATGAGAAATTACAGCACTGCAGGTGACAACTGGGAATTTCAGTAATAACCTTGAACAATCATTTTATGTTTCCACCCACCTCTAGGAAAAAGGGCAATTTTTGTCAAAATTCCTAAAATTGAAGTAAACTGTAAAATACTACATTATTTTAAGAATAAGAAGGCGACTTTGGCTAATACTGATCCATTTAGAGGCAAACAATCCACCTTTCAAAGTGAAAATGTTCATTTAACATGAAACACTGAAATGAAAAAAAAAAAATTAATATATTAAATTGTGATTATTAAATGCAACTACCAACAATAACTCTGAGAAAAGTGCTTTGTCTTTTAGGGTATTTTGATAGCACACAGTAGATTAAACCTAATTATAGTTTCAAGGTCTTCATCATTATGTAACTCAATGCCCACATCAGTCAATTTACTAAAACATTACATACACATGAAATAAATGATGTATGGTGCAACTGAACAACTAAAGGAGGGCAGACACAATACTAAGGTGAACTTAAGAAAGACCTGAAAAGCTGGAACCAGCCAGTCAATAGCCTGTTAATATACCAAGTCAAATCCAATCAACCTTATGTTCTTACAAGTCTTTATAAAACTCTAAACCCTAAAAAAAAATTAAATAAGCCTGCCTCCCCCACTCCCAGCTTCTAGGCATTATTTGCAGCACTGTTCTCTTAAAATTGTTGGATGACATCTACTGGAAATTTGAGTTCATGTTGTTTTCAAAAAGAACCCAAAGTTTGAAAGCGTTAAAAGTCAGCTTCATATTATTTATAGTTGCTTTAAATGAGGCAAGAGAAGAAAAACAATTAGAGACTGCTATAGAAAAGAGAAATGCCTGAATTTTCATTTCTAATTTCATTTGAAAGTTAAACAAAAAAAAACTTCCTGGACATGCATCTCAAAATTGATACTTAATAAATAAATAAAACATCAACAAACAAAGACCAGGTTTTCCAGACTAAAGCCGCTGCGTTTGCAAAGAAAACGCTAAAGGGAAACAAGTAGATACCAGAAACCTCTCTGTACTACACACTGGTATTGATTTGGAATAGTTTGGTATGCATGAGAACTCCAAGACTGCATCCCAGGGAAACGACAAGGAGCCACGACATGGGTGTCTGATGCCTGGAATCTTTCCACCAAACAGAGGATTTACTCCTGTGGTTTTTCCTAAAAGGGCTAATGGCATGGGGGGTGGGGGAGCAAGGCTCACAAAGCATGTCTCAGTTTCCCCCCTCCTTGACAGTAATACCCCCTTTGCCCCCCAGTTAGGCTGCTCTGCAGAAACCCTGGTAGAAAACCATAGGAAATGTTTCTAAACAGACAGTGCTAAGGGAATACATGTCTCGTCTCAACTACCACATGCAAGCATGGGGGAAATGCTTCTGCCAAGTTAGTTTATGGCCCTGGTCATACAAAACCATAGGTTGCCCTCATTCATTCCACTGCAGGCTACAGCTTCACTTAGTCCTTTCTTACTGTCTACAGGCAAGTCCATCCTTACCCCTTCAACTATACCGATACAATGCTTGCAGAAATCAATTTTATCTTTAAGATACTGGATTCTGACATACAAATAAATCATGGCCTACAACAAACACTAAATGGATGCAGCATCTTCAGGATCTGAGATGGATTTAAAGGCATATGTAACACAAGCAGAATTGACAAAAGATCCTTAATAAAGATTTCCCAACATATATCAATGTTGTCTATCTAGATGTATATCTATGTACTTTTACAGAACAGTGAGTTTGCCAATAGAACAAAATTGCAACCACTCAGGCTGGAATTTGCCGTAAAAGGATTTTATTTCTTTTTCTTTTGTCTAGATACATGGGTCTCGGCCATTTCTGAAAGTGAAAGTATGAAAAACACTTGCTTTACTCCTACTGATGCCCATGCTAACTACCTTGGAAAGGCCCATTGCAAGGGACAGGGTGGTGGTTCTTGACTGTTGCAGCTGGCACAAATAATTACATTATCTTTAGCCAAGAGACCAGTCTTGGATCCAGTTTCTCCTAGCCAGCTGTGAGGCAAATGGACAACTCTTAATTCCCAAAGCCCCTAACATCATGGGAGACAACATGTGCTGCCCTTGAAACCCTATTTCATCACCAGTTTTCTCTAAGCCAGTGGCAGAGATGTACATTACACAGAAGGGGGCACAGAGGCTAAAGTTCTGGGGCAGACAAACACTGGAAAAGGACTGCTGCTCAAGGAACACGTACCACGAATGATTCCTGCCCCCTCCAAATTCTGCAGATTTCCAAGTCCGCAAACTGAACAACTATATGGAAATCATAAAACAAAGAAAGTATTTTCACTATCTGAACTTAAATATGAAACCAGCAATCATTCAAGGTGGTGGCACACATGAGCAACAAAGAACACGCTGAACACAAGATTCAGTACATCTCTATTCAGTGGCAGGAAGGCATCTATTATCAGATGCAGAATGGACCTAAAATGCAAAGAAAGCCAGCATTGTTGCAGGCGTTACTGGAAACATCCTAACTGCTCGTTACAGTTAGTCAAAGAAAGATGAGCTGGGACAACCCCAAAATAATGTCTTTTAAACTGATAAACCAAAGCTTAATTCTTGCAATAAAACTGGAACTGAAGCAAGCACTAGGTACTACCCAGAAAACTCACGGATAAAAAACAGCTAGAGGCTGGCCTTCAGAGCCCATTTCAGCAAGCTCACTATAGAGCAACAGTGAAAGATGCAGTCAGCCTTTTAGACATGGTTGTCTTGGAGACACCAGAACACACTGTATTGATGACAAAGGAAACAAAAAGCTGGATGCACTTTCTAAGGCTTTTAGTCTGCTCTCTTTCATGTGGAGTTTACAGAGGAGGGCCTCCCTGGGATGGGTATGCAGAGAATGCTGGCAGCAGGACCAGCTCACTGAGGTAGAAATCTGCACTTGCTTCAGACAGCATTTCATGCAGCCCCAGAGCACCCTTTATCCCCAGGAACGCGTGACATGGCAGCTCCAGCAGATGAGACTCACGTTTGCTCACTTTGAAAGTTTAGCTGTGCACAAGCATTAAACCCTTCCACCTAAGAATCTTTAAGAGAAATAAAGCAAGCAGTGTCTCTTGGTTTGTGCAAGGGCCCTAGAGCTGCTCTGGAGACTCTCTCAGTTTATCTGGGTGGTCTTCTGTTAGGCTCCTTCCAAACTACAGGCAGAATTGTGGCAACATACTTTGGAGTAACAGAGCCACAGGGTTTCCAGCAACTAGCAGAGGAATGGCTAGTGACGTTTAGGCTGTAACTACGGAAAGAACAAGTTCGAGCTTAGTGTAACTGAGATATGCATGGAAAAGAATTTCAATGTAAGTTTATTTTTCAAAGAGGCCCTAACAGTGAATCCTTCCTATTCCAATTACTGAGTAACTCTTGTTAACTCTGTAATCTGTAACTTCCATACCCAACTCTGTCAGATCCAAGCTTTGTGAGGAGATAGGCCAAGCTTGTAATTTTTGTCCCCCTTTAACCTTCTTGGAGAGGAAGGTTATTACCATGAAGCAGCACTCGGTTTGAATAGGTGTCTTCTATGCTGCACGGTTATATGTACATCATGTACAAGGATCTGTTCAATTTGCAGTACTTTTCATTGATAATGTTATTCAGACCTACATCAGAGGATGCCATGACCACAACAGTAACTACCGGCTTTAGATACGCAGTCACATGCACCTATCAGTCCTTGAATTAAGTGCTGACACTTAAGTCCAGCTGGATAGCATGACAACGTAAGCCTAAATACATATGCTGAAGAATTCTGGCTCCCTGTCTCCACATCTAAACCTCCTGTAGGACAGGTGTGATACTGTTACTTGCAAAGAGAGCGCAAGGGTTGTAACAATTTCTCACAAAAAAAAGATGCAAGGTTTCATCCTGCCACAGGTTGCTTCCTTGCATGAATGTTTATAAATTTCCTGATTTCATGGGCTGCTGCCTTTTATATGCCCACTTTAAAATTCTGTGAGTACACCAAAAATTGTGCGTGATATATCAACATTTAGTTCTGACTGACAGTAGGATAGGTGAAGATGAGACAAACAGGGAAAAATTGATAATTTTCCACATCATAACCTCCTCCTCTTTCATGCTGCTCCTCTCTTTCATCTATACAGTGGATTGAAAAGGAGGGAAGAAGCGAGGCTATGCAAAGACAGGTGTTAACTCCTTGCCTTCCCAGTCTATTGTAAAGGGTTATAAAAGGGACAGATAATAGGTATCTGACAAAGGGATATTGGAATAATCAGCACCACCACCATCGTGCCTTAGAAGACCAGTCAATATCTTTACATAAAACGACCTATCTGGAGTAGGTGATTGCTATCCTCTCAGAAGTAAGACTGGCAATAGCAGAAAGCCTGGGTCAAATGATGCAAAAGACACTCAACCTGATGAGATCAACTGCTGCTGGTGTTATTTCCAAATTACAGCTGCCTAGGTAATAAAGCAGTGTTAAGATCACCGTCACTCTTGATTTTGGCCCATTTGTCTTGCCACTAAATGCAAAACAATGTATCGTATTAACTGAATTGCTGACAGCAGCTGTGATTTCTGGGACGACTAAAACTCAAATTATTTATAGATACCACAAAATGGATTTTGGAATCTCATTTCAGGCATCACATAGTTTGGGCATATCCAGACCAGACAAACATCACTAAGACAAAGAGAATACCTCTCAGTTGGAGAGCCTATGATTTCAGAAAGGTTAAAAAAAAAATCCAGAAATCCTGTCCCCTCCATAAAGTATCTCAAACATCATCCAGAACACTGGTTGACTGTACCCTTTCCAGGGTTCAGTCTGTGGTACTTGCTTTTCTCAGAGCTTTCAGTATCTTCCAGGAGTATCTTCTTGCAGAGGCATGCCACGAACAGGACATACTGCCATCCACATTGGCTATACCACCTTATATTCACAGCGCAAAGCTTACTTAAGTGGTTGTTGCTGACAAGTCCCTTTCTTGTATGACTGTAATGTCAAGGGTCTGCAATTGAAACAAACAAGATCTACCCAGCATCGCAGCTTTTCCTTGGGTACAAGCCAAAAATCCAAGGAATTTCGATTGACCACTTATGGCTGCAGCATCCTAATAACCAGTGCTTGATCATTCTTTCTGAAGTGCAGTCTTTCATTTGTCAATCATCTGTATCATGCACATCTGCCACTACTGACTTAAAAAAATTCAACAACGCAAGTACAAATCTGAGAACTATGTTAGTTTCTCAGACTGGGCAAATCCGGCAGAGAAAAAAAAAAAGTCTCTTTGATGCAACATTTAGAGTTTCTTTGACTATGAGTAAATCTATAAACTCCATGCGCAGATGACCTATTCCTTGCTGTAGCTACCTCATGTAACTCAGGCATCTCTGACAGTACAATTCAGTGGGACTAACGCTGAAGAAAGTTAATCTATTCCTTCAGTTAGTAAAGTTAAAACCCTAACTACCCAACAGGGAACACTGGTGGTACAGTGCAATATTCTTGCCTCCCAGAGAGGGGTCTTCTGATATAGGTGAATTTTGCCCTCATGGTATCATGGTCCTTGCTGTGAAGTGTATAGGAACTAAATAGTCAAGCTGTGCTACCAACATTTCAGATGTTGATCCCAACAGTAAAGACCAGGCTCAGAAACACAGAAGTATGTTCTGATGATGATGCATGAGGCAGAACACACTATACAACATACTTTCTCCATCCACTTCCATTTTAAAAATAAATTAAATAAATGTTATGTGAGACTGATATAGTAAACAATAGCATCCATTTCATGATGTTGCACAAGAGACATTCTAACAGGCAGGCAGAGCAACCGGAGTATGAACAAGCTATGCACTAGCATATGCTTCTGCATCAAAATTGCTTTTCAAGTTTGATGCCCATCCGCAGCCTATCTGATTCTTTCAGAGGCTGCTCTCAAATGCTGCTCAGAACTGGGGAACAACACATCAAATCCATGGACATTTGGTAAAACAATGACACAATGACCATAATGTACATCCATGGTAAGGATGCTTTTAGCTAGCCCTTTAATCTTTCCCTAGATCCAATTCAAAAACCTCAAAACCACATACAGAAGTCTCCTCTTGACTTCCAGAAAAAACACGGAAGATCTAACCCTACTTTTCAGGCAAACTATAATTAAGAACTTCTACCACATCTATTTATAGCAAGGTGCAGTTGAAAAGATAACATACTTTTACCGATAGCTGAATTGTTTCATTGTGCCCATGGCACATTGGACATCCATTAAAATTTTTTTCACCACAGCAAAGCTGGAAAACAGCAAAATTAGAGGTTAGTTTCTTGGAGAGCATTCCCCTCTGCCCCAGCTCAAAATCTAAAGCATCACTGCAGCTCAGTTTACAAGACCTTTTCTAAGGGCCAGTGCTCCATGCAGCTGATGTACACAACTGCCAAATTTCAAAGTTACCACTGACCCACCTACTACGTCCTGGTACAATAAAACCTAGAATCAACAAAAAGGGACATAGCTGTAAAAACTAGAATATTTTCTGCTTTCCTTTATTTACAGAAGAGAATGAAACTCTGTGCATCTATTAACATCTAGACAATACACCTCTGTATGTTTTCTGTATCACCAATGATCAGCCAATGGACTAAACTTTCAAAAGTTCGATGCCCAAAACAAGTATTTGCAAACTAACATATTGAAACATTTATTACTAAGTAGAACAGGTCGTCTCTTTCTTTGCAGCAGAAACCACTTGCTTCCATTACTCTGTTTTATGGGAATTCTGTTCCTTATTTAGACTTCAGCACTAAGGGCTGCATGGTTTATGGATACAATTCTGAACATAGGTCTGTTTCCAATTTTCCAAAGCCAAACCTTATTCTTAACAGATAAAGTCTGAATTAGAGGAACAAAGGGTGATCATGGAGGACTGATGTTTGTAATGTAAACATACACAGTATTACATCACACAATCAAAAAGCATATTTTGCAGCCCTAGCCAATACAAATCACCATGAGGTCATTTGTAAGATTTGCCTGATTGACTGGAAATCAAAGCCTGAACCAGTAAAATCATTTTTGCATTGATACAAATACTCTCAGTCAACAGGACTACTTACATGCTTCAAACTGAACATTCGCATAAATCCTTGTGGAGATGCAGTCCTGGACTGTTAAGACATCTCTGTATTCATACAGTAGCTGAAATACTTAAGTTTTACACTCATGCTGCTAAGATCACTTCTATAGCTCTAGCTGCTATTTACATCTATGCTGTTCCTGTGGTAGAATCTGGCAGGATAAAAAATTTGGTAGGAGACGCTAGTAAAAGTTACCAATGACCGATTGCTTTATTTAGTTGCCTGCTTCCAAAATAGCCAAAAACTTCCCTTCAAACCCATCACATCAGGCTCTTAATACCATATTTTAACATTATTTCCTCCAGCTCATTTCCCCTTTTTTGAAAATCTGTGTATTATACCTGTTCCCCATATTCTCCAGATGAAGAAAAAAACCCCAAACGCCCCCCCAAAAAAACCCCAAACAAAAACAAACCAAAAAAAAGCGTGAAACAAGCATGTATTCCTGCTGTGGGATTGTGTCACCAAAGCAGAGGGAAGTTCACCAGAACTATATACCGTCAGCTCTGCTCTACTCCCACCAATGCTCACAGACAGTCTTTACTGTACAGGAGGAAAGAGAGATGTAAAGCTGTAGCATGTAGCAAATATGTATAGGCAGGCAAGGAAAGCAAAATGGGAGGGAATCCTGGTGCATAATAAATACTACAGATGCTGACTGCGTGCATAATAGGTTGCTAAGCAGAAGCAACAGGAATGCTAGTTCTATAATCAACGGTCTTCCAATTCACTTCAAAATTGTAGGTGTAACTCATGGAGTTGGGAGTAAACCACAGCTTAAACTCAGTAATGTCAAATAAACTATACATTAACAATTAAGTGTTTTCCCTCCTCTAATGCAATATTCGTAAGATCAAGTCTGACAAGTTCATTTTCAGCTAAAGATGCAGCTAAGTCCACTTCACAGAAGAGATAGGGTTGCTTGTAAAGTTGTTAAAAAAGACTCAGAACCACTTCAGTTCTCATGGGAGAGTGATTCAAGTTTCTGATGAATGGGAATCTTATTTTCAAAATAATTTCAACATTTAAGACTTGAAAGTATATAGGGTTTTGCTATACTTTTTTCCAAAACGATCACATTCCTCCATTAGAAATTCTCTGATAAAGAGTCAAAGTAACACTGCTGAAAAACTTTGATTTTTCACAGACTCTATCTATAAGGGATATTAAAAGCTCAGTTTCCATTTTGAGACCAGAACAAAAGAATAAAAGACAGTGAATTGAAACTTTTTGTATTAACTTGTTTCCATTTAAAAGAAATTTTTTTCTTTGTCCTTTATCCAAACACAAGTACTAGATACATAAGAGAACTTCACATACGTTCAAAAAGGACCATCAACAATAAGAATTATAGCTTACCCCTAATGAGATTGATATTGTTACTAGTTGAGGATACAGAAAAATGCAAAATATACTAAAAATGTAAAACAGGTCTTCCTGTATCTTTGGTCATTTGCATTGTCTGTATATACATGCATGCTCTATTCACACACACTAATACATATATACAGATACATATCAACGTCTTATAATACCTAGCACTATTTATCCCAGCCCTAAGTGAACTGTATATTTAAATCTTTGATATGGGGATGCTGTTGATGTTGTAGTATTCACATAAAGGCTCATGTCTTCAGCTGATCCTCCCAAGAACCAGACTTCCAGAAAGTATCCGGCATATCTTTTGCCCCTTTTCTACTCCATTTATCAAATAAACATAAACATTTTGAAGATGGCATTGACTGGCTGAAGAGGGTGGAATTCATTTCAACCAGCCGTAGTGAGTTCAAACTTATCATCATCCATATGCTTTTTGGAATCAACTGGAAGACAAATTGCTTTCCTAAAGGGTTAAGACAGGCTGGGAAAACCGCCGTCTAAAAATAACTCCCTCTCCACTGGAGAGGCCAGAAACCCAGACAACATACACTAGATGCTTAACAATGAAGGGTAAGTTTTGTATGAAAAAGTATCTTTCATTAGTCCCAACTTGCGTATTTTAAAAAAATGACACACAAGATTTCAGGCACACAAGCCCTTCTTTGTTTTAAAATCCTCACAATGTTATTCTCAGCTAGGCAAGTATTCTTATTTTGGAGCTAAGGAAGGTCGAACATAAAAAGTAAAAAAAGATTTGCCCAGGGCTACTGTGCAAACCTCACGCAAATGAAGATCAAAGATCAAGTGGTTCTGGACGTACATCTCGGGGGGCTTCTTCCCCAGCTAACATCACTTCTCTGATACTTCTGGAGTGCTTGCCCTGAACAAAGAGCTACTTGTGGAAATGCCTTAAATGAGTTTTTGCAGGGCACATTCAAATCATACTTTGGTGTCATCCACCAAATGAATACATTGGCTGCTGGTAACAAATGAAACCAATTCAAGTTACAAGAAAACCCCGTGCCCTGACTATACTGTGTATGGTTTTCAAATGGTCTAATCCACCTATGCAAGTATTTCCACAAACTCAAAAGAACAGCCATCTGCAAAGAGGAACAAGGCTTTATTTTGTTGGGTTGTTTTTTGGTGGTTTTGTTGGGTTTTGGGTTTTTTTTTAATAAAAATTATAACCTTATATTGAAACAGACTTGTCCTTAATAAGATTAACCGGACTGAAACAAGACTGTTTTTAGGCAGTGTTTCTGAAAAAGGGAGAGTGAGTCAGTATGTATCAGAATTGGTTTATACATACGGATACCCAGAGGGAAAAATTACTGAAAAATTTGTTTACAGTTCTGAGGTTGAGACTGCCTACAGGTAAATGGTCTAGATGAGAATTAGTGTCTGAGGGTGACCGATCTTTCAAAAAGTCTCTGATCTGATATAACCCTTCCAGTGAGCTATAGCTAGATATTTGTATACTTGCCCCTCGGGGACTCATACATGAGTCCTGACCTTGGATGGATACCAGCTGGCCTGGCAAAGGCTCCTATCACTGGATCCGAAATAGCCTTGACAATATACCCAGTGTGGATCACAATTAGCACTGCCACTTGACAAGGAGTAATGTCTTCTCTAGTTTGCGTTGCAGTTGACAGGCACAAACAAAAAGCTTCCCATAAATTGTTGAGCAGTACCCAACTGAGCAGGAAGAATCTGGAGGGAAGCTTTAATAGGCCATTGAAGAAAACCGTGATGAGTGAAGTATGAAACGGCAACAGAAATAATAGTGGAAGACTGCAAAACAAGGGCATAAGGCCTAATATGAGAAGATGTGCCAGCTGGAAGCAGGAAAGCACTAACACTGGAAAGGAGAGATCACAACGCAATTCTTAGAACAATGAATCAAATAAAAATACCAGGTTCCCATCGTCTTCAGCGTGCGATGCATTTAGTTTCATTGCGTTACCTAGGTATGCTGCCCTGCCGTTTTACTACTCCTTGCCTCATTTCTCAGCAGACGGCAGCCCACTGTGCCACCAGCTCCTGCTCCCCTCCCAACGACCGGGCCCCACAAACCCATGGTCAGACTTGCAGAGGCTCACACAGAGACAGACAGCTGACTGCTTTACCTTCTCCTCTTTCCATAACCTGTGAGATACACCTCTAAAACATGCTGCTAAGCGCTGTGGGCAGGCTGGGAAGCAACACCTCCCCTAACAGCATTGCCCACGCTTCACTCTTGTACAACCTCACAGTGCAACAGTGGCAGGGCAGCTATCAAGACCAAAGGGCATTGAACAAAGCTCCATTAGAAGATAGGTGGAAAGCTTCCAATTCATACATTTACCATTTATGGAAAAAAAAGCAACTTGCGATTTTTCCTGGTTTCAGCTAGTACAGAGTTACGTTCTTACAAGCTCATGCGGAGCTGTTTTGGATCTGGTGTGAGAACAATGTTGATAACACACCAATGTTTTTTGTTGTTGCTAGGTAATGTTTATACCAAGTCAAGGACTTTTCCGTTTCTCAGGCCCTGGCAGCGAGAGGGCTGGAGGGGCACGGGAAACTGGGAGGGGACACAGCCGGGACAGCTGACCCCCAACTAGCCAAAGGGATATGCTACCACTGAATGTCATGCTGGGTATGTAAGCTGAGGAAGAAGAAGGAATGTTCAGCGTTATGGCATTTGTCTTCCTAAGTAACCGTTACGCGTGATGGAGCCCGGCTTTCCTGGAGAAGGCTGAACACCTGCCTGACCATGGGAAGTGGTGAATGAATTCCTTGCTTTGCTTTGCTTGCATGTGTGGCTTTTGCTTTACCCGTTAACATGTCTTTATCTCAACCCATAAGTTTTCTCACTTTTACTCTTCTGATCCTCTTCCCCCATCCCACTGTGGGAGGAGTGAGCAAGCAGCTGTGTGGTGCTTGGTTTCCAGCCAGGGTTAAACCATGACATGATTACAGAGGGAAATCAAATACAATGTGGAAAAGATATTGTAAACTTTTTATGTAAATTTCTGAACCTTTGGATATATTTCTTCCCTCTGCGTTGGTAAGATCTTACATAACCATTGAAGCTACTGAAAGCATGCCATTCCCCTCAAAATGCCCAAGCAGCCAACCAAAACATGAATTTGGACTATTATGACAAGGCACTTCCCAATCAGGACCCATCCAGGTTTAAAAGAGTACCAGCTGCTGAACACCGGCTAACGAAGATATGCTATCTGGCACTCCTAGTCTTAGAGAAAGACATTTCCTTTTATAGAGAAGGAGTGTTTATTCTCTTTGAAAATTTCTGAGATTTGAGGTAAGAAATGCACATAGACAGAATGGAGCAAAATTTGCAGCTGGAAGCTAAGCCCTTCAGACAAGCTGGCAGAAGAGATCTCATACTTACTCTTAATGAGTATCTGACTGCAGAAGACCCTTTGCTTGGAAGGAGGTCCTTCCAAGTTACGTATGAGAGGTGTCCCTGCTATTTCTGCTTCCATATTAAGAAAGGTATCATGTATGTTTGAATACTTCCTCATTCAGCCTATTAGTATTTTTAATTACTTTGACTCAACCTCTTCAAAAGTCATTCTTCCACTAACAGGAGGGAGAGAAACATGTGCCAGGACACAGGAGTAAATACCAGGCTGGTCCTTCCACAGACAGAAATCTGATAACTACAGACTTAACTAGGCTCATGGTTTATGCACTTCAGTATATAAGATTACCATCGGATGATGCACAAGTTGGAACATGAGGGACGTAGGCTGTTCAGCAAGGCTCCTATGTCTGCTTCAGGATTCGCTTCTCGTATTATTTATATAGTTCATAAGAGTTCTTATTTAATAAGCATGTCACTAAATGCTCTACACAGTAAATTGATTGACCAGAAAGAATCGCTGCAGAATTCCATCCTGCATAAACCAAAACCCACATCAATAACATCTATAAGGCAATTCTCAGCTGGCAGCACTGCAATGAGAAAAAAAAAAAAAAGCACTTTCTATCTGTAGAACGCAGTCTCACGATCTGGATATATAAAACATTAACACTGGTCATGAAAAAAATTGTTGTTAAAATAAATATCCACTATTCCACCTGCATTCAGAAATGACCTGCAGTGGTAACTGTTACACCCTTCCAGCTATCTGTCCTGTCACTAACAGATGATCACTGTGATGATGACTTACAGTGACCACACTTAATGAGTAAGATTGCATAGTGAAGAACTCAGTGTTTCCCTATCAAATTGCTGAAGTAACTGATGAGGCTAAAATAGGATTTAAAAGCCAAACTTTGAGATAAGAACAAAAGAATTCACTTTGTTCAAAGAAATCACTTTGCTTTTCTAGGACACCTCAGAACAAGTTAAGGTTTTACAGTTCCACAACAGCAAAGAGGCAAGACATCTGCTTTCAGACTCACCCTTTGCACTTCCAGTAACAAATATGCCTGCAGATAAGTATGTGCCTGAGGGTTTCATTTGCCTCGCCACTATAAAAGTTTGTGAAACCCTTTCTGCCCTTTTATGTTGTTAAAGATAGTTTAAGGGTTACAAAATCAGTTTCAATTAAAAAAACACACCTGAAAAAAGTAACTCTTAGGAGCACAGGGAGATCATACTTTTGCTTTAATAACAGCCTTCACAGAAATGTAGTACCTTTGTGCCCATCTTCTAGTGATAAACCTTGCCCCATAATTTTGTATTATTTCTCTACAGCTAGCTTTTTCTCATTAGACACCTACATTCAAAACCAAATCAAATACTGCTTGTAAGTACTCCTATTTCTTTCAGTCTCTCAAAAATGACTACTCCATTGTCCTACCTCTGATCATTTAAGATGTTATACTAATATGCCACTTCTGAACTCAACTCAAGGTGGTGGTGGGGGCAAAACTACAATGGCTGTTAAGTGCGCAAGGCAGAGGCTTGTTAGTGCTACCACTGGACAAAACACTAGGGAGGGGGAAGATTATGACTATTGTTATTCATTATTAAGGTGGACAAGAAACATTCCCATGTTTACACTATGGAAAACAGTCCTTTCAGCTCTGAATCTGAAGCAACCAACAAGCAAAACTGCAAAATGTTTTTAGACATCCTTTTCAGTGAATTAAAGCATCTCTCAAGTCATACAGTTTACATATGGTTCATTTTTGCAAGCAATGGAAAAAACCCCAGGATTTAATGTAAGGATTGTTAGCTTAAACTCAAATTATTATCTCTTCTTGAATAAAGGATACAGTCATATTCATTTATTTTCTTAATGCTTTTATATTTCTGCTTCTAAAACAAAATTTTCAGGACAAGGTGTGCTAGACTATGTAATAGGCATAGTATTTTTAGCCCACACATGATAAGGAGATGCTGAATACTACAAGAAGCCCAGGGCTATCCCAGGACCATGAGAAGTCTGGAAAGATTTTGGATTTCCCTTTGAACTTTTAAGAATTAAAGGCTAATCTCCTTTTTAAAAGAGAGATTGCATAAAGCTTTCCACAGTAGATAAAATCTTCACTAAATGAACTACATCTGTTCATCCCATCATTTAGAGCCAGCCACACTGATCATCTTGGAATAAAACACAACAAATCTGAGTGGAAGTTAAAAAGTAATTATTCTGACTTCAGTCCTTGCACATGCACACTTCAGCGTGAGCTCCCTGAGTTCAATGGGGGCTTGTGCTCAGCCACCCTTTCCCAGCCCATGCCCTCATCCAATTACAATTTCTGTATCCTCTGGTCCTGCAGAACTCCCCTTACCTTCCTTTGTGCTATGGCACTAAAGACAGTAATTTACGTCTAATTAACGGAACTGAGTCATAATGAGCTTCTTTCTTTTACGAGACTTGAATGTTAACTGTCCAAAATAACCAATGAAACCAGGCTTTTAGTCCTGCTCCGAGTGTTAAGTTTCTGCAGCACAAAGCTGTTATTCAGGCCTCCTTGCTTTGCATACAGTCGGAGGGTCGGAGGTTATTCATACTGACAGATTCTTAAGATGGCACACACAGAGCCACCAGCTTTAATATTTTAGCTAAGCAGCCATGTTGAAACAGGCTCATCCTTTGGGACCTGTCGATTTTCTCCTCCAGCTTTGAGATGGCATCCTTTTACCACTCGCCGAATTTGACAGTGCTCTTAAGGAGCGATCAATTTCCACGCCAAAGAGACAAAAGTCAGGATGAAAGTTGGCAGGCAGGTGCACAAAAGGCTGTGTATCACAAAGCATCATAAAGGAGTTCTGCTGCTGAACCCAGATGAACCACCAAGATGTCAAGAGGTAAATGAAGGCTATCAAATAAACCAACTAAGGTGGGAACAAAAGCATGTACAAAAACGTTACAAGAAATGAAACTGAGCCTCTCACCCCAGTAAAGAGGAAACTTGCTTATTCAGTGAATTGAACCACAGTAATACAAAACAAATAAACAGAATGTTTAGAGATACTGAACAACCATCCCAAAAGACAGGACAAGTTGTTCTTCTAAATGATCCTGTTTTCATCATTATGTTTTAATTTATAGACAACAATGATGGCACCTGTTACATAAAAATGCTAACATGTTACTGTAAGCAGGAAGACAAAAAACAGCTTAAGTAGGACCAGGCAGACCACCAACTGACAATCCTGGACAACTTCTTTCTTCCATGTCCATGTGAGGTCCCGGAACTTTGGAAGCAAAGTCAAACAGGCCCTTTCACCTGCACAGGGTGGATGCCCCCCACACATCCACTCGACTATGAATGGAAATGGCATGAAAGAAAAGATCCCTATGCTACTTCGTAGGCTTGGACTTCCAGGCATGATTTTATAGAAAATTACAGACTTTTTTTGTGGGCTAAATGCAATAAAGACTGAGAATTATCTTTTTCATCATTCTGTATTAAAGTAATTATATGTTTTAGCTGTAACATTAGATCTAAAAATTATTTTTTTCCAAACTGGTTTTAAGGAGAGTACTTTCTTCAATGTTAAATTATCATGCCTGATGTCAAGCAACATGTAAACAGTTATACATCCACCTACTCATTTTTATCAGTTGTTCACCTAGAGTGCAAAGTTATGACAGCAAAACAAAACATCAGACTAAAGTTACTAATATTGAAATCAAGTTAGTATGGAAACATTCAAAGATTAGACTTTGTGTCAGTATGGTCACCTTAATTGCAGCAACCTGCATTTCCATACGTACTGTTGCCTCTAACTTTGCCTCAGACTCTCCAAAAGTCATGGAGTCATGTCATGGAGTAAAGAACAGCTTAAGCAGGCATGGTGTTTGGTTTTCAGCTGTTCTGACTTACTTCCCCACTTTCTCCACATCATTCTTTTTATGCAAACTTGTACTAGTAAGACAAAGTAGTAGCTTTTGTACTATGAAATTAATGCAATATGACTTACTGCATAACTTTTAGGGCTTTGTTACAACATATTGAATATATTAAGTAAGAACTACACCGCTTTTTTTTCCTCCCACGTTGGTCAAAATAACTGATGCACATTAACCTAATAATCTAGTTGTTTGGTAAAAATATTTGAATTGCTTAATAGAAAGAAAAAGTAATTATTTTTCAATTGGTTAAAAGCACCATTTGTTGAGACTGTATTACACTAAAAGCAATTCTAATTTTACAATCATGAAAAGAAAAAACAATGTGCACTTAAAAATAATGCTTGTCAAACATTCATTTTCTTAATGTGTTATTCTAGTCTTCCATGTTAATGGCTTATTAAATGTAGTTTTCAAAGAAAATTTACCATATAAAGAAAACTATTTAAATATATAACACTATATTAAAACTAATCCACCTTTGAAAAAATACTGGTAATAACTAAGTTCGTAAGTGGAATTGCTTTCAGAAGCAACGCGAGTTCTCAATCAATTAAAGAATTGATTAATCAAACGTGCATGTTCTCATTAAAATTACTGCAGTCTCTTTAAACACAAATACAGAAAGCAAGATATGTAGTTTCCATCTTCCCCCCATTATGTACTTACTCTACATAAAAACAGAGGGGGAAAAAAGACAATATATCGAGAACCCCGTATCATGAGTTTGTCAAGGATCCCCTTCCTCTTTCTTCAACCAGTCCAGTTCTGCTCCTTTAAAACTTAAGTCAAATGGATTTGCAAAGTTATCATCACTCTCATGTAAAATGAGTTTTTACTGGAGGAGTACACAGGTCAGATAAGACAAGGGGGAGTGCAACTGCTAATAAAAACATACACCAAGCATGAAAAACTATTTCCAGAACCTTTCCCCCCCAATAATCCAGATGAGCACACAATTAAGCAGAGAAATGGCAATTTGCTAATGAGATCACTTTGTTTGCTAAGAGTACAAAGTTCAGGCTGATATGTACCACATTTTCTCAGAAGTTCCCAGAGCACAGTTGCCTAGAATTTTGAAACAGCATACACAGTGTTTCTACCCAGAAGGCACAATGCAAGGTGCATCACAGATTACATTAATCTTTCCCTGAAAGAACAAATAAAAAGTCTGACCAAAGCCACACATAATTTTATACTCCAGTATTTGCAATAATACTTTAATAACTTTAATTAATAATGACTTTAATAACATCAAATTTGGTTTCTTTAACATTCATTTACCCACATTATCTTCTACTCTTCCATTTTAACAATTTTTTTAACATGGTTTGTGCAAGTATACTGAATTATGAAGAAAACCTTGGTTGACTGGCAATGTATCAATGGATGATGTTGTGCTAAACTCAGATTGCTTCAACATGTGCTGTACCAGACCTGACAGCATCTTACCTTCTCCTCCACTATGAAAACGGAATGTGAAAGCCTGCTTCCTCATGTAGATAGACGTTTAAATGTGTATAATAACAATTTACTCCTAAAATTTAGCAGTGGTGGTCAATGAAAATTTTAATGCCAGACAAAGACACCAGATAGGATTCATTTCTGCAATTTAAGTTTCAAATTTGTTTAATTTATGTGGCAATGCAGTCATCCATTTAACAGCCTGACAAAGCAAAACTTGCAAATCTCAGGGAAATTTAATTTTGAGACAGGAATAAAGATGACTGGAACACTGCTAATAACAAAACAAAACACACACATGAGTTTAATAGATGTGTCCCAACAGGCAGCCGCTGCTGCCCCCACCCCCCCACCCTTTCTTCTGGCTATTCCAAATACCAGATTTTTCATTCACAGTTATTGGTTCTACCTTGTTAGAAACTCTATTTTTACTCAGATACAAAAGCCCTTTTGTTCCTATTCTTAGACAATGACCAACAGGAACAATAATAGCAACAAAAATTCAGGCCAGAGAGAACTAGTTTCAGGCCTTATCTCTATGGAGGGTCTTTTTAATTGCTTGGTCAGGTTCTTCTTTTCTTTTGCGTTCCTGCACCAATGCAACTGCACAGATGCCAAGCTCACACAACATATTGGATGCAACATTTTACAGTAGTGCAAAACACATACATCACTATTACTTCAGCATTACAGGAAGACACAGGAATTGCAACGAAACATCAGTGTTGTCTCCCACCACCTTAAGTTTTTGCCTTTATAAGGCTTCTGTTTAGGAAACAGAAATCAGGTAGATAAAATTAAGTGCTTGACAAAGGCTATCTGTTTGGGGGTTTTCTTTGTGGTATTAGTTTATCTTTGTGTCATAGTTTCAGCAGAAAATGTGGAAATGCTCTGAAGAGCAAAACACTGGCAGAAGTATTTTCTGGAAACAAGGAAATATGCACTTTTCCTATACGTAGCAAGTTACCTTGCAGCTGTTTACATACTCATGAAAAGCCAGTATCTAATAGCTAGATACCAGATCCAACTTTAAAACATTACCTTTCAGTTCAAGGATAGGTAAACAGAATAAATTTTGATCAAAAGATGTTCACCATTACGTATACATTAAATAAACCCCACAACTATTGACTTTTTGCCAATATCAACCCCAAATATTGCTTTAAAGACAGGCGCTCATTTCAGGCTTTTGTAAAGGACATAATGACCACCACTGAGCCATTCAATCTTCTCTACTTTGGAAGGGACTCCAACTTAAAACTGGAAAAATTCTGAAATATAACACTAAAGGCATTTAAAAGTATATTAATTCAACACCTTGGGACATGGTGAATTGAAGGGTTACCTTTCTGTTCTTTTTGTTTGTTTGTTTGTTTTTCTGTATAATTATACAAACAGAGACAAGCAAAACCTCATTTCAGAAAGGTAAGTTATAGTTCCCTTCAGAGCAGAATTCACATCCAAGCACACATTTCTTTATGAGTATAGGACTCCACTGAATAACATTTTCACAGTACTGCAAACCACAATATAAATCCTGGGTCACAATTAAAGTGTCCCATAGCTCCATCACAACAGCTAAAATTCCTCATGTGACCTAGCACAGTACAGCATTGGTATGTGCTGAAGGGACAGCCAGAGCAGAAACATTCTGCTTGTGAGTGAGGCAGAGAAATATACTGCGTAATACATGGCTCTCTCTGGTGCTCATTTCAGAAGCAGAAACACACAGACAGAAAAAAAGAAAGTATTTAATTCTGGCCAAAATTAAACATGACTTCCACCACCATGAGAACAAGAATAGAACGCAATAAACTACTACTAAAATTGCACTGCTGTTTTCTAGGAAAATAATTAGGATTTCAGGAAGGTCCTTCTCTAGCTTACATTATTATTTGGTTGCGGTTTTTTAAAGCATCTCAGAATGTTGATTTCATTAGGTAAGCAAGTCTGTCTTGCTGTCAGGTATACCAGTTATGTATACTAGAATTTGGTCTTTGCAACACAGAGAACAGTCTAAATTTCTGCTGAGGGTTTCTATCTTTGCAGTTCTTCAGTTCCCTGTGTGACACCACCTCTGTGCTGCTAGAGCAGAAGTAATGTATCTGTGATTGTTATAAAAAAAGAAAAACTGTAATCTTGAAAATATTGAACTTTAACTACAAACTTTCAGAGAAACTACTGATTTATGTGGTCCACCACTTACCAGGGTGTCCCCCCCCCCCCCCCCCCCCCCCCCGCAGTTCTTTGCCTGTTACAGAAATTATTCCCTTGAGTCTTTCAGGTATAAACATATACACTTATACACAAGCCAAGGTTTATGGATGACATAATTATAAATCTAACCACTCATCTTCTTACTATAAAGGGATTGTTCTGCTCTACATGCGATAGCCAATAAAATGTTGATGACTTCCAAAAGGAAACTATCAAGCTGGAGAAAGCCAAAACATGGCACATAAGTTGTGTATAGAAAATATTTCCCATGTAAAGAAAATGGGTGTGCTTGCAAGTAAGTCTTTGCTATCCTGAATACTTGTTCTTAACAGTGTATTTAAGGATTATTTCAGGAATAAATAAATATCCAGTATCTAACACCCAGGCAGTTTGTTCCAAGCATACATCAGCATACCTACTTCAGACAGAATTGTGGTATCTGGTGATTTTACATTAAAAAAACCCAACAATTCTTAGATGATGAACATAACATTTAAAATTGTACTACCAACAGGGTTGTGAAGTTTTACACCACCCACTGAAGCCTGTCAGAGAGCAGACTACCCATCAATAATTACATGTTCTCATACACCTCTTTAAAGTCACAAGAAAGGAAACACAGGACTTGAAAAGAGGCATTAATTTCAGCAAGGATGTTAAAAACTCACAAAGAATACCCAAATGACAACTTTTTTCCCTTCTTTTTTTCCCCTCCCAATCCAAAAGCAAGTTACCCCGAGAGGGAAAAAATGGGAAGTCATCATCTCTTCTCAGGATATCCAAAAAGAGCAAGGAACACATGGAAGCAAGCAGTTACTGGATTTTTTTCTTTTCCTTCTGTGGAGGCCTAAAAAATTTCCCACTGGACATGTACCTCTCCATCTAACAAACATAAGCCTCCTGATAGCAGAATTTCTTTCCTTAATGCATCTCCAGCAGACCCTCCAAGATATACAAACAACAGACAGAAAACACAGTAATTAAATAGCTATCTTCTTTACTGTTGAGATCTAGAACTGACACAAGGCAGCTGGCTGTAGAGACAAGGAAGTCACAGTTGCTTAATGCATTTCAAATCCTATTATATTTGTTGTTTTACTCTGCCATAAGATGTTTTCGGGAGGAAAAAAAAATATCTATGCCAGAAAAAAAAATTATCTGAGATTGAGAGATTTTTACCTATTCAATAACAATCCTGGAGGGCAATGATCCTTTCCTTTGCTTCAGTTTGGAGATCCATCTTTCCTCGCTGGTGCTTACTTGCAATCAGTGGGGGCAATGAAAATCAAAACAGATTTCTTAAAAGGCTGCTGTTAAATTTGGAAAAGCATGTATTATTTTGGGGAAAGAAAAGATCATTCTTGCTTGCAGTGATCTCTTGGAGACAGCTGCCAGATGGGACAATTCCCCAGACTGATCTACTTTCTGATTCTGTTTTGGATACCCAGCTTTCCTAAATAATTTTAATTGTCTGACATAAAATGTCTGGCAGTAAGTCATACATATTTCTTCTGTAACTTGCCATAAAAATTCTACTGGTTCTCACTAGATTAAGAGTTGTCACCATTTACACATTTATAACAGCCCCCTCCCATCTGTCAACTGCTCCTTGATCTTTGTTTTAAAAACAATGTTCAAACATACAAAGTGACTAAGGGCCACCAGGTCAAGAAAATATAGCTACAAAAGGAGTACAAACCTATGGCCTCTCTCATAACCAGAGTATGGCTAAGTTGCTATGCTTCTTTAAGTAATTTTCCCCTCCACCAAGAAAAAATTACATTCATTGCATCGCATCTACTTGATGCTGATGCTCCCTTTTAAGTCACCACAATAATATTAGAGTTGACTTTCGTCATCTAATGACCCACAGGAGAAAAAGAACATGGCATATACTATTTGTGGCTACATCATCCAGGAAGCCTACAGGCAGAATTATTAGTGATAAAGGCTCACTCTATTACCTTCTCTAACTAGTCCTCCAAATCCTTTTGTTAAGTCTAAGAAAGAGAAGAACAAAGACAAATCAAAGGAAGTTAAGCACCAAACCTGAGGAGGAGCCTGGCAAGAGCTATTAATATTAGAAGACAGAAGAGCGGAACATACTGTACATCTGGGCTAAGTAACAAATGAGGGAGTCATGATAATTATCTGTAAAGTATCTGAAGGACACAGAATTGGGAGGAGGAGAAATTCTGTATGGCTGCATAACCCGTGAGGGTACTACAATAGCACCAGCCTGCGTCGGTAAGGACAATAGAAGCAAGAGTAACAGGAAAACTCTTGACTAAAAATCACTTGACACACAGTTGCTTTTAAAGAACAACACTTCCCCTGACACTCTTAACTTCCAAAACCCTGCACCATCTCTGGAGAAAAACAGCCTTTCACGTGAGAACAGCTAATAACCCACTACACAACAGTGGTTGGTCTGTGTCATTCACCTGCAGAATTTGTTTTCTTCTCTGCAATTTTGGTGTTTTCCTACATGGGCTTTGCTGGTACAGCAGGAATTACAAAAACACAGATTTGGAAAGTACTATCACTGGCCAGATGGATATGAGATGATTTTTATTTTTTTTCTTTTTAAATAAAAAAACCACAAACGGGAATAGCAAAATAAGAAAGCCCTTAGAGAATCCTTCTCTAAATGTGAAAAAAAAACCCCCAAACCTTTGAATAAAAAAAACCCCACCAAACCCACAAAACAACTACTAAACCCCCACCTACTTCCCTAGAAGATTCTGGAGGTAATATTCTGGCATGCTCCAGGGATGAACAGTTTACCCCAGACAAAGGGGTGAGAGAAATAAACAGTATGTCCCTTTTTCCTTTTTCAGATGCTGAGTAAGATTTACTAAATCTTAGCCCATCTTTTTTTCAGATACATCAACATCTGAAAAGCATACATAAAACTGTTTTATGAACCACTTTCCAGAGACAGCACTGAATAGGGCAGAGGCAAAACAGTAAGGTTGCTGAACCTGCATATTCTTGCATGTGTCAGACCAGCGTAAGATAAAGCAGATGACAGAAACGTTTGAATCCCAGCAGTTCATGTACTTCTATATAGGAATTTCCTCACATCAGCTTTCTAACTGTCATTGGTCTAGAAAAAGGTATCATGGGAAAAGAAAAAGACAAAGTGGTTTTGGCTGTGTCTCACTCATGAAAGCCTGTACGCGACTCCACAAGATCAAGGACGAGATATCTGCTAAGGTTAAAGGTTAGCAACACCGACTCTCCAGGAGAGCAAATTTACATCTAGTCTTTGAAAGGGTCTGCAGTTCTTAGACTTACTAAATTAGAGAAGGAGATGCAAAAATAGTATCAAAAATATCTTACAATAAGAAAGGTTACCTAATCGTCCAGGCAAAAAACCCAACCCCAAACAACTGAACAAACGCACGCATCACTGGTTTCATACTTCATACAGATGAAGGAGATGCTTATTTATAAACAAAACGAAAGACAAAGAATGGCATTATAGCATCCTTTCTAGAAGGATGCTTTCCCAAACAAAGTAATGCATTGATTATAAACTGTAAGCAAACACAAAAAGCTGATACACCTATGAGAGTGAGTGTTAAGTAAAATTAGTATTGGAGGGAGACGGGTTGGTTTGCCTAAGTACCAGGAGAAAGCAGTTTTGTTTATTTACAAGTGTACTGTTTGCACCACGGGGCAAACTTGCCAGAACTACAGCTACAAAAACAAAGACTTAGCTAAATCCACACATTTTTTAATATTGAAGATGATAAAGATGTATTTTAAACTTAGGCTCCAGACTGAAAATGCAAGGCTAGCTATTAGAGGGAACATAATTAAACTTGTACAGCAAGCGCATTTGATGTAGATCTCACTGATGAACAATACACTGGGAAGTACAAAGCCAGTTTTACAGACACGCTTTCCAGAACTCACATTTTGGGGTAAGAATAGAACATAGCATCCTCTGTTGACTTTTTGTTAGTTCTCTGCCTGAATCCTGCACATACAACGACTTTCAATTCAACTTCTAGAATGAGACCCATTCTATAAAATGTTACTATGCTTGTAAGAGCCTCCAATTTTAGATAAAAGGCCATTACAGTACCTTTTATAAGGTTTCCCTCCACCCTAAGGGGTAGTATTTTAAAAAAAAACACCCCTTAGGTATGGGATATAACTTCCTAATTGGTAATAGCTTGTTAAAATAGCCTGAAGAGTTTCCTGGCAACATTGACCTTTGATGTTTGCTGCTTACAGCAATTATCTTTCAGAAGGAGAAAAGCATCATTACTTTCCTATAAATGTGATAGCTATCTGTTAGTAGCTGTAAATATAAATAAGGGTCCCAAATAATGTCAGATTTATACGATGCTTTTTCCTCAAACAAGAGAGATTTATTTCTAACATCATTTTTATTTAAAAAATGTAACACAATCATTTTTGCCTATCACTTTTACAACAGGGTGCTGTTCTAAAGGGCATCCCCTGCAGCCCTGCCATCAGCCTGCCCAGACTTAATTTCCTCTGATTTTTCCCCATAACTTAGGCACAGTTCACAGTATTTACATTTCCTTTCTTGGAGTCTAATTTCAAATCTTTATTCAATATAACGTCCCTTGGCTCCGCACACCAGATAGCAATTAGATTTTACACTGTTTGCAGGATGGCACTCAGACTACCATGTGATCTCTCCTTAATCTGACTGCTGCCCCCTTTAATAACCAAGTTCTTAAGCTAACCCCACATTATTTTACTTTTCTTTCTAGTACTCAAGTAATGTTTGTTTGCAGTCTCCAAAACAAACACAAAACTAAGAGAAAGAAAATGCACCCAAGTTATGTGATCCTCAAATCCTGGACAGGCTTTCAAGTAAGATGCTTACTTACAGCTTGTCCTTGTAGATGGTGCCAGGATTACATTGCATCCTTTCACTACCCTCCCCCCCACAAATGTACCTTTGGCAGAGATTGTCACAAGTGTCTTAAATGGGCCATCTGCATGGAGTGAATTTCATCCACAAATGCCATTTAGTGCTACTCAGTATTTGTATATTTTGTGCATGAATCTTCTACTATATAATTTATGCAGTCAGTTGAGAAGTACACAGAAAGTCATTAGATGAAGCTGAAAATTTAGTCTAGTCAGAATTATATTATGGAACTCTAAGGAGCATCAGAAATGAGATTCTGTGATTCACAATGGAAAAGGGAAGGCGGCATAGAGGGTCTTTGGTCAACAGACCCTTGCCTTCCTGAGCTAACATTATGTATCTCAAGTTTGCTCTTTGAAAAATAAATTTAAAAAAGTAGTAATTGTAATACCACATAGCATGGCATTTTGGCCACCTCCTTTTTGGTTTACTAAGCCACTGACTTACGATGATCAACATCTCAAAACTTCATGGGAAGCAAGAAGCTTTAACCTATGCCCAAATAGCTGACGTGGTAGATATTGGCAAAAGTGTGGTTTGGTGTCAAAATGACTATCAGAGAATCTAAATAAACTTCAATTGAAAACCTCACTTGAACAGTTTTATAAATACAAGCCATTAAAGAAATGACAACTTATATAAGCTATATAAATTATAACAAATAAATATAAAACAATATAATTTAATAAGAATGCTTATTTTTGGTCATTTATGTTTTACAAGTGAGTATAAAAGAAATTAATTTTAAGAAAATGATCATTTACTGTATTAGAAATCATGTTTGTTTGTAAATTTCAAGTTCTTGTATGAATATAAAAATCTGCCACAGAATATTATGTACATAGATTAATTTATGTTCCCAAAATTGCACAAAATCTACAACTTGCTTCTTTATCCCACGTGCACACAGGATAAAAAACCAAAAACAATTAATTGCAAATGCCTTGTTCTGAGGCAGCACTTTCTTGAAAAGAATAAGCAATAACTTTCCTTGTACATTTTGGTTATCCAGCTTGCAAACCAGAAAGGAGATGAAGACAAACTGTTAACACCTTCTGTAGCTCACCATTGTCTACCAAAAGAAAATCCTCCCATGTTTGGCCTTAAAAAGAGTAAATCTCCTTTAGTATCATTCTTGTAGCTACTGACAAGATTTTCCTTGAAAGAACGCCTTGTTTATAATACAGGTATTACTCTTCCATGAATTAAACCCAATTATCCACATATTTTTTTAGTTGAAACTCTTTAAAAATCCACTAGTGCCATTTTGGTCAACAAACAAAACAACCCACAATTGGTGGGGAAAGGCCAGGGGGACTGGGAAGTGAGAAATATGGAGGGATACGGGGCTTGCAGGCTGGGTAATTAAAAAAATAACAAATCTAGAAATAATAAATCTAGATGTTCAGTGAGCATGACAAATGGTGAAGAGAAACAGACACATTTTCTAACACTTCAGTCTTGGCATTTGACCAAGAGGTCCCTTCCTCGCAAGGAAATAAAGCCCCTGCAAACTACCGACCACTCAAAACATCTTTAAGTAGAAACTTCTTCTGCACGTTTATTGATTCTTAACATACGTCCTCATTAACTTTTTCTTCTAGCTGCAATCTAAGTCAGGGGAATTTTTTTAATTTCTTTTCTTTTTTTTTTTTAAGCTGGTGCTGAAGGATGGAGGGGGAAGCACCCAGCTGAACGGGTCCAGCTGCTGCAATAGCAAGCCACCAAAATGCCACTGCCCACACCTGGGGCTCTGCCAGTGCCAGGGCCAAAGCAGCCCAACAGGCTGGTGGCTCAGGGCATCATCACACAGCTGCTGCACAACTCTTTTCCAGCCCACTGGAAAAGACCTCAGCAGCAAAACCAAACCTAGATGTACTAAAGATCAGGTTTGCTCTGAGCAGGAAGGTGGCTGGACTCTAAAAAGGTACAGCATTTATCTAAAAACTTTTCAAAACCTGCGGTATCTGGGTCACATCAGACATTTTTGTGGTAAACTCAACCAGTCATGCCTTCCTCCCTCGGCAAATCACTGGCTGAAAATGTAGGGTGACTTCAAGGTCTAGTTAGCCTTATCATTGTTATAAAGAAAGTTAAAAGAGGGAGTAAATGTCCCTCCCTATTTTTAAGCTGACGCCACCTCTCCCCACCCTGTAATCTCACTTGGAGAACGAGCACAGCCCTTTAAGTACTGCATATTGTGGAACAGCTTTCTACAAAGCAAAACCACAAACATTTAAGTAACTTGATAGATTATGGGGTTTATGAGAAAACAAGTTAACTTTGGTCTTGCACCACATCCCAAGGGAGTAGGAGACAACTGCAGCATAACTTCTCATTATTTCTGCAAAACCATTTAAGTCTCTTTGCTGTGTAACCCCTGCACTTCTGGTCTTTCATTACACTCTCAAGAATGTATGGCATCTCTTATTAAGAATAATTCCACTATTCAACATACCATTTACATAAAACTCTTGACTAAGAACAAAAACCTATTCCTACTCTACTGTGAGCCTTATGAGCCTTAAGTTCTTGGCACACCAATGTCCTGTGGGCCTGATGTCCCAGCTTCCAACATCAAACACTTCACAGGGCTGTCTATGAGATGAGAAGGATGTACAAGAAAGGAAAGGTACATATGCAGTGCGATCTAGTTAGAACAAATAGCACTAGAAATACATACCTTACACCTACAAATATTTTCTATGCATACACTAGCAATGGACAGTAGCTTTCAGTTTCCCACCTTCTGGATGTGGCACAACTTAAGCATACACACAACGAGGTTGTCAGCTGCTAAGTGACAACAGTAACCTGTTCCAGCAGGAGAGTACTGCTCCTACAATGTTGAAGTAAAGGTGCATTCTGATCTTGAGAGATGCTCCAAAAAGATGAGGCCTTTCTGATTTGGCAGGCTGGGGATATGGAGGAGAACAATGGCAGGAACAGCAGCAAAAGTTGGGGTCTGCATTTAGGAAAGCAGAATGAAACTGTGCAGGGGGCACAGCTTTTTTTTTTTTTTTTTCCCTTCCCTTTCAGAGAGGTAGGAATACAGTGGCAGTATAAGGAAGACATATTTGGGAGTCCTTCAAGTAATACCAGAGCCTTTTGCTGCATGGTGCAAACTCAAAAAGCTCAGTTTAGCCTACATGGAACTACTCTGAAGATAAATGAGCAAGACAACTCAATCAAAGACATTTGCGGCTATTTTTGCAACACTGCCATTAGTTCTTACATACAGAAAACCCCAGAGAACGTCTTTCAAGGTTTGCCATGAAGTAAAACCAGCTTTTTAAAGATAACATAACTAACTAGTAAAAAGGACGGAATGAACTTTACGTGGCATTTCAATAGCCCTGTCCTGTCAGAAGATTATAGACGTTACAAAATACGCATACTGCACAACAGTTAGACCACGGATAGTGATAATGATAACCTGGGCCTCACAGGGCTTTGCAAACAAAAAACCATCACTACAAAGGTCCTTCCTAACAAAATTTTCCCTGGAAAAATATACAAGAGCTTTAAACCCCTGACATCTTCCTCTCAACTTTCCTTCTTGACAACATCCCTGTTTAGAGTTCAGCTGGCAAGCATGCCAACTTGAGCCTCTTTGCTCTCAGGGAGTGTAAAAGATGACAGAAGGCCATCTTGATTTAATGCAAAGGCACATTCATTCCCTCATGTATTAATTCTGTATCAACCCTCTGAACCACACTTGCCAGTGGTTACAGGTCTAACGTTGGGAAAGGAAGGGTCTGAACCTGCTTTTAAGGCAGGGAACATCAAGGCAGGCTCTACAGAATTATCAGCATACAGCTGGTATAAGAAGCAACTTGATAAAGCCCATCCCCTCCAAGTCAATATATATCAGCAGTAATCTGGATCTGTAAAAACAATGAAACAAGAAACCCTGCACCCACAAAAACTTCAGTTGTCACCAACTGCTAAAAAGGTCTGTCCTGCTACTGGAAGCTGTTCTTTCTACATAAAAAGAAAAAAAAAAAAAACACCAAAAAACACAAAACACCAAACTTCCAGGGTGCTGTATCTCAGTGTACTACTCTCCTCTCCTTAAAGATTTAATCTGGGCATTTCAAAACCTGTGTTAATTTAGTAGGCAAAGGGTACAGATGGCTTGGTTGCACATCAGATCTAAGGACTGAAGATCCGAAGATTCCTCATATTACTAGCTGGTAACTTTATATTACTAGATCTACATGATTTTACATACATGACAGACATACAGACAAACAAATGGGAAGCACAAGACTTTTGCTTAAATTGTTATGATTTATTTTTTTATACCTTAAGGTTGTTTTATTTCTTTTAACAGTATTTTTTGTGTCAGCTTTGTATCTTTGATTGTCATAACTTACAGACTGTGCAAGTGGTGAAACAAATGGCTTCTCCACCCAGTATGGCAGGATCTGACACCAGTTCTTCCTTTTTTAGCTGTAAAGGATGCCCACAGAAACATGTTCAGCTACTTACTGTGTTATTAAAAGTATTCAGCATTTAAATCTGCACTGCTTGTTTCCCTTGATGTCTTACGTTTTGCTTCACTTTTGACTGAAAATTTTACTTGTACATTTTAATTTTACTTATTGCATGAAACAATGACTTCCAGCTAATAACAGACCTAGCAGAAAGGACAGACAATATCCATATGCTCAAGTATATGGAAAATCTTGTCACCTGCAGATAACTTCTTAAATCACACCTACTACAGGTTCCTGGAGGCAGGCAGTCTTTTTTATTTCTTATCTGCTCTGTTGCCAGACACAAAGTCACTGGACCAAAATAACCACAGACGCTTTCTGCTCTTACCATCCTGGTAGCTGCCCGGAGATGACCAGAGGTAACTTCAGCATCTGACCTCCACACAGCTGCAGCAGGACGGCAGCTGGGCGTACAGCACACGTGCCTGCATGCCCAAGTCCAATCGGATCTGGCATTGAAGTGCCAGCTAGAGATACGGGCCATCAACTAACTGCCACACCTCTTACATAATTTGCTTTAAATAGCCTTGGTATCTGTAGCATTCGAAAAGAAGTTTGATGCTCGTGCACTTTCTGGTCTCACTCTGAATTCACTCACTCAATAATTTTTTATTTGTCTTTATCTTCTATGACTTAAAAAAAAGGATAAGAACTGTACCAAAGAACAGACACTAACTGGTAGCAACAAAAAAACTCTTTCTCCAAAGCATTACGCTAGATTAACAAAGGTAAAAAAACTAGAGGGGAACAAAACGGGGGGGGGGGGGGGGGAAGGGGGGAAGGTTAAACCATCATCCTCAGCTTTTTCCATGGATACTAATACTGACAGCAAAAGGTCAGCAGTCAGAAAATCTGTGCTCTATAAGAAGTTCAACTCTTAAACCTCTGTTGAGGTGAGGGGGATTCCCCCATTTTTCTTACCTCATTTTCTTTACAAAGGACAATTGCAATGAAGCTTTTCATGCATTTAAAAAAAGAACTTTTAAGAAATGCATCCCAAGTCACCCAAGACTTTGAAGATTACTATTGAGCCTTCATTCCCACTGCAAGGGTGGAGCACAGCTCTAATCTCCTTAGAGATTAGCCCTGGTAGAACTCTGGTGGCGCTCTGTGCCTTAGTAAACTCAGCTGTCCACTGCCCTCCCTCCCACGGCACACAAATGCCACCATGCCTAGGGGCTGTCTATGCCTCCCCCTCTAGCATCACACCCGTTGGTGGGCAGCAAGACTTCACTAGTACGTGTGTCTCAGTTCAGAGCTACCTGATCCCAGAGCTTTCCTTTCTAGCTGCACAATGAAAAGTTTCTAGACCAGCCCATCAAATTCACCATAACCTCAAATGGACCACTGTCGAAAGGGTAGATAACCAATACGGTAGAGGCTGTAACAGAACGCAAACTACCCTGACCAAAAGCCAAGCAGCATGACAAGACTGTGACAAATTACAACATTTAAGGAGACAATGTTTCATTTCAGTAAAGGCAACCGACACATCCAATTAGCCTTACACTTACTTTGAGCTAGATCTGTTTTATCCAGGTGGTAGTCTCCTCTACGCACAATGATAGCCTTTTAAGAGCAGAGGCTGCACCATGGCAGATGACAAGCTGGACTAGGTATCAAAACTGGTATTACATACTGAGCTGTCGAATGGCATGAGACAAAAGGCAAAGGCTGCACAGCAGATTACATAAAACCAAGGAGGTTTTTTGTTTGGCTTTGTTGTTTTTTTAAATCAAAGTCTTTAGTACACAGCATATTTACTGCATTATTGAACAGTCCATTCGCATCTCCTAAAATTTTTAATAGGAAGTTTTCAGGCCTAACTGCTCTAAACTATGAATGCTGCACTGCATTTTTTAAAATCATTCTTAGCATCCCATACTAAAAATCCTGCTCCTCCCAAGTTCTCCAAAGTTGTGCTTACCATCTAAGTCAATGTCATACAGCTTTAAAAGTGTTGCCAAATACCAAACACCACTGCTTTTGAAGCTTAGGTAGTAAGGAATTTAAGTATAAAGACAGACAATACTAATATGTGTGCTGGATTTGTGTAATGGAGGAAAAATATGAATATTCACAGTAGGTTGTGGGGGTTTTTGTTATACAGTTGTGAACAAGACACACCTTGACAGTTACATCAATTCTAAGAAAAACTAAATGGTAGTGCCAGCACTGCGTATGTGGTCTACAAAGATCACTTACAGACTTGGTGAAATGCTAACATCATCAGGATCTGGCCTTCCAGCACTCCTCACTCCTACAAGGCTTTACCATTGCTACTGGCTAAGCAGTAAGTAATGAAGCAGATAGGGAGACAAATAAAAGGAAAACAAAGGAGTGGGGGGGAAGAAAAGGCAGTCCTTGGCCCTCCTTTTTGGAGAGATGAAGGCAGCAGGCAGGAAACATTCCTGAGGGAGCAGGGTGGCTGAACAAAGGAAGAGAGCTTTTTGGCTGGTGCCATCTCCCAGCCAGCTTCTCCTATAGCAAACACAGCAAGTATTTCACCTTCAAATCACCTCCAGCCTTTCGGCATTTCTAATGACACCCAAGAGGATGTGGGCTCTTGCTCCCTACAGCAACACTTAAATGCACCGTGATGCTCCCTGCAGTTCCCTGTAGAGTTCCCTGCAGGTCCTATGCTAGGATCAGCTGACAAAATACTCTGCTCTTCAGCACTGGATGGCAAGATTCATCTCCAGTGTTAACTATGAATTTCTGCAAAGTAAAATTCATTTAACTTTTGAATGCAACTTCCGTGCTGACTGTAAATGATGAAATTTTACCATTTTCTGCTGCTTCAAGAATGTAAATGAGAAAAAAACCCAAAACAATGTATCTAACGGGAGCGGAGCCTATATAACTTAATTGCCATTGAGGTATTGCACTTATTCGACAAAAACAAATGTCCTTGTTTTCACATCTATTGCAGTTTGACAGGAATAAAAAAAAAAACCTACAAAACTATTGTCTATCATTCTTAATTTGTAATGGTAAGTATGCAGGAAAATATATATTTCCGTATTTTGTCTCACCGTGAATTTCCCAACTTGTGACTTGGAATAAAAGAAAAACCCATGGTGAAGTCAATCAAATCATTGAGACTTGTCTTTTCAGTTCTGTTTTCTCTCATGTTTTCCTCCTTCCTCCCCCAAAAAACTTGCAGTAAGACTCAGGTGCATGTTAACTATCATGAGCTGTTTACTGATCTCTGCTTATAGGTGCACAGATGCAAGTATATCAAAATTGTTTCTTTCAAAATGTAATATCCACATTCAGTGCCTTGTACAGCATTCCAGAAAACCTGAACATTATCAAGTTTCTAGTACTCCTTGAAATTGCTTTACTTTCTCCAGTATTACCCTCTACTTTTGAAGTTTTGGACCATGACAAGTATTCACCCATGGAAGGCAGGCAGCCATTGAATTCAGATGAAGAAATCATTCTGTACTACTGTCTAAATACTGCAGATTTATTTTCACAGTGTTCTCATAAAAGCAGAAATTATTTCAAATGTAAAGGAAAAGTAATAAAAAAGAAATGTCTCTTTCATTAATTTTTTGACTCAAGAATGAAAGCCTCCCCCCCCCTCCCTTTAAAGGGTGCTTAGGAAACCGTAATTATTGGCAAAGCCATACTGTGTTGCACTGAAAAACCCCCTCTGGCCACAGCTGTCAGCTTTTACTTTTAGAATCAGGATCCGCCCATGGGCATAGAGATAGCTTGTAGCTAATAAGCTCGTTACAAATCAAGGGCAAATATAAAAAATAATCCAAGCAAACCAGTATGAAATGCTTATGTAACTCTGGACGTTTAGATTATGCAGTTGCACATCAGTATTCTAACTGGAAAGAAAAGATACTATCAAACAGCCAACAAGTAAAAACCCATATTAGGAAAACATTTAAGTCGTAAGAAAACACAAGCAAACTCCTGACCACTGGTTCAGATTATAGTAAAATCAGGTATCAAAAAATCCTTATCTGAAGAAATGCATCTCTGCAATCAGATACATTCTGTTCTTCATCATACACAAAAGCTCACTAATTACTAGTCTCCAGAAACATCCTTATTCCCATTTGTCCCTGAATAGGAAACTAACCTCACTGTCATTCCCTGTAACATTCACCTAACATACCTAAAAATAACTTGCAAATCTTTTCCAGAATTTAAGATCTATAGCATTCTACAGAATCTCCCTCTTCCAGTTGAGATATTCCAAAAAAGAAAAAAACTAAATACCAGAAACTTACTAAGTTTGTGGTTAATTTTAGACTAGACAGATCTGCCTTTAATTTCAAGTATTCTCAGGAACTCTGGAACAAATTTGCTTCTTTCTTATACCACATTTATACTTATGTAAATCTACCAGTTTTGATGAATTACTTTTACGTTGACCGCTAATTTAGGAGGAGAAGTAGATTGTGCTATGTAGAATCACAGAATCATTTAGGTTGGAAAAGACCCTTAAGATCATTGAATCCAACTGTAAAGCTAACACTGCCAAGTCCACCACTAAACCATGTCCTTAAGTGCCACATCTACACATTTCCTTTGGAGCAGATAATAATAAAAAAAAAAAGGAGCAGCCTTTTAAGCTTTTTATTTTTGTATTTGTTTGTTTGTAATGGGAAGCTTTAAAAATGCTGTTCAAACCAAATCACAGTCTTCAGCCTAAACTGAAACAGTCCTGTCATTTTTAACTCAAACTTAAGGAAACTGATTATCACAAGTCACAGGGAATGATTCTGTTTTTTAACCCCAATTGCCACAGTAGAAACACCTGGAAAAAGACTTCCAGCCTTTGCTGAAGAACAGCAAGCTCTGCCACCACAGGAATTCACTGCAGGAAACAGCTGTAGACCACAGTCCCTATAACCAAATGGGAAGCCCTGGGGTTCTTCTGTCTTCCCCTCCAAAAAACGCTACCACCCCCAGCCACCTATCTTGCCTCTCTGGTGAGGACTGTGCCTAGCGAGACCAGACGGAAGGGCATGTGCATCCTTGTCTTGCTGCTCTAGTTCTTCTGCTGCTGCCTGGGCACCTGCACATCTTTACCAATAATTCACAGGAAGATTCGACCCTCAGAGGTGAAGCCCTGGCAGCCAGACTGCGTGATCAAACTTGCTGCAAGATGGCAGCCTCCAGCAGAGCGCCAGCATGGACACATGGAGACAGAAGCATCCTCAGCTAAGGCAGGAAGCTCCAGCAGAGCTGTCCCTCAAAGCTCTTCACACAAGAGTGTGAGGAGTGAGAGTGCTGCTGAAGCCCCTGGAGCAGCCCATGTGGACAGTCATGTTTTACATGACCCCAGGTTAACTATAGAACAAGTTCAAGAGGGGGTGCACACAAATGTGGCTTACAACTATGGTAGTTAGCTTTGCTTGTGTCATTTTGTCTTGCAGATTTGCAGTAAGACCTACGACTTTTCTTGTCTGAAAAGACTGCTGCTTGTTTAGGGGGTTACTGCTGGAGTGTCACAGTGGAGGGACAGAGACTAGACAGACTGGAGGAAAGATTGAAATGCTGCACATCATCCTTGTATTTCACAGAAGAGCTTGAGTTAATGGTGAAATATCCATGATTTATACATTCATTAAAAAAAAATGTAATCACAGTGAAAAGGTCATCTCATTTGCATACTAGATGTTCAAATCAACCACTCTGGTTCTGCAGATCTAAAAATCACAGCAAAGCAATACTGCTGGCCAGAGAAAGATGTCAGAGAAAGACCTCAGCAGAGGATGAACGATATTTACAGACACAGCTAGGATATACTTCTAGTATAACCATTAAAATGATTTAGGCAAAAAACGCTCCTAAAGGTGATGGTCTTGCAGCTCACAGTCCCTCTTCTCCCAGAAGCTGCTGTAGTGCAGCTGCAGGACAAGTTGATTCATCCAGCTGACCCAAAGGAGTACCATTCCTCTTTCACTCTGGGGTAAGCCTGCTGCTTGATCAGCCTGATACACTGATTCATACTGAAGCTGCATGACCACTACATCCAGTGGAAAAGCAGTATTTGGACCTCTGGCTACAGCTAGGAAGAGATGTACGACTGCTCTCTACGGTAATTTACACTTAGATCACTTTAACTGTAATACAGAACGCTGGCCTGGACACGAGAGGCAAATCTGCCTGATCTCCTCTATCAGCAGTAAAAATGCCCTGGGCTGTGCTCTTTTTGCTGAAGTGCAACTCGCATCAGGAAAGTAGCACCATTCAGTCCCTCATCAAAACAGCACTCTCCCACATTCCTCACTCTACCACCCTTTGGTCCTGCTACCTTTTGCAGTACCAAAACCGGAGACCAACCCTTCATTTAGCCACTTCGTCCACAGCAATGCAAGTGCCTCTGCACCAAACCTCCCAATGCATTTGGGTCTGGGAAAGTGAGGCAGAAGTAGGACTAGTATCAGCAAACCCTATTTTACTGCACATCTGTTTTATGTTTGTCTCTCACTAGCAAGACACGCTTCTCTATGTGGGAGCTGCTGCTGCTGCTCTGCAATTCTTATATGCTTTAAATTGGGGAAACTGTACTCTTACTGTGAGGGAGCTTGAGGCAATCAATCTCCTAAATTGGCCTCCTAATCTTCTGGCTGTTGTCAATAACCCCACATGACAGCATCTTTTAAGTCCTTCAATCACAGATGAATTAACTGTCTTTGGTTTTTTTTAGAGCCACTACACTGCCTGGAACCTGCAACATCCATCTCAGAGGGCTTTGGACACCTGATGACTCAAGTCATGGAACCGCTAAAAATTCTGCAGCCTGCAGCAAAAACATTTTACAAGCTAAACTTTAATTTTCATATTCACTGTAGTGAGGAAAATTTATTTTTTAACGTTTTGCAGGAGAATCAATTTAAAAGATGAGAAATACCATGTTCACCTGCATGCACATGAGTTTGGAAAGGCAGTAAAGAGACTGTGTATAAATGAGTATTAACCCCCCAATCGTTATATCAGACCTAAGGAGGTCCCTTACTGAGTATGACAGACCTGACTGTCCTCTTGGCATCTCTGCCCAGCTCGTTCTAAAGATCTGTCTAATATTACCATTTTGTTAATAAAACATTTTCCTGTTTGTTGCTGATAAAATTAGCAAAGTTAACATGAAGTATGTGATATAAAATGAGTAATGGTATCAACACAGTTTGCATTTATCACACAAAGGTGACCTTTTTTCCCCTCTTAGTTTATGGCATAGTACACTCCGAATTCAATTTATCCTGTGGCAGATCAGTGCACGGCTACCAAAAATTTTAAAATGAAAGACAGCAAGATTCTTACTAAAGGAGTAATACAAACACAGACTTGAGAAGTCTAGCACCAAATAAAAAAAAAAAAAACCAAACAAAAAACCTCTAAGCAAACAAACCATCTTTTAACCTTTTAGTGACATTTTGACACTATGTATAGCCTAGAAAATTCTCTGTATCATAAATACAAGTGGCTGACAGACGTTATTAAAACACTTGTGTAAGAGCTTATCAAACCATGTATCTATCCTCTAAACCTTCTACAGAACCATGCTTTACAAGAAGGTATTGCAACTAAAAAAATATGTATAGGGAACTACATAAAATCCTTGTCAGACTCTGCTCATTTGCTAGGCTCATAGTCACATTATTTTCAGGGTTGGCAAGTTAAAAACATCAACTCTGACCCAGAGGAATAAACACAGGCCAAAAACAACAATCAGGAAAAAAACAGACAACAAAGCACTCCAAAACCCTTTTAGATTTCTTTCTAACTAAAGCAGTTAATTTATTTCATGGCATTTTCAGAAGTCATTGTGAAAAACATGTAGCATCCAGTTCACAGATAAGCTAGCAGTTTACAGGATTTTCAGTTTGTGGAGAAACTAGAGAAAAGTTATTCAGCCCCTACATGAGAAGAAAAAAAAAAAAAATCTTCAAACATAATTTTCATTTTGATTCATTCCAGAAAAACAGGAATCTTCCTATCCCCCCCAGTGATCCTTACCGGGGAACTGGAACACCGAGTTCATTACAGCGTATTGATCTACCAAACAAAAGGGCCTGCATCCATCGATCGGCTCCAGCCAAGCCCCATGCTGTTTGAGAGGCCTTGTGCAGCGTGCAGCTGCTCAGCAAGACAAGCAACACAACACATTTTCCTCCCCAAGTGGACCCAGGCAGAGCATTCTTCTATGGCATGCAACAGAAATCACACAACCACCTTCATGCAGACAGCAGGCAGTCAACAAAATCAGCTTTTTCTAAGATCTTATTTGGTTACCCTAGAAAAATTACCATGTGAAAGTTAATAGTCACTTACAGAAACAAACGTTCATAGCTTACTTTTGTCCATTATTGATGTCCTGCATGATAAAAGGGGCTTCAAAAAATAAGAAGCATCTGTGTACTTTTATTGGTTTTTTAAGATGAGCACACAACTCAAGGCTATTATGACTCAGTAACTTCCCTTTTCGTTTGATACCAGTTCAAATACAAAACATAGTGTCTTTGGGATGGTGGCCACCTTAAGCCAGGCTTCATCCCAGCGCTATGACCTGCCCAGCAGACCGGAGCAGTCACATGAAGCTTTGCTGGGATCACAGCATAGACTTCTCTTGCAAAATTGGGTCCTAAAGCCACATGCACCTCTGCTTTTGCAGGCTTTGCCTCCTTTAAACAAACCCACTGAAGACTAGCAAAATCTTTCAGTTTAGTGATGACTTTGGCTTTTTGCATTGGGTTTTGGTTTGGTTTTTTTCCAGCATCTGTGAAATACAGAGCCACTGTTGCAAAAATCAGGAGGAAATAACTAACAGATCATTTGCAGTTGTAACAACTGATCAAATCACCTCTCTGCAGAGAAAATGATCAGTTTTGATAAATAATGACATGTATCATTCCTAAATATTTAATTTGCACACATGCATAATGACAAGATTTTAATTAAATAAGACTTGACAGAGTCAGAAGTGCAAATAGTGACATGCAGTGTAAGAATGAGGGTGGTTTCTTTTGTTGTTTTATATTTTAAGTTCTAATACAATACTTCATTTTGTTTCTGGGAAACATGCTGTATCAATTACAGGTAGGCAAAAACACCTCTGACACCTGAAATGCTAATGTGCTTTTTGCTCCAAGCTGTTAAAACTCCTGCCCTAATATATCTCAGCTCTGCATAAATGTACTTCAGGCAATTAAAATTTCACTCCATTTCATTGCTTCTCTCTTCTAGACAGTCCGGAAGGCACTGTGATACTGACCTCTCCAGCTACCTTCATACACATAAACACTCCCTGCCCACATGTGCTGCCCCAGTTTCCACTAATTTCAGCAGTACTTCTGCTCTTATCTAATATGTACTTCTTCCAACATAAACTCCTTCAGAAGAAAACAAACCAGCCAAGGTTCTTTTTGCATAACCAACCAAACAGCTATTCGTTAGTGGCTACTGCATGCAGATAACAGACTGAATCTGAACCTGTGACCTCCAAGGGACCTAGACTCCCCCATTAGCCATCCCCTGAGAACCGAATTAATCAATTTTTTATAAAAGCACAAACATGCATTAAAGCACTGTAAAGGGAAAATTGTAGTTATTTGAACAGAAAAGCACATACTGAATTGGAAAGACAAAGACTTCATTGACGTATTATGTATGGTGTAAAAAGCATACTAGCTGCTTTAAGGAACTCTAAACACAAAGTTGTTTTTTTTTTTTTTTGGCTTTTCATTTTGTTTGCATTTTTCCTCTTACAATAACTGAATTTAGTAATGCACAATGGTAGGAATCTGATTTAGGGAAGTACATTCCAAAGAACTTTTAGCATAAAAGATGCTGAACAAAAAACACCACAGCTGATGGAAGGAGTGTGTGGGTGATGAAGCCACATGGTTGACCCACTGATATAGTCACACTTCCATCTGTCAGCAAACAATATGCTTACAGAGGAAGTTAGCAAGTTATCAGTGTGTCAGTGGCAGAGGGATGTTTTATAGATAAAGAGTTTAAAAAGACCTTGACATTCAATTTTTAAATGTATGATCTTTATTTACCTTTCCCCACAACAGTTCTTATGGACCAACTTTGTTGTGTTTCTCCTTTGTAGAAAAATAAGTTTGCAAACTACTTAAGCCAGACATTAATTTAAATTCAAGTTTAAGAGCCTGCACTCTATGCAACAGAGAACTCTACAACACAAACACCAAAAATATTTTATGCTAGTTTCTGTCACAAAGCTTGAAAATTAAATGGCTATACCATACAGCAGTAATTTTAATAATGAACATAAACATGATCCAAATCCAAGAAAGTCAATAGAATAATTTCCACTGACACAGCTATGGATCAAATCCTATGTGCAAAACTAGTTGACAAAACCTGAAAGAAACAAAGACAGGAAAAACCTCACACAGTATTATGTTACTAATGTTTAAAAGCCGCTCGCTTGTGCAATAGATTTTTTTTCCTCTTTTCATGTGCTTGAGCCAAAATATTAGCCTAATGTAACCAGTGAGCCACCATTAATAAAACCTCCATGCTGAAAAACAGCTAAGAGCTTACCCTCCACCCACACATAATTTTGATACAGGTATACTAAATGCAGAAACCAAAGCCTATTTACATAGATGTTTTGCTCGTATTTGATTGCCAGTTTACTTGTATTTGAATATCAATTTGCAAGCTAATTAGAGAACATTGCTGATCCCATTACAGAAAAATAGTGCTCCACCATTAACTGCAGTGCTAACTCACTAATTCCTTTAAAGACTGGCTTCAAACACTATCTTCATCTCAATTCAAAACAATTAGTGTACATTTATTTCACATTTTAAACTGCAGAGAATCAAATTTTTAAACACTTTAACAGACTGCACTGCTATTTTGATAGCTTTTATGTTACAAATTATGCTTTTAGGGATTCGTAACTTTCCTATTTAAGAGAATGTTAAACTGGAACTCACAAAGGGCCTTAAATAATTCCTCTTCTCTACAGCCTGAGAGGCATGTGCCATTAACTTTCAAAACCAAACAAAACCTAATTCTTAGAAGGCAGCACAGTACACAAGAAAGAGCTTGCTCCTGCAGGTGAGCAGACAAGATCACAGTATCTGTCACTGCTTACAGGTCTGCCAAAACGCAGCAGACAGTAAAAGGGAAGAGGAAAAATTCAAAATGGGCCAGTTCCTGAAGCTCTGCAGGCAGCTCAGAGAAGGAGGAGATTCACCTGAATCTTACTATGCTGTTCCTGTGCCCAGACCATGAGCATCCACCATCAGGCAGGGGCTCCAGCAAGTCAAGGGACAGCAGCCACGAGCAATGCTGGGTGCTCTGGTTCTCCAGGATTATCTACAGCCGGGCTGGCTGGTTAATGGAACTGCTTGCTGTCATCTGCAACCCAGCCAAGAACCGCCAGCATAATTTGCTACTACACCTGGACACAGGCAGGATGCAGCAGGCAACATGGGACAGGCAGGGAGCTGATACTCAGCTGCCCAATTCTAGAAAAAAGAAAAAAAACAGCAGGAAGAAAGCTCCTGGTTGCACTGCAGAGAGAAGAGGGAAAACACAAACCAGAATAAAACAATAACCTAATAGATAATTCAACAGTGGAGTCTCATTTAGTTATGGCCTCCTCTTCTCTCATCACCCCAACAGATCCCTTTTCTCATTAACTTATCTCCTTTTCCATAGCAGGTCCCAGTAAACCAACAAAGCAAGCTGACACAGGTGAGAACTAGCCCACCACTAGCACCAATTTTATGTCAGATCAGCTTGTTGATCTCATTCATCCTGCAGCCACATCACTGTGATGTATTCAGAACTCAAGGAAATTAAGTTGCATTTTTGGTATATCCTCTCCTAGCCTTATTTAAGGCTGGTATTTTCACCTGTACTTAAACTGCACATCTATAATCCAGGTAAGAAACAATGAAAAAAACATTACTAGTGCCAACTCACCTGTAGCAAGAAGCAGCAGCGGGTTTTGAGACCACTCTATAGACACTGATGGACTCTGAGCACACAAACCCAACGCTGCCTCCAGAAGAGTGGACAAGCCATGATGTGCAGCTATAGGTACTTCTTTAGTGAACCCGGTATCCTGGCTATATGCTCAGTTCACCTTCAAAAGACTCTTCATTATGTATAATCTGACCTTGGCTGGATACTCAAGATAATTAAGTTTCTTAGGTTAAGTATAAATTGCAAAAAAATGGGAGATGTGGGCACCTTGTTGTCATTCTGATGTTAACTAGACCTAGCAGTTTCTCCTAGAAAAGCTTCTCAGGGCTATCTGCTCGCTTAATTCACTTTGATGAGGACCCCTGGGTCCCTGGCATTCCCCTTAGGATGGGTATCAGATGCCCATGACTAGCTCAAACTGGATGTTGTGCGGAAATCTGGAAGTACTCCAAGATACTTTCATTCCTACCTTAGGTTGCTTCTGCACTCTTCTTTCAAACAATGCCGAGTTTCCCTGTTCTTTCTAGAATTGCACAGAACCTGTGCTTTCTTTTCTTCCTTGAACTACCAGGGTCTCTATTCATTCTTCTACCCATTCCAGCACCCTTCATCCCCCCAGATTCTCCTGCTTCCATCCTTTCCCCAGCCTCATCCCCACTTGCCACTCCAGAGTTTCACCCCACTCATCCCCCAACATTTTCCTCCTTCCCCCCGGAGGACGTATCACCCAGCTGGTTTATATGGATAGGAGCGGAAAACCATCAGTGTGTTGTGCTAAACTGGAAAGATTTAAAGGGTACCAAAGGCCAGTTACTCCTTCTACAGCCTAGTCAGAAGATAATATCAGCTCTAGTCCTTTCCTTTCCATTCAAAATCTGACACTGTTCCCTTGCACCTTCCTTCTGCCCCTCCTACATTCTCAGTTCAGCAGGGCTGATGCTGATGCCTAGGACATATCCTGAAAGTTTGGAAGTGAACTCTTCCAAAAAGTTATCACTTCCAGATTAAATAAATGTCCCTATGTTGAATGTCCCAAGTTCAACCAAAAGCAATGAATCTGCCTCATAGCATTCAAGCAAAATCAGAGCAGTTTAAACTGTACTTCACTGGACTTGTTGATTGCCATCCAAGTCCTCAACACAGTAGTATTTGATTTAATGTAAACAAGTGTTTAAATACTACTGGAATCTATTTAGTATGGTAATATTTTCTGTAATAAAAAATAAAAATTTTCCTATTATTATCTGTTCAATAGGATGCTCTAGTAGATTTTTCGTCTGAATTGTTAGAAAGATGACAAGTCAACAAAAGATGTATTGTAGTCTTAAGCGAGAATTTGAATGCATAATTATACGTACCATGCGTCTCACATTATGCTAACACAGATGGCCTCACCTGAGTTTTTGCTCCATGTATTCCATATACTGATCCACCCACATAAAGAAATGCTAGTTTTTTTTTAAATGCAGCTGTTGCAAGCAACAGCAACTTTTCTCCTACCACTAAATAAATCTCCCATATGTAAGGGTACCTTTGTCTGCTGGGGAGGCTTTCTGTACAGCTTTGCAAGCACCGTTCCTCCCAGCCTCCCCTAGAGCATGGGTCCGCCTTGGAGAATGCTCTAACTATAGCAGTTCCAGTAGAAACAATGGCCCCTTGGGAACCAAGGCCAGATGGCATAGTTTAAAACTGAGCTAAGGCTACACTAAATGGTGTTAGAAACAGTATAAAGCTAGACCTGGCTTCAGGGGCAGAAACAAACATCTCCTTTGCCATCCCCCACTGAGCTATGCCCAGAGCGTACTGGGGCAGCTGACAATTCAGCTTTTGTAATTCCTATTTCTGCACACAGAACGGACACTACACATTTGAGATTCTCGTAAGTAACCAGCTGAATATAGGAAAAGGGAGTAAGTACTAATTAATTCAGTGCATTCCAAGTAAACACACCATAAACAGACATGACTATCAGAGCTGGACTAATTAACTAAGGTAGAGATTTACACATCCCAGAACACTGCAACCATTCCGGATTCCTAGAATTTTTCTTTCAGTGTATTTTTCTCTTTATCACAATGTAGTTATATGAGTCTACACTGGAAATTGAAGCAGTGTTCCTTTTGCAGGAAATGAGGATGAGTCAGGTTTCTCCTCTGGAAAAAGTGGACAGAATAGTGCATTTAGGACTTTTTAAACTACAATATATATTTCCATCTCTAATCCAAATATTCCATAAAAGAAAACCACTCTGTTTATATCTGTTTATAGGGGTGGTTTTTTTGTTACTTCTTATGTAGAACTCTAATGATAATTTCTTTGATACTGGATATACAAATTGATCTAAATCCTACAATTCTATAACAGCTTTGAGGTCCACCAAGTGATAACAGAGTTAGTTAAGTTACATTTGAAATGTTTGTCGTTTGCACCATCCAAAACATTGCTGAATTTCATTATTTACATTTATTCTCTGTTTATATATATGTAGCGTTCTACATACAAACTTGCAATGAGAAAATATCAACATTAATCAGTAGCTTAATACTAAAGAGTAAAATCAGTTCTCTCGTACAAGTCAATCACAACTTTACAGAAATTAGAGTGAGAAAAAAGGAGTCACCATTTAAATAGATATTTTATCACTGTTCAGTAAGGTGAACATATGTTATGTACACTTTAGGATATATTCCATGTTTAACTAAGGAGTGGGGGAAAGGGAGCAAGGAAGCCACATCTCAAGAAAAGCGATCTCTTGCTTCAGCAAAAGAAAGCTCTGATTTTCAGGGGACAAGTATTTGAGAATACATTAAGAGCTTGGTACATGAATAGAGAACAGGCATCATAAAACAGGCACTGTGCAGTGTACTTAAAGCAAACAGAAGAATCTCTTCCAATCCAGGATAGTAAGCTCAATACTGACACAGGAGAATTTAGGATGCTGTGGGGTATGGAAAGAGGACAAAGAGGAAAGCTGTTTGAGAAAAGAAGAGGAAAAGGATTAAAAAGGCAACAGACTGAGAATTGGAATGCGACTGTAACATAAAATAAATCAAATCAACAAGGCACAGCATCACCACATAACAGCATTAAATTTTACTCTGCTTCACATGGAAGAGGGCAAAACTAAACCTACTAAATGTTAAGCAGGACTAGGGAAAAAAATATAAATATATTCCAAACAGAAGCTTCTGGAAGAAAAAGAATTCTCACTCCTACAAAGGCTTAGAAGAATAACTAGAAGGATGGTGTTTTGGGTTTGGTTGTTTTTTGGTTTGTTTGGACTTGGTTTGTTGTTTTTTGGTGGTGTTGGTTGGGAGGGGTGGTAAGGGGGAATGGTACAAGATGAGAGTTTCAGAAAACAATACGTTTGGGAAGAACTGAAATTTTTTTCCCCAAGTTTGCCAGCAGCTCATAGAGAGACCCCATCCATCTGAGACTCTTTGGCTGTCTGCCTGGAAGGAACTTGTCAACTTGTCGTTTTGCTTACGGCAAACAAAGTGGTTACCATTTTCATTTTTTGGGGGAGCGAGTGGAGGGAGGGAGTCCAGAATTTTTTTGTGGGAAAAGCCTAATTTCCCTGTTGGAAAGTATGATTCTGCTAAAAACACTTTCCCTGGCCGTACTGCTAATGTGCACTGAAATATCAAAGCCACCAATGCACGCTACCATAGTAAGAATACAATTCTGTAAGTGCTGTTTATAGAAAGGAGCAAGACATAAGCCTTAAAAGGTGTGCTGTTGTCTTCAGTTTTAAGCATGATGACTTTTTTAAAAGATATTTTGTTCTTAGCTGATGAGGGGCATTTCTATAAGTAGAATGACAAACCACCACTAGCAGCAAGAAAAGCTGAGTGGTTTAACCTGGGACAGAACAGCACCCATGCAACCTCCAGGATGTCATGAAGAAATGTTAGTTAGTTTTAATGGCCAGGCAATGCCTGAGCAACACATTCCCAGGAACACATTTCCAAGTTGTTTCAGACCAACTGGTATTTTCAAGGTAAACTACAAAATAAGTCAGTGGGAATGCCAAAATCAAGTTTTGTCACTCAGTTTGAAAGCATCAAAACAACAAGTATTATTTTCTAAGCATTTCACTGCTGGAAGAAAAAAGGCAGCAGGAACACTATGGCTCTGTTTAAGCATACAAGATCTGTCAGGAAAAATGTAAAGTAGGAGCGAGAGTTTACCCCAGATAAATTGGCTAACCCCTTCATTTTATGGTTTCATGAGCACTTGGTACCAGGCTCTAAGAGAGGAGAAGGCGTAAGCATGCCTCTTTTGGCAATGCTGTCAGCTCGCTCCAGCTTAAATGGCTCATGAAACTGCACTGTTACTCATCCATAATCACCGCTTATCCAGTGATCAACACCAAAACATATTTTTTCTTTATCACTGCAACTCGAAGAGTTTAGAAATATTTTATAGCTACACAACACTCGAAGGATACATTTAAGAATCTTGTCTAGACAATGAATTTGCTTAGCAGAAAACTAAAATCATGCATTTAGTAACAGGACAGACAGTGCTAAAATAAAGTCTGAAAGATAAGAAACTGCTAAAATAAATGATCAGAGTAAGAATCTCTAACTTTATGATATGATTCTGCAAATAACCATTCAAGTAACCTTCCTAGGTGAATGATTTTAGCAGAAACGCATTATTTGGATCTTAAAATTTGCAGGATATAGAATGAAGAGTAGATAAACAGGCTGGACATACATATCAAACTGCCACAAGTACTTTTTTCCTGAATGAACTACAAAACCATTATAAAACCAGCACAAGCAAGGACACTTAATATACTAAACAGAACTCACTCTTTTAACGTAACCTCTTCTTCTCCGAGTACTACATTATATACCTCCAAACAGTAATCACATTTTATTTCCAGAAACAAGTCATACATTCTTAGTTATATACAGATAATTCTGGGTGAGATACCTACTTCTACTAGGTGATGGCTGGTGAGTTCTTTGCATACATTTTTTTTCTTTTTTTTTAAATGTTGGAACATTTAAGTCCTAAAATACTTCAAAGTATATTAAATTCTAAAAGAACCGGAGGCCCAAATAACTCCACTGTCTTATCAGTAAGACACTTTTTTGAGGTGCATGAAGTTTCTTTTAATTCTGTTTCAGAAAATATTACTTTCTTTTTCTTCCCTTTACAGAAATTAAGGCAGCAGTTCTGAGCTCACCTAGTTCCTTGGTAAGCATCTCTGTAATTTCACTGAACTGACTGGTACCAAGTGGAACAGCATGTAAAACATTACAAATAAATTCAAAACTAGAACTATAGTACTTTAGCTTATTATATGTGTCTAGTGCCCTGAGCCTCCTGCATCTTGATATCAGAACTGCCAGACTTTGTGCAAGCCAGAGCATTAAGACATCAGCTTTGTTGAGCCTCCAAGTTATGAGTGGTGAAGCCTATACCAGAGGAACACAGGAGCACAGGACACCAGTGACACTGTGACAGAAGGAGGCAACAGGACACAGTATATGCTGCAGGCTACCTCCTACACAGCTCAGTCATGACTCATTGAAGAGTAGTTTCCAACTTTTTTTGTGACTTCCCAACCAACAACATCTTTTCCCTAAAAGGGATTTTCTGTTTCCTCATCCTGAAACCAAGGACAGGTATCTTAGGTATCTTTCTCCTTCTTTCCCTCAACCCACATTAATAAATATGGGGGATTTCTCTTTTCTGATTTATGTTATTCTGAATATACTGCTCCACCAATTTTTCATATATAGTGAGAAATGAACACGTGGATACCTACTGAACATGCAGTGGCCCATCATGCCCCCATGCACAGAAGAAGAAATTAGAAGACACTAACATACTACCCTAGCCGTATGAATGACCAAAGTCACTATCAATTAGAAAGACTTTTTTTTTTTTTAAATGCAATAGGACCAAGTCTGACCACCCCTAAAAAACAAGGATCACCCAAATACAGAAATAAAACAAAACCTCTTCAGAAAACATACGTTATCATGTAGTGCATGGTGGAACCCTGCCCCATACTCCAAAGTAAAAATTTATTGAAATAATACTTTAAAAAAAGATATCCTATGTTATTGTAACAACTGAAAGCCACAGATCAACAACTCGTATGATAATTTTATATAGGTTTTGGTTAAATAAATGGAAATCAAAGACCTTAACAGAAGCTCGTCCCCACTGTGCAAGATAAACAAAAAGATATTAAATGTGTGAACATCTTCTTGGTCAGTATTTTAAGAAGTAACTTCTCAAGAAAGCATCAAGTGAGGTTCAAATTATTCTGCAGCTACTTGAGAGGACCATAAAGTGCCTGTATGTGAGGGATCAATGCACAAAACAACAAAATTAAAGCTTTCATTTATAAACCATAAAGAAAACCTAGCTGCGTGTTTCATTTTTGGATTCATACTAGTGTAAGAACCTACAAAGAAGACGTGAAATCATACAGGGAGAAAATTAGAAGGGCCAAAGCCCAACTGGAACTTCATCTGGCTACTGCCACTAAAGACAATAAAAAATTGCTTCTACAAATACATTAGCAACAAAAGGAGGGCTAAAGAAGACCTCCGTTCTTTAATGGATGCAAGGGGAAACATAGTGACAAAGGATAAGAAAAAGGATGAGCTATCTAATGCCGCCTTTGCCTCAGTCCTTAACAGTAGGACTGGTTGTTCTTCAGGTACCCAGCCCCTTGAGCTGGAACACAGGGATGGGGAGAAGAATGAAGCTCTCATAATCCAAAGGGAAATGGTCAGTGACCTGCTACGCCACTTAGACACAAGCCTATGGGGCCGGACGGGACCCACCCAAGGGTCCTGAGGCAGCTGGCAGAAGTGCTCACTGAGCGACTCTCAACCATCTATCAGCAGCCCTGGCTGACCGGGGAGGTGCCAGTTGACTGGAGATTAGCAAATGCGACACCCATGTAAAAGAAGGGCCGGAAGGAGCGTCCAGGCAACTACAAGCCTGTCATTCTGACCTCGGCACTGGGGAAGGTTATGGAGCAGATCCTCTTGAGTGCCATCACACGGCAAGTACAGGACAACCAGGGGATCAGGCCCAGTCAGCACAGGTCCTCCTTGACTAACCTGATCTCCTTCTGTGACAACATGACCCACTCAGTTGACGAGAGAAAGGCTGTGGCTGTTGTCTACCTGGATCTTAGAAAAGCCTTTGACACTGTTTCCCATGGCATTCTCCTGGAGAAACCGGATGCTCATGGCTTGGATGGCTGTACTCTTCTCTGGGTTAAAAACTGGCTGAATGACTGAGCTCAAAGAGTGCTGGTGAACAGAGATCCGTCCAGTTGGCAGCCAGTCACAAGTGGTGTTCCCCAGGGCTCAGTACTGGGGCCAGTCCTGTTTAGTATCTTTAACAATGACCTGGACGAGGGCACCCTCAGGAAGTTTGCAGATGACACCAGGTTGGCCAGGAGCGTTGATCTGCTGTAGGGCAGGAAGATTCTGCAGACGGATCCAGACAGGCTGATCGATTGTTCAAGACCACTTGTGTGAGGTTCAACAAGCAGCAGTACTGGGTCCTGCGCCTGGGTCACAACAAACCCCATGCAATGCTACAGGCTTGGGGAAGAGTGACTGGAAAGATCACCAGTGGGAAGGGACCTGGGGGTGCTGGTCAAATGCCAGGCGAGTATGAGGCAGCAGTGTGCTCAGGTGGCCAAGAGGGCCAATGGCATCCTGGCTTGTATCCAAAACAGCGGGGCCAGCAGACAAGGGAGGCGATTGTCCCCCTGTGCTCAGGTGAGGCTGCACCTCGAATGCTGGGTTCAGTTTTTGGCCCCTCACTACAGGAAAGACATTGAGGTGCTGGAGCGTGTCCAGAGAAAAGCAACAAAGCTGGTGAAGGGTCTAGAGCACAAGTCTTATTATGAGGAGCGGCTGAGGGAACTGGGGTTGTTTAGCCTTGAGAAAAGGGGGCTGAGGGGAGACCTTATCACTCTCTACCTGAAACGACCTGAACGGAAGTTCCAGCAAGGTGGATGTCAGTCTCTTCTCCCAAGCAGCAAGCAGTAGGACAAGAGCAAATGGCCTCAAGCTGTGACAGGGGAGGTTTAGATTGGATATGAGGAAAAGTGTCTTCACTGAGAGGCTTGTCAAGCATTGGAACAGGCTGCCCAGGGAGGTGGTTGAGTCACCAGCCCCGCAAGTATTTAAGAGATGTGTAGATGTGGCACTTGGGGCCATGGTTTAGTGGTGGACTTTGCAGCGCTACGTTAACGGTTTGACACGATGATCTTAAAGGTCTTAACCTAATTGATTCTATACAGTTAGACAGGCAAGGCTACTGAGTTCAGAATCAGGCCCATGGTTATCCCTAAGAAGCGAATGTCATGCAACTATACTTAACTTGCAGCGTCATCTAAATCCAGTTTAAGAACCAGAAAATAGGCTTTTGACAACAATAGTATTTCAAAATGACAGTGTAATTAAATTTAAGTCAAAGCTATGCAATGATGGACTGTATGTTTATGTGTAACCAGCAAATTATATGCTTTTAAGCGTGTCAGAATTTTCGAAAGAATTAACCAGTGCAGTAATTCAGCTGAGAAAATGGTGGTAGGAAAAAAACTCCCCCAGGTCATTTTTCAACCAGCTGATCTGATGTGCTACCTACTGTATGCCTCATACAGTTTTTCCAATTCCTACTTCCCTAAAATGCCATGTGTTTTAATACCATCCAAGGACAAACCAATAGTCACGCTTCACTCACTTCTGAGAAGCAAGCAAAGGCAGTGCGTGAATATGAGTAACAAGAAAGTCAGTCTGCCATCCTATATTACTAGTTCAGACTCAGTTAAGTCTGGTCAGACATTATCATGCATGAGCAATGCCAACAGAGAATTAGTGGGCAGTCCACTGTGGTTTCTAGGATGTGGAGGAAAAATAAGCGGGGAGAAATTGCAGAAAAGGTCTGGATTGCATGAAGAGCAAAGAGAACTTTCATAAGACAGGGCAGATCTCAAAAATGGTGTGATCTCCATTTTAAAATGAACTGACAGCATAATTAACCAGTAACAAACACGTGGTGGTTTCTAAGCAGCACCTCTGGAAGGCACTTACCTGCTATGCTCTGTCCTTGTTTCTACCCCTCTCTCCAGGTTTGTGCATCACCTACCAAAGGAGTTCCCCATGCCAATGGAGGCTACTGCAGGAGTCTATAATAGAGTCACCTATTAACTCCCATTTAGTGGGGAAGTGAGGCAAATTCTCTTCTTTATTATTTTTTCAATTGGCAGAACGTTTACTTTAATACATGAATTTCTAAGCTATCCTTTAATAAAAGAAGAGTCTGTGGTGGTAGAATGTACTTCCTTGAAACTGAACAGAAAAAGCTTTAATAACTCATGTTTAAATACACTAAAGCTAATCAATTCATCCTGCATTCAAGTTTCTATTACACTTCTAAAAAAGCACAAAACAGGTCTGTAAAATATAATTAGGGTGAGACTGCTACATACAGCATGTAAAATCAAGACTACAGCTTTCACTTCATTTGTTTTGCAGACTCATTAGAATTTTTTTCATTTAAATGTCTTGATCTATGTAACCACATTTATATGTGAAAGAAACAACAAATTAAATTAAATTAGTCCTTATTTAAGATGTATTTGAAACCACCTAAAACTGATGTTCTTAGTCAGTTCCACAATTTCCAAATCAGATGGGGGGGGGGGGGGGGGGGGGGGGGGGGAATAAATTTTGTTAGCAGTTCAGAAAACAGCCAAATTAATGTACATTTTAAAAAAATATTCTACTTTCCACAAACTTGTATGCTGGAATTTAACTAGCTGGAAAATCTAATAAAGATTCAGAGTGTGTGTGTCTCTGTCCTACAGATGACTACTCTATCCCTAATAAAGAGAGACATAAAAAGAGCAATGAACCGAATTCCCAACCTGGTGGTCCTGGGGGCAGATGTACTGACTGCAGTGCCATCCCTGGCAGAGTCAAGGGCTTGCACTCACCAAGCACGCTGTGAGCTGGGGAGCTGGCCGTACTCAGCCTGGGCACCGTGCCATTCAGATGCAGGTAGGTGCCAGGATGAGAGAGCAGCACAGTCCACAAGACAGCACTGGCACTGTCCTGCCTCTCCTCACAGAGCCCCCAATACTGTGGTCACCCCCACCGAGGGCTGCCTGTCCCACTGTCTTGCCTTCCATAGGTGTCTCTCCCCAGGTTGCCAGGAAACAGCAGTAAAGGAACTATCTCTGCATTAATATGAGTGCTAGGACTGGGTGTAAGTGCAGTACTTCTACAGGAGTTGTAAAGCAGAAGGGAATTTTCTTCAACTCATCATTCATACACAGGCTTTAAGTATAGACTGACGGCATGCATACCATCAGTGGTAATAAGAAACATCAGCGTGAATGCTGTGCTGAGAAAGAGAATTCGTGGACAATCACTGGAAGGTTCACAATGCTCAGCATTTTCAAATCATGGTCAACAGAGGTGCATGTGGTAATGCCAAGAGATTTTCCAAGTCCTATGACAGTAATCAAAGAATAATCACAGAGCAGCTGACGTTCTGTCCTGCAAAGAGTTTGTGCCCTGTTTAAGGATAAAAATGCTCCAGAGCGAGTTATGGCTACAACCAGAAGAAATAAATTAAAATAATAAATAATATCTAGACATGTTTCTAACCATACCGTTGAGAAGAGGCTGTCCTCCATGTACAGTCCTTGACCACCACTTGCACTGTGAACATCTTCAGAAAATCCGGTCTTGCATGACATATCTTCACAGGTTGCTTTTATTGGTGCCTGAAATGCAAGACAAAATTTATGTAATACTCACAACCATACATTCACCAGAGAAACATTCCAGCTGGCACATACTCCATTTTGCTGCTGTCTTGTACAAGCAGCATCTTTGTTTCTGAACGACTGCAATTAGGACCGCAAGGGCAAAGGGTTAATCTTTCTGATAACTGGAATGGAAGGAACAAATCCCACTTGTCTGGTAAGATCTAAATAATACACAATCTCAATTCTTCTGACAACTGAACATTTCCACTAAAGCAGTCATCGAGACTGAAAGAAAATCATAGGGGGAACAAAAACATTCCTTCCTCTGGAAATAAATGTTGCACAAAACCCAGTGGCAACTTTTTCATAGCCAGATTACTTGAGACTAATTACTTCAACCGCTGATTTAAAATGCTTTATTTCGAGTATTTCTATGTGAGGCTGCACCAGAACAAGTAAACCAAGATAAAATGCTACATTTGCAGTAACTTAGCAGAACTTATATTTGCCTTAGCATTCAAAGAGAAACCATATAAAGCCAAATGCTTCCAATGCAATCTCCTTCTATTTCAAAGGGATGTTAAGTTAAAAGGATATTATTAAATTTGCACAAGGGAAGAACTGTTTGTTCTCTCAGTTGTTCAGAAATTTTCTCCTCAAATCACATTCTTGAAGAATTGCATAAATGTCTTTGTATTAAGAAATATAATAAAGCATTTGGAAACTTGTTTGTTCTGTAGTGTTCCATGTTCAGAAAATATTTCTGACAGCTAAGCCCGTTTCCAGGACAGTTCATTGTCTAGTTGAAAAAAAAAATAATTCAATTTTCTGTGCAAAGGACTAAGATTTCTTTTCAGTGGATTGTTTTTGCTTCATTTTAGTGCTGCACAAGACATTAGCCCACCTTACATCTGGTTAAATGACTATACAAGGTAAAAAAACCCTTTCACGCTGCAAAAAGGCAGAGGCCGGCTCCCACGCCAGCCTGGGCTGAGACACATCCAGGAAATGGCAAGAGTTCTCCCACAATCTCAAACACACCTACAAGCCAAGGAAAGGCCTATTCATGTGCATGCCTAGATGTAGTATATGGTCTTTTGACAGCGTAAGCAGCTGTGCTGCTATAGCATACCTAAACCTGATCAAGACTTAGATTTCCCTTTTTACTTTCCCAGATAGGCTTCCATCAAGCAGACCTACTCAAGGCCACGTAAGCACATCAGCATACACTCGATAAAGCAAGCCCTACAGGAAAAAGAAAAAAAAAATGCATGAAGAGGAGATTATATTATACCCATTTACCACAGTAACCTCAGGGAAAGAGAGCATTAGAGCAGAGATGGGACAGAAGCATCTCAGACCACAACGGTTTCCTCAGGGAAGGGAGATCGGGCAGAAATATAATCTCTCCACTGACACACATGGCCAAGCTCAGCATACCAAACCCTGTCAGAATAACTTTATCACTAATACGAGGAGGCATTTGTTGCACTTACACCAGCATGGTCCTAACTAAGCAACTCAACACTGACACTAGCAAAAAAAACCCCAATAATAATAATAAAAAAATACTCAAATTTACTGTCTAACTACTAAGTTAAAACACTATCCAGGCAAGCACCCAGTAAGAACAGGCAATTATCAAGTGTCAGGTTAACTTAAACTGTGATGTGGATTTAATTGTGAGTTAAGTACTACACGGGTATCTCACCTGTGTACAATTACTTATGTACTTTAAAATGTTTATGTAAGGAGAAAGCAAACATAAACCAACAGTTTAAGCTACTATGTTACCTGCAAAGCTGAAACTTGGATCTGTAGCTAAACCCCAAAAGCTCATCTACACACTGAGTTTTTAAGATAAAACAATGGTAAATAAAAAATAATTATGATTCCAGTTGCCACTTTCCTCAGCTTTAGAACTCAAATCACAGGTTTGATAAGGTTTCCATAATTTGCAAGAAAAATATTAAGCATAATTTAAACTACTGTACAAAAGGTGACCTCAAAGCAAATGGAGCGGGGTGGAGAGCCTTTCATGGTACCCTGGGCAGACAGCTGAGGAGATAGCAGGATTTTTAGCAGGTCTGTACTGATGTGCCCGTGAATCTTTCAGCTTTTTCAGATCTGTATGTACTAAACAGCTCTTATAAACTGAAACAATGTCCACTGAAACAAAGGCTGGGGGGACATGAATAGAGAGCCTTCTTCATTCTTTCATTTGCAGTCATCAATTTTATCTGGACACAAAAGACTGTACTCTGCTCTCGAAAAACAGCCCTTTGTAAAGATTGTTTGAGAATAAAAACACAAGGGAAGGAAGAATTCAAATTTTCAACAATTCTTAATCACCCTATGTTAAGCATTTTGAATTAAGTAGAAGTTGTAGCTTCAGACACGCTGGGTCATATCAAGTTCAGCCTAAGAGTACTGCAAGACTTAAACCATTTTAAGCAAAAGAGGATGCTGAAATATTTTTATCCCCTTATCTGGGGCAAAAGGGGAAAGCTAGTGAAGATTATGGGGCATATAATTGTAAATTACAGGCTTTGTGTAATTAGTACAATTCCCAAGACTATTTCAAACATAAGATAATATTACTTGTACATTCATCTACAGAAGGACACTACTTAAAAAACTATCTTTTAAGATGGAAAGCAATTACCTTAGCTTGTACCTATATAAAACCTACTTAATGGAGTTAGAAAGCTTTGAACAAGCTCAGCACTTGGAAAATTCTCCTCTCAAGTACTAACAGACTTTGCTAAAGCAAAATAGGGTTACTACTGGAAAACTATTCTGCTTTCCTCAGCCTTTATAGCTTATTTAGTCATTTTTAACTACAAAAGAGTAATAAGCATTATCATCTCCAGATGCTAAGGAGCTAACACCGAGTCAAACAGTGTGTCAGATCATGCATATAAACTCAGTAGTGTAGATCTCAGATTAAATGCAATAGGCAAACTGCAATTATGAAGCAATATGATGTAAATTAGAAGTCTTCTGTCAAAGTTATTATTCAATCAATTAAAAGAACTAGCTGTTTCGATATACTTATGGCAGTTAAGCCTGCAGTTTTCATACCCTGCTCCTCAGTTACTTTAGTTTCATATCTAGCTATCTGAGTGGTTTGATTTCAAGGTTGTATTCCTGCCGAGAATCTCAACTTCATAAATCTAAAGGACTTGTGTTTACATTACATCTTTACATTTGTCTTCCAATAATATAGGCCTCATGCTTGTGAAAGGACTGTAAATTAAAACAAGAATAAAGACACACAGGATTGCTGCACTAGTGCTGGCAGTTCTGGACTATTACCCCTTTGCAATGTCCATACTTTTTAGAAATTAGCCACATCTAGAATTAAATTCTGTAAAGAAACATCTATTTAAAAAAATGGAAGCTCGCCACATGACTGTAGAAGTAATTTTGTGTCACAACACGCATCCTAGATTTGCAGAATTGGGCTCTCAAACAAGGCTGATCTTTTTCTCTCTGCATATGCCATACACCACTGGAGTTCATTAGTAGCTATTAATCTGAAATATCAAAGCCTCTGCTTTTCCACTGTTAGCATCTGCATGTACTACAACATCACATTTCTTAATACTGATTGTACCAAAACGCAAGGGAAGATGTTTTTGAAAGACTGCTTTCTTTTATATTCAATGTAGCTTACTCCTATAGGAAAATAAGCCTAGGTATTAAAATGAGAAACAGAGCGGTATGTATCAGAGAAAATACCATACTATGCAGTTATAATTGGACATAGTACAGCTGCTAGTCGCCAAGTCCAGCCAATTCACAGGGTGTTGTTGTGCAAAGCTCAAAACATCTGACAATTATATGTATGACAGAGCAGGAATAGAGTATTTGAGCTCTCCTTCCTTAATAACCAACACTAATTTGCAATTATGACAGCAATATTCAACTTAAGCACAGAGGACAGAAACATTTGTGACTGTTTAACTGGGTGTTTCTTCATTAATTTAAAGGCCAAGATGGTACCCAATACTCATTCACAACTTAAGTATCTCTACGGATTGTTCTATCCATTTTTAGTTTTGTGTATATACATCATCTGGCACAGTGGGATATGCTGTTCAAGGTAGGTCTTATGTTATGACAAGATTCTAGTTACTACCATAAGGCAAATGAAAGATGCTCTGCAGGATGTTAGACATATCTCTGAAATGCTTTAGATGCTAAACTTGAAAACATTCAGCAATTCTTTCTTTCTTTCTCTGACTTGCTACAACACCAGGAAAGCTGCAACAGTTTATACCCTCACGGTACTCAGTACTCCAGCAAATGTAGTCAAGTACAATTTGTTTTCAACTGGAGATTGCAACTGGAGAAAAAGAAAAGTGCCTTTCATTCAAATTGTTCTGGAAGCCAAAAGCTTCCAAAGTGGGTGCCAGGATACATCCTCCCAGAGGTCATTCAGTTACACCAGAAAGGGCTTTCATTATGCCATCTTCACTTCTAATTAGTGCTCTACTTCATGAACCAGGAGATTTTAGATCAGAAAATCCAGCTTCTTAAACCAATAGTTAAAGCTTTCAAACACTTTCCCAAAATAACAGAATCTCCAAATTTTGTGCTATCGTCTAGTTTAAAATTAGTTGCCTTAAACCACCACTGGTTACCACAGATTATGATAACTTTACAAATTACAGTCTCACAAACTGGGTTCGTAGCCTATTCTGTTAACCCCAACTGAGAGACCACGTTCATTTGCTTCATTAAACACTATACATTTATTTGGTATATCCCTCCCACTCAGCACAATGCCATAACCCAGCTTGGACTTTCCCCTTCCCTCAAGTAGGCGGATATGAAGTGCTGCATCTTCCAAGACATGTGGTTATCCAGACAGGCCACAGCGCCTATCACAGGAGGACAGCTTAAAATTTCAACTGCAATAATAAAAGCAAATGAAATTTTGTAAGTCTAAGTCAAACTTTTAATATAAATATATATATTAAAAAAAAAAAATCAGCCCTATGTTTGACTATACATTCTCATTTCTCCAAGACAGAAAACTATCTCTCTCTGATTTGATAATAGCTATTGTATTGCTCATGTTGAAGATCTCTGCCCACAAAGACTGTTTCTAATGCATACAGGAGGATGCTGCATTTTCCCAACCTTCAGGGAAGGCCTTGCAAGGCCTATCTGGAAGAACTCTTTTGGAGTATCACAAAATTTTAACTATGTCTTCAGCTGCTGGGCGATAATTATATGCTAATTATAAGGAATGGAGCAGTCCCTAGAGGAGTCTGTTAGTAAAAATATATTTTTTAAATATGTCAAGGAGTGCCTAGAGGAGAGGATAAACGTGCCTTTTGGAAACATGATATTTAATTAAATACACGAATACTGACTAAAACCAAATAGTTTAAGTGAAACATTGAAAAGATTTGGCAGCAATATAACTTCCATCTTGGAAGCTGCTGATCCCGTATCTGTTTGCATAAGCCATTTAAAAATAGAAAGCCTAATTTCCCTTTTTTATTCAGACAGAGCTCCCATGATCTTTCAGGGAGAACTGCAGGATCAAATCAAATGATGAATCACACAGACTTGGTTACACATCTCTCCAGGTGAACAGCAGCATGGCCCAACACCCAGGCGAAAAAGGTCCCTCTCAGGTCACTCACAAACTACAAATGCAGCACTTTAGCAAAATACAAATCCTTCAAAAACTTGTTCTTCAATAAAGTACACCACCTTTTTTTCCCTCTCAAGACTGAACCTCTACATGTGCCAGTATTAACCTGGCCAACCAGTAAATCTTAGTTCAGTGGTAGGTGAGGAGAAGTGCTATCTTAACTACCATCGCTATTGCAAGAGATGTTAAGTATTCATTCTGCTTTCATTACTCTCCACCCTGATATGTCCCATTGCATCTTATGCACAACTAGAGCCACTGGGTTAGTGAAAGTACACCAGCTATTCAGTAAGGTTCTTCCTATGCTCTACAACAAAAAGCAATTTAAAATAAAAATGCCAGGGACCAATAAAGGTTGTGTAGTCTTGAGGGGACAGGTTTGTGTTCTGTATGTGTACATTGTTTCAAAGAAATTAAATTCTTATCCTAATGGGAGTGCTGGTGAACTACTAAAACTACTGCAAGTTTTCTAAACTGTTTTTGTTAACCTAAAAAAAACATTTACAAAGACAGTGAGAGGCAGAAAGAGAGTTTAACTGGCAAATGATCCTCTTACTCAGGCAAGAAAAGCCATTCAACAGTTCCTGCTCCTTACGACACAATCAAAAGTCCCTTACACAAGACTGTCTGTACTGAGTAAAAATAACTTTACTCACAGCTTCCTCAAGCTATTTTTAAATGTACACATGCACTTCTGTCACAATTAAAGTGTCTTATGTGCTACAGTGCTCAGTTATTAAAACTAACAAATGAAATTATTGACATAAAAGCATAGATGAAACTAAGATGGGGCATGACAGGGCTCTTCCAGTGATGTTTCTGGGAGCTCCTTCAACTTCTGGGAGCAGAAAGAAAAACAGTAGTTGGGAAGACTTTGTATTACACATACTTAACTAGATGCAGTTAAAAAATATCATCTTTTGGCCAATATTTCAAAAACTGGTATCAAAAAAGTATACAATCATCTTTCTAGCACATTAGGCTGCATGCCTACCTAGCAGTATTACCAATGAAGAGAGACAGCAGTAGAAGGCTTTCTAGAAAGCACATAACATTTATTGAAAATACATAAATTGACAAAACAAGAATATATACCTTGTTACATAAGCACCACATATATTTCTGAGCTTGTTACAATATCTGCTCAGATAATATGACTTGTTTAATACACAAAATTATCTCCCATTTTGTCAACCAACGATTTACATTCCAAAAATTCATTGTCGATCTACACTACCTTATCTGTCCTACAACAGATGTAAAAAGCAGTTTAAACAAAAAAAAAAACCACAAAAAACCAGTCTCTTCACAATTCTCAGTTCTGCAATTATCTGAATTTTGAGGATGTGTCAGTGGCATCACTATCACCTAAACCAGACAGACTAGGATTAGAGAGCGCTCTACTGCAATATCCTGCCATATTTAACTTTTCAGATAGATTCTTTGCAAACAAAGCAAAACCAGAACAGGAAGATCTAAATCCAAAAAGGCTGAGCCACTCAGATAACTGCCCTGTTCTGGGTCTTATGAAACATGTTATAAAATGCATCCAATTGACTCTCAAAGGAGTTAATGATGTTGGGAGTCTGATTTGTTAAAAGGAGACACACTGAAACTCACATTTGTGCTTATACAATTATGTATTTACTGTATGACTTAAAGTAGACTGATTTAAAAAAAATAAAATTGAAGACACAGCTGCATTATGAGAGACAGAAGATGCACCCACAACAGATCTCACTGCCACTTCTACACAAAGCCACATTAATATGCCTCACCCCAATTCTGCCAGAAACTACTGTAGGGGGTGGGTACTAGAGGGGTACAGCTGGCAAGAAATGCCATTGCTGGATTCTCAGCAGAGACAGCTTAACAGGAGTGTCATTTAGGGTAGTAGCTTTATCACCTGGATACATTCACTAAGACCTGGAATACAACCAAAACAGCATGCGGAGGGTAATAACTTACATCCTCTGTCATCGTAATTCGAATTCACACTAGTCACCCAGGCATGAAAGGCTCCAAAACTGTTGTATTGTTTACTTCTTTCTGATTTAGAAATTGACAACAGCCACAGAGTGATCCAATCATCTTATACATTTAAAGAAATTATTCCCTTTTCGAGCAAGAAATTTCTGCTCCCCTTTCCAGTTCATTTCTAATTAACAGCAGTTTCATTCCTGTAAACTCATGCTAGCTCTCCCATTCCTCTTTCAATCCTGTTGTTACCCCAGTTCCAAAAACTGGAACTGTTGTTTTGGCCCAAAAACCAAGCCTTGCTCCCTTTATCCTCTCTTCTCTCAGTTTCTTTCACATAATGCTTCCAGACTCATACTGATCTGTTAACCGCCAAAATACAGTGCAGTTTTCATTCTCCTCCATCTCATGCAGGGTACATATTGCCAAAAATCTAAAGCCTTATTTCCTGTACACAAACAGCACCCACAGATCTGCCTTAAAACCTGCTTCCAGTTACAATATTTCAAGTAATTCCATTATGACGGCTTTTCTACATCACTGATGAATAACGAAGCGATCAATAACTCCAGAATAAGGGTAAATAGTTTTTCATCTGTGCAACACAAGAGCTAAGTAGTAAGGTTCAACATTTCAAAAGAACCTGGTACAGATAGCCTCCTACAAAACATAAGTAGTACATATGATGATGGGGCGGGGGGGAAGTTAGCACTGCACCTAGCTTGTGAAGGTTCTTTGCAGTATGCATGAAAGAAGGGGGGGGGGAGCAAATTTTAAAATGAAAGTGTTGTACAGGCACAGGTCTATAAATCTGATTTCATACCCAAGTTCCAATTTTGTTACACACTATTAAAAAGCAACTCTAACCTGATTTAATGGATACCCAAACAAGGGGGAAATTGAATTCCCCAACCGTATCGTGCCAGTGACACTGAGTGATACATAAAAGCAATACAGCTAGTTCCTGTACTTAATTCATAGCGTGTGCTTCAATTTCAAACCTGCCCTGGGTAGAAAAAAAGATGGAATAAAAGGTTACTGCAGAATTTGTGCTTTAAAGATTTATTGAGATAGGAAGACTAAACAGAGCTGAAAGCATGTATAATAAACAGCACAGGACTTGGGGAAAAAAAAAAAAAAAGGAAGCAAGCTGCATGTACAGATCTGCCGAGATACTACCATTTACAGAAAAAAAAAAAAAGCAAAACCCAAACCGAACCAAGAATCAACCAGTACATAAATAATAATTTAAAAAAAACAATCACCAACCCAACAGCCTGTAAGTGGCACATCACAAGTTTCTGAACAGGGTGGCTGCTTTCATAAGACGCTCATGCCCAGCCGGACACTCCTGTGTCACGCCAGCCAGCCCGCCCCGTGTCCTTTTCAGACTCCAGGGAAAATGCCCGGCTGCCGTGGAGCAGCGCTTCAGCACCTCGCTCGCCTGGCGCAAGTCATCACCCCCGCGAGTGGCTCAGAAACTGCGGGGAAGGACCCGGCCGCCCGGGGACCCCGTGAGGGGCCCGGCTGTCAGAGAGGGGGACGAGGAGCCGGGAGGACGAGCGGGCTCCTCCTGCCCCGCTGCGGCGGCGCGGGCGGGGGCAGCGGGTGCGCTGCACCATGGACAGTGGCTGCGCCCGCCGCCTCCCCCTGCCCTGCGCCAGCCGCTGCAGGCACGGCGGGAGGGCGCCGCGGCCGCCCCGGACCCCCGGCCCCGCCGCCGGCCTCGCCTCAGCCCGCTCCCCGGCCCGCCAGAAATGCCCCGACCGTAAATACCATTAAGAGGCGATGATCTGCGCCATCTGTTCCTCGGACTTACCGCCCTCTCCACCCCCGGTGTCGCGCCGGATACGAGCTCAGCGAGCACAAAGCGGGAGGGGACCCCACCGCCGCGCTGCGCTCCCCACCCACCCCCAGCCTCCGCTCGGGGACCCCCCGGCTCCGCGCTCCCTCCGGACGCCCCGCGCCGCCGGCGGGGACCCAGCGCAACCACCGCCCCGCAGGCGCTGCCCTCGCTGCCCCATTTTGTCATCTCCCCGTCCTCCTCCCCGCCGGCGTCCCGTCAGTCCCGTCTCGCCCCAGACGCCCCCTCGCAGGGGCGCCGGCCCGCAGATCCCTGCTTTCTGCACGGACAGAGCCCCCCGCCCCGGGGCACCTCGGCCGGCGCTGCCCTGCGTCCCGGACTGCCCGCCCGGGACCCCGCCGCTCGCGGCGGGCGAGGAGCGAGCCCGGGCCGCCCCGGCGAGCCCGCCGGGGGGAGGCAGCAGCAGGACTTTGATAATAATAAATTAAACACTTCGGAGCCCGAGCCAGTCCCAGTGGAAATTCCCGTTAACGGCAGGGGGTGGGGAAGCCCGGCGCCCAGGCGGAGGCTGATTAAATTCTTCCCGGGAAGGGATTAGCGGGCACGGGAGCCGGGGGTAGCCACGGCGCGGCCCGCAGGGGCCCCCAGCCGCCTGAGGAGGGGCGCGGGGGCTGCCCCCTGCCCGGCATCTCGCTGGCACCCCCTTCCCACGCGGGGCGCAGGGGCCGATGCCCGCTCCGTCCCCGCACTCCGACACTTCGTCCCCCGCGCTCACCGTGGGGCCGAGGTCCCGTCCTTCTGCCGGCCGAGCGGATACCGGGCAGCCTCCCCCGGCACCTGCTCTCCCAGCAGCGAGGGCGGGAACCTGCGTCCCCTCAGCGGCGGCGCCGCCACCCCTCGAGGCCCGGGAACCCCCCTCTCCCTCTCCGCCAGCCCGGGGCACAAGCGCCCCCCCCCCCCCCCCCGCAGCCCAGCGGCGGGGCAGTCCCCGAGCAGGTGGCTCCGCGCGAGCGGCCACAAGCCACCCCGGGGCAACCCGGGCGCGGAGGCGGCGGCGGCGAATGCAGCCCTCCCCTAGCCCCCTCCCCGAGACCCCCACCTCGGCGGCGGAGCCTTCCCCCCCCCCCCCCCCGGTTCTCCCGCCTTCCCCGGGCACCGCCGCCCGCAGGGGGAACAAAGAGACGCAGCCCGGCCCCGCTCCCCGCCGGCGGTGCTTACCTGCTGCAGGGCCGCCAGCAGCATCAGCGCCAGCGGCGGCAGGATCCGCGGCGGCGCTCCCGCTACCCGGCACATGGAGGCGAGGAGGGGCGGCGGCAGGGCGGCCCCCGGCAGTTCCGGAGCGCGGCTGGAGCCCGCTGAGCGGGGCGAGGGGAGCACCGGCGAAGAGTCGGGCAGCGGCAGCTGCCGGGGGCTGCGGACGGCGTCTGCCCCCGCCTGCCGGAGCCGGTTGCCGCTCTAGCTCATGGGCAGCGATGCAGCGGGGGAAGAGAGAGACGGAGAGAGAGAGGGGCGGAGGATGGGTGAAACTCAGCTCTGGGTCAGGCTGCTTTTCTCTCTGCCGAGCCCCCTCCGCGGTGCAGAGAGTGGGCAGGGAAGAGGAGGAGGAGGATGGGCGAACAAAAGGCTGGGCGATAAGAAAGAAGCAGTCGCTGCTGCTGCTGCGAGGCCGGTGCGGCGGCTCCCCTCAGCTGGCTGCCTTCCCCACGCCTGGACCGTGCCCGCCTCTCTCCTCCCGCCGGTGCCTCCCAGCGAGCTCGGGCAGGCGGCTCCTCTTAGCGCCTCAGCCCGGGCACGCCAGCACCGCCGCTGCTCCGGCCCCAGCCCTGCTGCATGCTCGCCCCGCACTTTCTCTCTCCCTCTTTCTTCTCCTCCCTCCACCCCTCCCCCTGCAGGCAAAACCCTCCGCTGAAGCACAATGATAACAATACCCCAGCAGCCTCTGCCTGCCGTGCGTGTGTGTATGCGCTCGCCCCGTGCCTGCCTGCCTCCCTGCCTGCTGCTGGCAGCTCCCCCTCCGCCTCCCGTCGCACCCTGTCGGCCGCACGGCCAATGGGAACGGCACGGCAAGGCCGGGGATTGCCGCCGCCTGCGAATAGTGCTGCCGCTCCTCGGTCCCCAGAGAGCCGGCGCTGGGGGCAGCGAGGCAGCGGGCAACGCCAATTCACCCTGCAATCCAACAGCTGGGGCGGGGGGGGATAAATTCCAACCCACCAACTTGGCGTACTGCCGTTGCTTGGGGGGCGAAGAGAGAGCTTGCGGGGGAAGGACGGACCCGTCCCCACTGTGCTGGGTAGGGGATGGTCGACGCAGCGAGGAGCTGCGGGGGCGCCAGCGGTGCCAGCCCGGGGGCTGTGGGACGCCCCTGCCACCACCCGGGTGCGGGCGGCTCAGCAAGTTTCGCTCAACTGTTACCGCTGAGCAGGTTAGCTTCGCCGCCCCCCCGCCCCCGCTGTGGATTTGGTGTATTTTTTGTTGGTGTGTGTGGTTTTTGGTTTTTTTTTTTCTTTCTTTTTACCCTAACTACCTGCTTGAATTTTACCACCCAATGTTTTCAAAAGATTGGCCGGGGCTGCAATTCGCGGGTCCAAAAATGTCAGCATGCATAACGGAATGGGGAGTGTTGCTGAGTGAACAGTTACAGAAGCAAGTATCAGTGCTGGGTCATTTGCAGAGCTGGCAAGGATTTTCTCTCGCCTACAGGTCACTGAGCAAAGTTGTTTTGTGTCCATGCATCAGAGCTTCCATCCTGGGACATAATAAGGGGAGGATTTGTAGGCGTTGGCCCCTAGACAATCTTGTGAAGTGTAGATTCAAAATGGTGCGTAATTTATTTTAAAGCATCTTACTTTACACTTGAACTTGCAAGAAAAATACTCTCTGCTTCCCCCCGCCCCCTTAGAAAACAACGCAAAACGCCATGCTTATGTTTTGAAAGGAAACAGGGGGTTTGCTTTTATGTTTTGTCGGGGATAGGCGGGGTAAGCACATGCTTGTACAATACTGATGTTATTAGCTTCGAAATTGAAAATACCGGTCGCTTAGGAGCTGCGATGCAGCTGTTTACCCAAGCCGGGGGAGAGGGAAGAAAGGCCAGGAACGGCGGGGGAGATGCGGGTCGGCCGGAGCCGCCTACGCGGGGCCGGGCAGCGCGGACAGCCAGGCACCACCTGCAGCCAGGCACCACCTGCAAGCGTTAAAAGCCAAACGAGAGGCACCCGAGGAGAGCGACCCGAAGTAGAAAAACACACAGCCCTCCTCCCTCCGTGCCCTCTGTAAAGTTGTAGCCCGTGAAATTGTGCCGAAGCCAACAGTTGTGAAGAGCGCTGAACGATGGAAACGATGCCTGGCAATGAGTTTCTGGATTAAAATTTAGCCTAGGACTGAGGAGAAGTAAGCGAGGAGGGTACGGCTGGTGTTTATATGCTGTTACAAGGAAGAGTTTCCCGGGTTTTCACCTGATGGAGCATGTGCTCGGTCTCTTTAGCAATTCTAATGTTTTCTTGGATTTGCTTATGAAACGGTGAGTTTCCCTGAGTAACAGTTTCCTCTTTGTATTCTTTGGTAGGTAGATATAACATTAACATTTACTAATGACTGTATTTTGAGCATTTATTCACTCTTACAAGTGTTATACAAAATGCAAAGCACACAATATAAACAACTCTGTAAACCAGCTGTCCAATGTGAGTAACCACCTATCATCTAAATGAGCCTGGCCCCTCATATTCCTCAACCTATCCATCCCTAAAGGCCTGAAAAAAAAAAAAAGATTTTGCAGCATATCTGGAATGTTACCAAATCGGAGCTCTGGCTGATGCTTCTTATGGTTGTGCTGCTGTCTTTAAATTTACTTAGCAGAAATAGTAATGCTGGCAGAAAATTTGTTCTGGCCAACATGGTTTTCTGATTTATTTTTTTTTAGCCTTGAAAAAGTTTCTGTCAAAGAGTTGGCTTTCCTCATTTACACAGTTGTAATCAAAAGTTTCTTCCAGGTCATAGAGTTTCCTAGTTCTGGATACTGTGATAAAGAGAAACAAAAAGAGCAGGTGTGGATTATACCTTTTGAGGTATAGTCTGCACTGCATCTTTCTATGGGTGAGCAGCAGATGTTTGGAGGAGCAGAGCACAGGAGAAACTTCTGAATTGCTTCCAAATGTGGATGATTCCTCAGATTCAAGGCAACAGCTTCACCCCCACCCCCCAGTAATCTGGCATTAAGTAGGCATAGCTGGAGATTCAGAGTTAGAACTGCTATTAGATTGAGATCATCAGCCCTTTTCATGCATATCCTGCAAAAGCCAGCAAATGGTGGCAATTTCTGGCCAAGATTCCAAGTGATTTGGAACTAAAAGGCTTTATCTCATAACTCGGACACAGATTGCATTTATGGGTGTATTTTAACTAGTATAAAAATAAAGGACATAAGTTCATGTTCAACCTAGGAGATCTCAAGGGCTTCCCAAAAAACCTTGTTAAAATTCCATGATTAAGTTGAAGAGAGGATTAGGGTAATTCCCATGTTAGTCATGGAGTTGAGTCTGTCTTTCAGCTTGTCCAAATTAATTTTCTTTCCTAAGGTTCATAAAAATTCTGTAAAAAAAAAAAAAAAAAAGAATGTTTTCAATTTAGAACATGCTAGATTGTTCAAAGCTTCAGGTATTTTGGAGGAAAAAAAATAAAAAGAGCTTTTCCCTTCTAGCTCTGTCCTTACATTTAATCTACCAGGTACTGCCACTACTACTCTCCTCAATTCAAATTATGCAAATTAAGCACTTTACTGACAGTTTAGGCCTTGATCTGACAAACAGTTATACATGTGATCTCAGCAAATTGAGTCACACTGCACACAGGCATATCACTGTTCGTATGCCTCAGTATTTACAAGATGGAAGGATAAATGTACAGAGCAAAAGTACTAAGGGCATATTACTTTACCCAGTTTCCTTGTATTCTACATTACATATGAAGAAATATTTTAATTTGTTTAAAAAGCCCCGCTTAGTTAATGGGTCTGAAGGCATTCAATGCTTATTACAGAGTTTTATCACAGTAGCTGAAAAAACAGTAGTTGTTTTTTACTATGACATGAAGGCTGCACATGCTATCAGCTAACCCAGATTCCTCAGGATATTCTTTTAACAGAAGAGAAAGAAGAACTAACAAAAGCAGAAATCCAACTTTTCAGGAGAGTGATTTTTAACTTGGGATCTGTGGACCCTTTGAGACCCCAGATTCTGAGTAGTCTCTGACAGGTAATGGGGAAAAAGCAAATTTGTATATTCTATATAGAAACTTCATACATGTGAAATTCCTAAGGGGGGGATATTTTTCTGAATTTTAAGATTGTTAGTCATTGGCAACATATGAAAATGATTGTTTTAGGAAGTAGATAATCATGCATGGCAGGAGAATGCAGTTTTTTGTAGCTAGCATTAAGCGGGAAAGCAAAACTGAGCAGCACAGATGCCAAAGCAGCTTAACTATTTTAAAAATTGGGATAATTAAAACAATGTAGTTAGTGCTGCTGTCTTTATTTTACTTCAGTAAAATAAGTATGACCCTTTGAATTATCTGGTCTGAGTGTTTTTTTTTAAATATGCTTTTCCATGTTGATCACCTATGTGCACTAAAAACCCCTTAAATTCCAATTGTCCTTTTATTCAGGGAGATAGTCTCAGGAAGAGGGGGAAAAAAGGCATTCTTAGCAGTAAGTAATATTTACTTGGGTATACCTTGTAATTTGTTACAGAACTTAACCAAGTTATCCTCATGGGCTTTTCTGGCACTATCGTTACCTAACATGCATAGCTCTGCATGTTTTTCCAGCCTGTTTCTTACATCAAGACAATGCAAGACATGGAAAGGTAACTACAGCTGCAGCAGTTAGTGAGCTGTTCTGCTCAAATTTGAAAATCAGCTGGGTTAGGATGGAAAATGTTGTATACAGCAGTTCTGTTTCTGCTTTAGCAACTCTTGGCAACATCAATCTATTTCTATTGCTGTGTGTATATATATGTATGTGATTTGTTGGAAGAGGATTTTTTTTTTTCTTTTTCTGATAGCTAAATCATATCTGTCACCATAGTTATATTTCTGTTAATTGCTGGTAACTTTTGCAAAGGAAGGATTTCTCTATGGAGAAGAAGCTGAGCATATGTAATCCAGATGTGATACAATAAATTTGCATATTGTGTAATTGGCTTTGTGTCTATACCCTTAGTGTGATGATTTGGGAATCAACATAGTCAAGCTTAGTGCTTGTAATTCATTCTTCCAGGATTTCATTCAGCATCACTGCCCAGTGCCTGCAAGCTGTTTGGCTTGGAGACTTCCTGTTGAAAATCAAGATAGAGAAGACGACCACCTGATCAGCTTACACTTCTGTTCAGTTGGATATCTTCAAAAACAACAACAACAAAATCTTTTCCAGAACAAGTCCTTATTTGAGTAGTGTGATAAAGGGCTGAAGGGATGATGACTTGTAACAATGGCCTATGATAATTTCTAATCACCACAAAAGAAAGTTTTAAAATTTCATAGAACTGCTTCATACCAAATAGGCCAGTAGAAACAGATGGACTTGCCTCTTAAAAAGCTAGCTTCAGTATATATTTTATTTTTTTTAATTTGCTGATAATTCACTCATTTGATGTGAAATGCTTCCTTTTTCTTGGTTGGCTTTCCAATGAAATCAAGTAAACATTTTATTGTCTTGGGATCAGAAATCTCACTTTCTTCTGGCTCATGCAGTCTGTAGAGTCCCAGATTCCTTCCTTAGCCATAGACAGAATTCACTGTCTTGAATGAACCTGCTGACTGCTTTGAAAATGTATCTATATAACACCTACAAAAAAGACATTCTGGAAACTTCTGGAAGGCCAATCTTATTAATCCTGACTTCTGGGTAATAAAAATTAAGATACTGGAACCCTAACTGTTTATGGTAAACCAGCACAGGTAATAATTTGCTTTAATGAAATTGTAAGAGCTGTCATGTGGTTTGCCACTTCCATTATTAAATAGAATTTTTAACACCTATAGTTAGATTTGCCTAATATTTTAAATCCCCAAATCATATTTTCATTTACTGTAATATTTCCCTTTTTTTTTAGTTAAGAAGATTGGATTTTCTGGGCTGGTTGGCTGTTTCAAGCCAAGTGCTTTTTGAAAACTTCAGAAAAATCCTTTGTCCTTTTTGAAGAATGAGATCAAGGAAGATATATCATTTTATTTTTGTTATAAAATTCTTCCTGCCATCTCACTGAGGGATTTTACTCCAGGCTCTGAAGCATAGACTTTAACTTTGGGAGAAGTATGATTCTTATGTTGAGATTGTGCCTTTTTCAATCCTAGAATATCTCTATTTGGAAGGGACCCATAAGCATCATCAAGTCCAACTCCCTGCTCCTTGCTGGACTACCTAAAACTAAGCCATATCACTAAGAGTGTCATTCAGATGCTCCTTGAAGTCTGACAGGTTTGGTGCTGTGACCACTTCCCTGGGAAGCCAGTTCCAGTGACCAGCCACCCTCTCAGTGAAGAACTTTTGCTAATGCCCAGCCTGCACTTCCCCTGATGCAGCTTTATTCCATTTTGTCGTGTCCTGTCACTGGTCACCAGAGAGATCAGCACCTCTACCTCCGCTGCCGTCCTTGAGAAAGTTGTAGACTGTGATGAGGTCACTCTTCAGCAATGAGGACATACCTCAGCCCTCTCTTCTCCAAGCTGAACAAGCCAAGTGACCTCAGCCACTGCTGGTAAGTCTTGCCCTTGACTTTTCAGCACCTTGGTCACCCTCCCCTGGGCACACTGTAATAGCCTGATGTCCTTCTTATATTGAGGTGCCCAGAACTGCACACAGTACTCAAGGTGGGGTTGCTGTTAAAGCTGAGCAAAATCTGGCATCTGAAAATTACGTAGCTATAGTTCAGAAGAGCTTCACAGATCTGTCTGCATCTACTATACCTCTTATTCCTGCAACAACTGCCGTGGTGCAAGAATTTTGCAAACAAGCCATCTTCACAGAACTAGCCAATGTCCCCTATTTGAAGACTGGAGGAGCTGCTGTGAAGTTTCCAATGCTTTCTGTTGTATTAAGCTCTGGAGAGATGGTAGAAACTATCTATTTTCCTGAGTTTGTTGTCCCCTTGAAAGGCCTCAACAGGACAGAGGAAGAGCTGGGTGTGGCTGATGTACCAATGGGTAAGCTGAAGGGTTGAGACAATACTTCTCTTGGATGCAATACTGGGGAAAAAAGTTGTAGCGCTCTAAGATTTCCTCATGAAACCACAAACCTGTGGCTTCCTCCAGTGAAGAAACTGTTGTCAACATAAGTTGCAGTTACACTTCATAGGTACCTTCCTTTGTTGTGGATTATAATAGTGATAATTATGTTTTCCTTAAGAAACATGAAGGTAGAATAAAAATCAGCACAGCATGATAATATAATGGATGTGCTGTTGATACCCTTTTCTGCTTCAAGGAAGGAAAATAAATTATGAAAACTGAATTTTCAATCATAGTCAATGTTCCCAAAAAATGCAGATTAAAATAAACATATTACAGACTTTTTTCCATGGATTCAAGAAGTTTAGAGCATTTAGAAAGTTAGGAAATTGTGGATTAAAGCATCTGAAAAATTGTTATTATTGACAAGCAGATAACAAAAGTAGTGCTTTTATTAAAAGCATTCACAATTTGTCTGCAGAAATGCAGTCCAAGTTAAAATTTGACACACGGTGAAGTAGCCATGCAGAAATATTTTACGTACTTTCAGATAAATCTGATGATTAAAAAAATTTTCCTGGTTTTTGCATAATTTTTACAGTAGTAGGACCTCATAATGACTTTCTACTCTAAAATGACATTTTTGAGATCTTTTCTGTTTTGCAGTAATGCAAGCCTAAAATATCTGCAAATGCTGTCTGAATTTTCATGACTGGATCTTTAATCTGAACTTTAGGATGTCTCTAAACATTTATTCACAGGAGAAGAATATTCTCCCCTAGTTTCACTGGACACCTGGCAGCCTGGAGACTTGGGGTTTTGTCCTCACAGTGTGAGGTACATTCTGTGGAAAGTCGGACCCAGCTGTGCTGCAGAGATCAGAAACTAAGCTACTCAAACAAAAAAAAAGCTTTTTCCTGTGGCACTACGGTTTATGACTGTTAACGGGCTGCCTACCTTGTCTCTTCCCAAGAGGTCTCGGTCCCCAGAGCTGAAGGGAGCATGTACTTGTACCCCTTTTCACCTGTTTTCAGTCCACCATGTTAGTTCAGTCTCATCAACAGCGTGAGCCATGCAGCTGAGCGGTTCCCCAAGGTAGTTACTGCGCAGTGGATTAAATAAAAGCATGGTGACTTTGGAGCCAAGGGGCAGGAAAGTTGTTTGGGTTAAGTTGTTAACAACTGTCATGGCAAGATGAGCCAGGGCTCCTTTGTCAAAGCCCTAAATGTATGTCATTGCTCCCTATAAACCCTGCTCTGCTGCTTCTGACCTTAGGATCAATGGAAGTTGTTGTGTGCTTGTCATATTCAGTTTGTCCATTTTTTCCCTAGAGACTTAACAGAAGTATTTAGGAGTTGAAATTAAGGATATATTTTTTTAAATTGTAGCCCTGTGCTGATGTTTCTGTGTTAAGATGCACAATTCAGTACATGTCCAGATCCTGAAAATAACTAACCAAAAAATCTAGGACTTTAGTTCTTTGTAAAATCTCTTACTTTTTCTCCACTGCCAGTGGATCACATCCATAAGGGTTTTTTTATATTTTCTGTAGTCAGAAGGGACCATTTTAATAATTTCTTTTGACCTCATCAAAACAAGTCTTAAGAATATTACCTAGTAATTTTCTTAACGGGGCCAAGAGCTTGTGCAGAGCAAGGGGATGTTTTTGAGGCAGACATGGAAACTTGATTTAGAGTGACAGAGTTCACCACAAGAATTGTTACAGTTAAATTTTCCCAATGAATATGGTTCTTCTGTGGAAAGTCTTACTTCACAAGTCAGGGGCAGACACTTTTTCCACCTAGGCCTTTATTTGAACTACTTTGGAGAGGGTGCAATATCAGCTGCTGCTATAACCTCATCTGTTCATAGTTCCTGAGCTGCAGGCAACAGCAGGGAGCTCAGCATGAGCTAAACACCCAAGTATTCACTTTGATTTGCAGAAGGATTTTGCATCCTGTGCTGAGCTTTGTGCTGCTACTACCTGGTCTGATGCTACTGCGGTGGTATCTACATTGCACAGCCAAGAATAGTTTCTGGAGAAAAACATATAAATATTGTGAATGCTTATATGCCTCATAGGGTTTGTAGTCACGCATTCTTTATGCATGCTTATGATTTACCTTGAAGTTGTTAGACTGGAAATGTTATATATCCTAGATTAAATGAACAGAATTCTATAGGCTGACCTTTGATGTAATATTGGTTATAAAATGTCGCTGAAGTAGTTGCTGCCTGAGCTAGATATTTTTTTTGAAAAAAATATATCCAATTTTTATTTAAAAATTACTGGTGATTAAGAGTCTAATGTCACCTGTGCTAAGTTTTTCCAGTGGATGGTTACCCTTCTTTTTAAAAAATATATGTCATGAGTAGGCTGCATTTATCTAGCTTGTCTAATTCCCAAGCACTCACTCTTGTTAAAGAGTTGCTTTTTCACATATCTGTTCCCTGTATTGGAACTGCAGACCAGCTACCTTTAAGTCAAAGCTTTTCCTCATTAAGCTAACTAAATCAAAATCCTTGACTATTTCATTAAAACACATAGTTGCCAATCATTTAATAAATGTTCCAGTTCTTCCTAACCCTCTACTTTTTAACATGCTGCTTGAAATACTGTGTGAGAACTGCATGCTGTACTTCACCAGCAGCTGTAGGCATTTGAGAAACAGAAGTAATTTGTGTACCAAATTCCTACTCGATGCTCCTATGTTAACAAATACAGTGATCACATTAACCCTTGCATCACACCATTGCTTTGGGTACCAGACAACTCCCTAGTCAGCACCAGAGTTTCCCAAAATAGTAATCCTTGCTCTGAAACACACCCTTCGGTATTTGTTCCCAGGCATCTGACTTTTACAGGAAGAACCCTCATTTTCCTTCATGCTGAAGCTTTGTAAATACATTCTTTGCAGCTCCACTTTTGGCAGTCTTCCACTTCCAGCCCACGCACATCACTTTACATTTCTCAGTATTCTCTTCTTGCACCAATTTCGAGTCATCATGACCAGATTGCCTCTACAAATAAATGCCCTTGGGAAGCCAGGAGTGCCCCACTCCACTGCCAAGTAATAGTGAGTTTCCATATCCAGTAAAGCAGCCATGTCCCCTTTGATCCTGCCTGAACATGTCCCAGGCTTCTGAAGAGAAGCATGTGTAATCCCACCTGGAGATGAGTCAGTAAACTGTAAACACACGCGAGATTTTCATATCTAGTGAAGAAGTCCCTCCCAATCTAAGCCTTGTGTCAGTGTCTTGGAAGTGGAAACAGAGAAACTGAAGGGTAAGGGAACCAGAAGAAAACTGCTGAAAATGGACTTCCCACAGTTGTGAAGAACTGGATTTTTGGTTGCATCAAACCAAAGAATTATGTGGTATTTAGTAATCCATAGAAAACACAACTAATATAATCCATGGCTGTACCTATGTATTTTCTGCACTAAATGCCAGGCCTTGGGTTGACTTGGAGTTTTATCCATGAATATTACTCTTCCTCACATACATTCCTTCCTGGTGCTGTTACCTCCCTAGATTCAGGGTGCTGTGTAAGCTCCCGCACTTCAGCCTGAACTGGATGACTGTACTGAACAGCATTAAAGCTTTAGAAAGGGTACATTCTTTTAGTGGTTTTGCACATTTTGCATACACATCCATACTCAGCCCCCTCAAATCACACTACTGGCTCTTCTTGAGGAGAGGAAACAAAAATCTGGCAATTACTGCTGCTAAAGACAGTATTTTCATAGAATCATAGAAATGTTTGTTAAAGTCATCTTTTAAGATCATCGTGTCAAACCGTTAACCTAGCGCTGCAAAGTCCACCACTAAACCATGGCCCCAAGTGCCACATCTACACATCTCTTAAATACTTGCGGGGCTGGTGACTCAACCACCTCCCTGGGCAACCCGTTCCAATGCTTGACAAGCCTCTCAGTGAAGACACTTTTCCTCATATCCAATCTAAACCTCCCCTGTCACAACTTGAGACCATTTGCTCTTGTCCTACTGCTTGCTGCTTGGGAGAAGAGACTGACATCCACCTTGCTGGAACTTCCGTTCAGGTCGTTTCAGGTAGAGAGTGATAAGGTCTCCCCTCAGCCCCCTTTTCTCAAGGCTAAACAACCCCAGTTCCCTCAGCCGCTCCTCATAATAAGACTTGTGCTCTAGACCCTTCACCAGCTTTGTTGCTTTTCTCTGGACACGCTCCAGCACCTCAATGTCTTTCCTGTAGTGAGGGGCCAAAAACTGAACCCAGCATTCGAGGTGCAGCTTCACCTGAGCACAGGGGGACAATCGCCTCCTTTGTCTGCTGGCCCCGCTGTTTTGGATACAAGCCAGGATGCCATTGGCCCTCTTGGCCACCTGAGCACACTGCTGCCTCATACTCGCCTGGCATTTGACCAGCACCCCCAGGTCCCTTCCCACTGGTGATCTTTCCAGTCACTCTTCCCCAAGCCTGTAGCATTGCATGGGGTTTGTTGTGACCCAGGCGCAGGACCCAGTACTGCTGCTTGTTGAACCTCACACAAGTGGTCTTGAACAATCGATCAGCCTGTCTGGATCCGTCTGCAGAATCTTCCTGCCCTACAGCAGATCAACGCTCCTGGCCAACCTGGTGTCATCTGCAAACTTCCTGAGGGTGCCCTCGTCCAGGTCATTGTTAAAGATACTAAACAGGACTGGCCCCAGTACTGAGCCCTGGGGAACACCACTTGTGACTGGCTGCCAACTGGACGGATCTCTGTTCACCAGCACTCTTTGAGCTCAGTCATTCAGCCAGTTTTTAACCCAGAGAAGAGTACAGCCATCCAAGCCATGAGCATCCGGTTTCTCCAGGAGAATGCCATGGGAAACAGTGTCAAAGGCTTTTCTAAGATCCAGGTAGACAACAGCCACAGCCTTTCTCTCGTCAACTGAGTGGGTCATGTTGTCACAGAAGGAGATCAGGTTAGTCAAGGAGGACCTGTGCTGACTGGGCCTGATCCCCTGGTTGTCCTGTACTTGCCGTGTGATGGCACTCAAGAGGATCTGCTCCATAACCTTCCCCAGTGCCGAGGTCAGAATGACAGGCTTGTAGTTGCCTGGACGCTCCTTCCGGCCCTTCTTTTACATGGGTGTCGCATTTGCTAATCTCCAGTCAACTGGCACCTCCCCGGTCAGCCAGGGCTGCTGATAGATGGTTGAGAGTCGCTCAGTGAGCACTTCTGCCAGCTGCCTCAGGACCCTTGGGTGGGTCCCGTCCGGCCCCATAGGCTTGTGTCTAAGTGGCGTAGCAGGTCACTGACCATTTCCCTTTGGATTATGAGAGCTTCATTCTTCTCCCCATCCCTGTGTTCCAGCTCAAGGGGCTGGGTACCTGAAGAACAACCAGTCCTACTGTTAAGGACTGAGGCAAAGGCGGCATTAGATAGCTCATCCTTTTTCTTATCCTTTGTCACTATGTTTCCCCTTGCATCCATTAAAGAACGGAGGTCTTCTTTAGCCCTCCTTTTGTTGCTAATGTATTTGTAGAAGCAATTTTTTATTGTCTTTAGTGGCAGTAGCCAGATGAAGTTCCAGTTGGGCTTTGGCCCTTCTAATTTTCTCCCTGCATAATCTCATGATATCCTTGTAGTTCTTCTGAGTTGCTTGCCCCTTCTACCGAAGGTAATAAATACTCTGGGTTTTTTTCCTGAGTTTCAGCCAGGCTGGTCTTCTTCCCCACTATCTTCTTTTTTGGCACATAGGAACAGCCTTTTCCTGAGCCTTTAGGATGTCCTTCTTGAAGAAGGTCCAGCCTCCCTGGATTTCTTTGCCCTTCAGGACTGCCTTCCAAGGGACTCTGTCATCCAGTTTCCTAAAGAGGCCACAGCCTGCCCTCTGGCAGTCCAAGGCAGCAGTTCTGCTGATCCTCCTCCTTACTTCTCTGAGAATCAAGAGCTCTGTCATTTAATGACTGCTGTGCCGAAGATGGCCTCCAACCATCACATCACGCACTCTTATCGCAAACTACAGGTCTAGCAGTGTGCCTTCCCTAGTTGGGTTCTCACCAGCTGTGTCAGGAAGTTATCATCTTCAACACACTCAAAGAACCTCCTAGACTGTTTCCTATATGCTGTGTTTTATTTTCCGGAGACATCTAGTAAGTTGAAGTCCCCCACGAGGACAAGGGCTAGTTAGTGATCATGAGACTTCTCCCAGCTGTTCTTCATCCTGGTTGGGTGGTCTAACAGATTCCCACCATGATATCTGCCTTGTTGGCTTTCTCCTTGATTCTTACTCATAAACACTCAACCCTATTGCCACCATCATTAAGCTCTAGATAATCAAATCTAGATAATCAAAACACTCCTGAACATACAGGGCTACTGCACTGCCTGTCCTTCCTTGCTTATCCCTTCTGGAGATTTTATAGCCATCTGTCATAGCACTCCAGCTGTGAAAGTCATTCCACCATGTTTCCATGATGGTAACTATGTCCTGGTTTTCCAGCTGCGTAATTGCTTCCAGCTTCTCCTGTGTGCTGCCCATGCTGTGTGCATTGGTATAGCACTTCACTTGGGCTATGGAACCCACCACCTTTCTTGGGGGAGAAGCCCTAATTCCTATGTGACCATTCTCAGGCACTGCTGTGGCTTCTAACACATTACTAACACTTGCATATTTGTGGCCACATGGCTCTCCATCCCCTGCCTCCACTGAGATGGAAGACTGAAGGACCTCACTAACACACCATCCTGACCACACTAACACACACAACACTGGTGTTGTGCCTCCAGGCTTATCTCTGGCAAGCCTGGTTTTATCCCTCTCCCCCTTTAAATCTAGTTTATAGCTCTTTCAGTGAGCTCCTGTGCAAAGATCCTTTGCCCCCTTTGAGACAGGTGTGCCCCATCTGCTGCCAACAGGCCTGGTGTCATGTAAACTGACCCATGATCAAAAACCCCAAAATTCTGCCAGTGACACCAGGCTCGGAGCCAGGTGTTGCACTGGTGGCTCTTCCTGTCTCTTCTCTCTTCATTCCCTGCAACTGGAGGGATAGATAACACTGCTTGTGCTCCTGATCCCTTAACCATTCTCCCCAAGGCCCTGAAATCTTTCTTGATTGCCCTGAGACTTGTTGCAACTTCATCGCTGCTTACCTGAAAATTCAATAATGGATAATAGTCTGAGGGCTGTAGCAGGGTAAGAATCTTTCTCTACACGTTTTTAACCAGGGCTCCAGGAAGGCAGCGGACTACCTAAGAAGTGAGTCCAGTCTGCATATTGGGCCTTCTGTTCCCTTCAGAAGTTAGTCTCCTGTGACAATGACGAATCTTTTTTTCTTTATGGAAGTTTTGACACAGGATGTAGGCCAACTTAACTTCATCAACACCTCCAAGCTAGATGAATGATCATCCTTGTTAATGTTCAGTTCCACTTGCAAAGCCTCACACCTATTAGGCGAGGGCACCAGAGAGGGTAGGGTTGTCCCAGGGGGAGACCTGCCTGCTGTGCCAGGAAGGAGCTTGTCACCATTCCCTCCTTCCCTTATGTCATTATGTTCAGCCAGGCAGAGAGAGGGGTGGGTGCTAGCCAAAACCAAACTCCTGACTGTTGTTTACAAATTCAGAGGTGAACCTTTCTCCGTCCCATGTTCCTAAAGAGTACATTTTGGGTATTTTAACTCCTCTATTTTCCTTTGACAGCAACTTTGTGATGCTGGTGAAGAGCCATTCATACACGTCTCCTTTTCAACTCCAGTGAGCACATTTTATGGATGAATACAAGGCTGTAAAAGGTATAATAGCCATTCACAGTATCTCCCCCAAAATATCTTAACATCCCTGCTGTATTAAGTGGCATATCATTTAGGAGATGCTCATCTAAAAATAATTTTCAGATTTATTTTTTTTCCCTGGTATCATGTGTACAATAAAGCCGAAGAATCCTTTTGTGCCTGGTTGACCCTGGCTGGATGCCAGGTGCCCACCAAGCTGCTCTGTCACTCCCCTTCTCAGCAGAACCCGGGGGGAGAAATAAGATGGAAAAGAATCCTTGTGGGTCAAGATACAGACAGTTTAGTGAAGCAATAGCAAAAGTTGTGCACACAGAAGTGAAGCAAAACAAAAGATGTTATTCTCTACTTCCCATCAGCAGGCGATGTTTGGCCACTGAAGCAGGGCTTCAGTACACATAGCAGTTGCTCTGGAACACAAACTTTGTAAATAATGAATACCTCCCTTTTCTTCTTTCTCTTAGTTTTTATATCTGAACAGATGTCATATGGTATGGATTATCCCATTGGTCAGTTTGGGTCAGCTGTCCTGGCGATGTCCCCTCCTAAGATCTTGCCCACCCCCTGCCTAGTGATGAGAGGCAGAGGGGAAGGTTGGACAGACAGCCTTGATGCTGTGCAAGTACTGCTCAGCAGTAGTCTGAACACTGATGCGTTATCCCTGTCTTTCTAGCTACTAATACAAGCACAACACTATGAGGGCTGCTATGGGGCTCAGCCAGACCCAATACACCTGTTTAAACTAATTTCAACATGTGTCTACTTCCTAACTAGTAGGTATTCCTTAACATGAGGCTCATTATGGCTTAGCCATTTTCTTCAGTTAATTGCTGTGAGAACCTTTTAAAAGTTGCATGCTTCTGAAACTTAGTCTGCTAGTCATCACTTCTCCTGCGGAGAACAGGCAAATGGGATTTATATGTTCTCTGGTATCACTTCACTATGAAGATAGGATGTGGCTACAGCTCACACTTGGAATTAGGGAATTTAAAGTGAGTTGTCCACTTTTCCTCCAAAAAGTAACAAAACAGGACTTTGAGGAAAAGAACGACCAAATGTGATGCTTTGCAAAGGAAGGATGCTTATTGGAGTGACAGATCCAGCATGAAAAATAGTGAAAGAACGTTGGCTTGTGGTTTCATTAGTGTGCTCATTTTTTCCTGCTTTTGAGATTTCATACCATAAACATCCAAAATCACATTACAGAGACAATTCAAACATGAGTAGAGATTTTCAAGACACTGCAAACTACTTGCCCCTAAAAAAGTTATTGCAGAATGCTATTAATTTTGCAGTGTATTTTTTAATTACTTGTAGGTGTAATAAAAAAGCACTAAAAGCTAAGGTACGCGGACTTCAAGGAAGAAAAACTCTCCTGTGCCTATTCAGATAGTATGTCCCTTTACTATTCCAGCAGCTGGAGTGTGTCTATGTTTGGAAGTAAGATGAGGAAAAGATCATAATAAAGAGCACCCTTGTGCACCTTTCCAGTTTGCCTATTGGCTGTTTTGAGTAAGATCCTTCTATACCTCAAGAAAGTCTTGCCTCTGGGTGGCATCCTCAAAAGTAAGAATAGCTTTGATGAATGTGTAATGCTATTAGCAACCATCTAATTGGTTTTCTTTTTTCTCCCTACCCACCAAAGTCTAACATTGCTGGTCAAACACCCAGCTACTGTCACAGAAGCTTTAAGTAGAAAAAAATAACTAGGGAAGTCAAAATAAATCCCAGGGTAGAAGGGTAGCTGGAAATGGCTCCCCAAAAACTGTGGGGGAGGTGGGAAAGGAGAAAAGAACTATTTTAAGTTGTTGGCATTGATATTATGAAGAAGGGTCATGAAATGCCTGGGATATTTCTGTCATGCTGCAGCTTGTGGAAAGAGGGTAGCTCTTCCCCACTGAGAAGCAGACAGGTTTCCACAGAAAAAGATCTGTTTGGGGGATAATTATGTTTTCTGTAAGAGACCTGTGGAGACAGTGGAGGAACAAATATTTTCTTATGCTAGAACCAAGGGACCAAACTGGAGCAAAAGGCTCTGGAAGAGTTCAAAATTAAGAAAATGAAAGGAAAAATTATGCCAATGGACATCTTCAGCAAAAAGCTGAGCAGCATGGCCCTGAGCTCTGCTGCCATCACTGTGGGAAGCACCCTTTCAAGGAACAGCTATAGGACCTTCCCACAGTAATCACTCACTCCTCCTTTCCTCATGCAGAATAAAACAGTGCTTTCTACACATCCTTGGGAGAAATTCAGAATAAACCGTAAGTGGTCCAAAAGCATTTTCCATTTTCAGACTAAGCAAAATGAAGCCAAACTATTCTTTCTTCCGCCTGAGGAACCCAGAGAAAGCACCATATGCTAGGGAACTGAAAATAAACCAGATATTCCCTACTGAGGTGTGAAATCTTAACACCATTAATATCCAGATTACCCAAAGAGCAGATTTTCCTTTGGACACTGCTGGAAATGAACCTTAGTTCTTGGCAACGTTAGTGTTTCTACATTATTAGTGAACCTTCCTTAATAATTGATGGGGCCTTTCAGCAACACTAAAAAATGTCTTGTACTGTAGATGAAGATTTTGGCTTGAACGCTTGCTGAAGGTTAGTCATGTACATCCCTCTACGAGTCCTAATGGAATCAAGAATACAACCATACAATGCAATTCATAGGCCTCCCTGAACAGCCAGAGTTACTGACAGGACACAACAGCACTGCTCCTTCCAGTACTTCTCATCTTCCCTGCAATTGGTCTGCTGTGATCTATTTGCATAGCTAAAGACAAGCAAGCAGCAGATAACTGAGCTTTCTGATGACAGTGAGATGTGGAAACACCCATGCAGATACATAGGAAGGCAGCCTTTGTCATCTTGAAATTCTGCTGCTGTTGTTTGCAGTGTCATTGCTCTGGTCCTTGTCACTGAAGTTACCTTGTCTCAGTAGCAGAAGCCAACTAGGAAAAGCTGCACCATGTTCTGTAGAATTATCTGCTTGGCCTCTTGCTCTTCTTCCATGAGCCAGCTGACCATGACATCTGAAGGCAGCAATACTGCACAGTGATATCCATCTGCTATAAAATTCCAGTTGCATAGGCACAGCCTATTCATATTCTATTCATATTAATAAGATTTATATTCACAGCATTAATCAAGAATCCTTCAAGCATCCCAACAGCAGTTCAAAACTAGAAATAGCAAAACTAATGGATGTCAAAAGAGCAACAATGACAGTGTTAGTCTGAGTCACAATTTAAAATTCCTGTCTTCAGGGAGTATCCTGCACTGTGAAAAAACAAAAAACAGCCCAAAATGGAGGAGAGAGGTGTGTGTTGGAATGTCACACCGTAGGGCATCTTCCCTGACTACAGAGTAGCACATCTGAAAAAACTGCATTAACAATGAGACTACTGAAAGCTGGTGTTGTAAAGTGATCCAGACCCACTTGGGTTTGATATTGCTAAATTGCTGTGCTTAAACTGGTTCATCTTATTCAGTCAATTACAGGTGCAGCCTCAGAAAGGTGTATGTGAAGCATTTCTTCAGTTGATGTTACTATCCTTTGTTCAAACCTGTACCAAAAAGTATTTTAAAAGTACTGAAAAAGTCTGTTTTATTGACTGCCATGGCTCTCCCCTAGCCCATTCTTGCCTAAAAACAGGGCAAAGCCCAGTAAACAGAAGTACAGAATCAAGATTGAAATTAACCTTAGTGCAACTTAGTGAGGCCATTTAAGCAGTCACAGTCAGAATAGTTTTACACCAATAAAGTATTGTTACAAGGCAAAATCCCATTGAATAGAATTATGTCAGTGTATAGGACAAAATAATGTACATTATCCTAGCTATATCAAGTCACAATGGCGCATGGTGCCAATACATGTTAAGAACTCTGCACAATCTTAACAAATTTTAAATATTACCAGTGTCAACTGAAAGACAGCATTAATTTTGTTCATGTCATGCTGGGTCTGAAGAAAACCCTAATGCAAAATATTGAATATGTTATCAATGAAAGATTTTATTTGTTTCAAACTAAAATGAAATGAAATAATAATAATCGTGTTACCATGAGGCACTCCACCCAGGAAATGATTCATCTAAATCCAAACTAAAACAAACAAAAAGATTAAAGAAAACTGGCTTTTAAAAATAAAGTAAAACAAACCTGTTTACTCTGTGTTACGTGGGATACTTGACGGAAGAATCAGAAATATAACTCTGACCAGCCAATACATTTATCTATCTGCACAACTATTATGGTTTTATAGATCTCTAACCATCTAACCATCAGTTCTGTTATTCTTCATTTGCGTATAGAAAAGACATAGGGATATCTCCTTAGTGCTCACAGAGCAAATAAATCTTCAAATAAGTTCCCAAACAAGCAAAAACCTTTGATTTGTGTCTTTCTATATTCAAGGCATTAAGCAATATCTTTTAAAGTGTCTTGCCAAGAGTTCAAACATGGAACTATCAAAACTACTTCTGTAATCACCTTAAAGATAGATAATCTTAAAACCGGGAAGGCCTCAGAGGCCTGGAAAAAGGAATCTGCACCTGCTTTACATCGTTGCTTTTATGGCCAAGTTTTTTCAACTGGTAATTCCTTATTATGAAAGCTTTAAGTGGCCGTAAGTGTTAAATCAAGCAGTGTATAGAAAAATAGGAAAAATTCAGACATTTTACACCCCTTAAAAATTAGGCACGGGGATGACAGTTTGCTTTGACTTGCTGAGGAAGCCTGCTGTTAGGATGAACTGGCTAATAAAATCCACAAGTCACTGGAAAAAAAGAAGCAGTAAATATTTTGAGCATACACTAAATGGTCACTTTTGAACCTTGCTTCTCCTTGGTGAAACCTAAGCAGCATTTGCTGCTAGGAGCGAGTCCATTGACTCCAATTGTCTTCAAATTTGTCCCAGTGTCAGAATTTGCCATTCCTCTGGCTCCTGCGGCAGGGAAGGAACAGTGTGCTCTCTCCTGTATTGCACTTACTTACCCTGCCTGCTCCTTCACTTGCCTTCATCCTGTGTGTCCAAGATTTATTCTAACTCCTTGAATTCAGCTTCACATTAATTTCCATTGAACTCCATTGATGTTATCTCTTGGATTCTGAGCAACTTTTGCATGAGGAACTGACTACTGTATTATTAAACAAATGCAGTCAAGGTGATTAGATTTGGACATCTGGCTGGTGTTGAAGTTTTTCTTTTAAAGATTCCTGTAGTTATTTTTTTTTTTTAGTCAGTCTAGAAGCAGCATATTGCTATGGGCAATCAATTTGTTTACAGGGGAAGATACAGAAAGTCTAACATTCAGTGCTCCAGCCAGTTACATGTGTGTGTATGAATTGCGTACTGTACTCCTGGGGGGCAAAAAAAAAAAAAAAATAGCAAGCACACTATGAGGCAATTTTCAAAGACTAACAATGCTGACAGTATGTGTCCTTTTAACTGAAGACTCTTTTCTTCTTCAGGTCTCTTCAGTAAGAAGATAACTTCTTTAAAATAACAAAGCTAATTGTAGCTAGCACTGAAATGATAAATAAAAGATTTGACTCTCTACAGGAGGCTATTTTTTCAACTGATTAAAGGGGAGAGATGTCTGACAGAATAATGGGATTAATTTTAAAAGCATGCTCATCTTTGGACATTATGTCCAAAGGCAATGACATGATTAAGATTACTGTTGCCTTTAAAGAAAATACAAAAGTTTAATTTTAAGGAAAACACTGGAAATACTAAGGCAGTAAGCATTTGATTGGCTTTAAGGATTTAATAGACAGTTTAACTGCCTTTGAAATTGATGTCAAATTGACATGCCAAAGGGCATATTTTAAATAAGTTGTCTGGATTTCACAATCTCAGCTGCTACAGACTTTGTTGGAAAACATACTGATAATACCTTTGGTAACAAGTTTTCTTGAGCCAATTGTTTTGGGTACCACCAACTTTGCCTGTCAAGCAACATGGGCAAGGAACAGCTTTACTGTGCTAATTAAAAAGGAAAAGTTAGTCACATATCTGAGCATTTTCTTTGAAAGTGAGATCCTGATTACTTTGAAATTAGTTTATTTTCAAACAATGTAAAAGAGTATTTTGGCACATGAATACACAGCTGTCTGCAAAGATGCATTTACATGTTCACACACTGAAGCAGAGTAAAGAAATTCTAAGAAGCTATTTTGAATTTCCTGACCTTCACAGAACTGGAGTTTCACCTTCAATCAGTGCTAACACAGTTTCTCTTCCCCCCTCCCCTTTTCACAATACAATAAGATTTTATTTGAATATTGTAGTGTGGGTTGTAAAGTCCCAGAGAATTGAAGTGGCAAATCTCCAGGATCCGACTGTGCTAAAGGAAGAGATAAATTATCTTTCTTGAAGGAGTGAGCCATTGCTTCATGTTTGAAACCTCTCTGCTATTAAGTATGAAAAACAAACACTTGGATTTTGCACTGTGACCTCCTTACAATGTCTGTGAAGAGAGTCATGTAAGTGTCACCTAAAGCAGGCCTTCACATAGGATGGGCTTTGAAACAATATCTGGAGAAAGTGGGGGCTTTGCCATGTAAAAAAATATTCTTTTGAGAGACATTTTGGGGGCAGGTGTATTATTATGCATTATGGCAACTGAACTCTTCAAACTGCTGTTGTTTTAAGCAAAAGAAATGTTAGGAACATTAGATTAATATTAATATAACTTCTACCTCTGAAACAGAGGGCATTTATAACATTTTAAAAATGAATACAGTATGCTTTGAGAACATATTTTTACTCTACAGGATTTGTCCGTTGCTATGTAATAGCAGAGTTCTAACATCAATAAACAGAACCTAAGCACCTTTACTTAGAACATTATCTACAATATTAACAGTCCTTGTCATCGTTAAATTTTAAATCTTCATTGCCAAATACACGAGACAAAATAAATAATTTTGTCTAACTGTAGAAACCTTCCTCCCCCAGATTCCTTTATTTTCCCCTCCAAGACTTTTTCATGCTATTTTAGTGGTAGCATAACATGTTAACTTCTTTATGCTGCAGTTTGCTGATAGGAAGTTTTATTGTACATGTTAATATAGGAAAGCTACAAGAGAGTTGCTTGATCTTCTTCCAAGTTTTAAATACCAATTTTAAGCAGCAATAGTCTCATTCACTAATTGCTGTTTATTTCTTATATGCTGCTGTATTTTTCCTTTTCTTATTTTCTCTCTCTCCCACAGCTGAGTTTCTTTAATTGCAGCACAATTTTTCATTCTGCTCAGGTCAGTTTTATTTGCCTTCTTCCCTCAACTTTAATAATATTTGCATGGAAAAATACTGAATACTGTGTTATTTTTGGCTTTTGATAAAAGTTGGCAATATATTGTAGCTTTGTTTTAAAACTAAGGTTAAGTAGCATTATCAGTAAGGTGTGGACCAAAACTGCAAAAGCTGCTTAGCTAAAATTTTTTTTCAAGAGGTCTTCTTCATATTCAAGCAATAATTCTCAGTAATGCAAAGCTGGGGTCTCATTGCTGAAGAAAAAAAAAGAAAAAAAAAATCAATTAACTTTTCTATTAAGAGATTAAAAAAAAAAAAAACACCACAACAAAACAGAAGGGCAAAATCTCTTTTTTTCCTTCTACTTCCAAAGATGGTATCTTCTTGCTCTAAACAGTTTAAACATGAAACAGCCATAGTGTCCTACTCCCATATATTCTTCTCATGCCTTTTCTTTACAAGTTGCTCCTCTGCTTTAAGCCTTTCCCTCAACTTTGCCTTTTGGGTCAAGAAATGGATATGGAAATGTAAACGGAGTTTTTTCTTCTAGTGCTCAGACTCAGGGTTTCTTTAGGCATCCTGGAGGCTTTTCTAGAACTGCTTAATGTTTGAAGGGAAAGGAATAAGCTTCTTCACAGTGTTCTAGTTTTACCAAACTGAACTTTATTAGTCTGTATATTCTTCAAGTAAAGAAGCCCTTCTCACCTTACACTTTTCTGTGTGTGTCTATGTATTGATATGACATCTAGCAAAATGGGGTGTTAATTCTGATCCAAATCTATGAATAGGTCACCAGATAATCAAAAGAAACTCATATTCGTTAAGTGTTTTGTATGCATTCCCTCTCATTGCTTGCTTTCTTCTCTGCATAGCTTTTTTCTCTTATCTTTCTCTGTTTCTTATGCTGTATCCATAATGCAGTGAAATTTCAAAGTATTTAAAACAAAATAACTTTTTTTCCCCCCTTCCCACTCTTCTTTACACTCAAAAGATATTAATGATGGTCATAAGAGGCTGTTCAAAATTTCCATGGAAGGTGGAACGTAAGTGCAACTTAATGAGCTTTTAAACAAAAACTCTTTTGACATGCCTATGTTATTGACACTGCTTACCAGGCTCCGTCTGCGTTGGACCTTTTTGTTCTGAGTGCTGTGTAAACAAAGAAGAAAAATAATTCCTGGGCTAATGAGGCTAGTTTTAGAGTTGGCAGAGGGAGTGAAAGTAGGAAGTTATTATTCATCTTCAAGAAGGATGGTGAAGAGGGATTGTATAGGCTCTGCCCTTGAGACTATCTCTAGCCTGGTAAGACTTGACTTACAAGGCTGATACTACAGAAGATGTTATAGTTGAATGAACCTATTAAGACAACCAAGAAAAGGAGGCTCTGTAAATTGAGTAGATGCTGTCCTGTGTATTCTTAAATCTTGAAAATGCAAGTTTCAGAAAAGTTTGAGAAAAAAACAAGTTCTTAAGACAGGACTTTTCAGCAATCTACTATTACTTAGTACTTGAAACTTAATGTTGACGTATGCTGTTAGAGTTCTGATAAGTACTTACATTGCAGTTATTTTTGGAACACTCTGCTGATGTTTTAATAAAAACAGACAACCTGGAACTGCCAAAGAAAGTTTTATTTAAAAAATAACTTGCACATAAATCCATATAAAAACCTTTCAGTAGCTAACTGAGTAAATACAGCAGAACACCCATAAAGAGGCTTGAAAAAACTGCTACAATTTTCTATGACTTTGTTGTAACATTTATGTTAAATAAGCCACTTTAATCTCAACTCTTTAAGATACACGCAAGCCTGTTAGATCTTCAGTTCCTCTTCCATCTTCACATACCTGCTACTTACTGCAAGTATAAAATATTTTTACATTTCTACTTCCCTCTGTTCACAAGGCTGGAATAAAGGACAGGTTTGCATCACAGGGAAGAAGGGACTTTTATAAAGACAAAACAATTAAATTCAGTCCCACAATCTCAGTGAAATTTACCTTTTTCTAGTTGAGAAGCTAACAGTAAATATTAGCACCTTCCAAGCACTACAGTATCTCTGAATCATTCTTCCCATCCCATCACCTGACTTGTCAGGGATTTCTGTTGGCATGTATGCAGCAAACATAAGAAATGTTTAAGCTGGAGCTGTGGTGTGGAAAGCATAGTCTGAAGGAGATAGATGTGGAGCCTAGAAATTATTGTCAATTTATGTTACTTTGTAAAGCTGTAAAGGCAATTAAGTCACAGGATTGGTCTTCACAAAGTAAACCGGTGTCGCCTCTGTACAAACACACATTCTCAACTCTCTTTTAGACAGGTAGTTTTCTGTTATCCAGTATGGCTTTACAAAAAAATTAGGAGATAACAGCAAATATTGGATCAAAAACAGACATTCTTTCCTTCTAAGGTTGGGCCAGATGAACAGTAAAATTATTCTCCTTTCCACTTCCAGTGTCTTTTCACACAGTCCATAGTGTGATCAGAACTCCTTTCTCTTGAAGTTTTGCAACTCTGATGATTTTCAGTTCAGAAATTAATTTCTAAACTCAGCAGCAGCAATAAGATTTCATTTAAAAAGTATTAAATCCAGACATTTTCCTTGACTTGTGGATACTTTAATGTTTGAACTGTGTAATAATTCAGTCCTAGATGATTTATTTGCTTACAGAGTTTTTTTATGATCAATGCTTCAGTGGCTATTTTGCTGTTCTGGCTGCTGCAAATGTATCATACATTTCTCTGTACTCTGTCCAGTCACATGCTGTTCAACCATTGCCAAAACCATCTTCACATTTTCCACTAATAAAACCACAGTACAGAGGAATTGACACATTTATAGTGTTACTAGAAATAATAATCTCATAAGAATTAATATACTAAAAGGACAAATAAAACAATGGCCCTCAAGATGGTTGAGGCTGTGAAACTCAGCTTTAAAGACATTTTTTCTTTTCATTGCTGTTGCTCTCAGACTTTGCCATCACTTCATCTTGTACTGAAGAAAACATAAATTGCTCAACAACAAAGTAAAACTAAGGAGAATTTCTAACTCCTAAAAAAACATTAAAGTATATTCAATCTCAAGAACATTTGTTAGGAAGCCTGCTTTACTCACATCTTTTGCATCCTTCCACCCACAGAAGCAACTGTAAAAACTGAATTTTGTATTAGTCTGGGAAAAGAAAACCACAAAACCAAAAATGTTAATGTTTGGAAATCAGGTAGGTGTGCATAATAACTTTTTCTATTTTTTTTTTTTATTTATTTTTTTTATGGTGCATTTATATAGTGACATCCCCTGAAATGTACTAATATTACATAAAGAGACTCGAGGAGGTCTGTAATTTGTTCTCAGTAAGAATCATAAGATGTACAAACTCCAGGAAAGATCGCAGAGGGGATGAAAAAACAATTTCTTCCATTAAACAGCCCCAATTGTATGTGCAAACCAAAAAAGGGAGGATGGCTCATCTACCAGATCATCTGCTTCTGTGGACTACCCAGTGATGCTGCATACTGTACACAGGTCACACCATTATCTCTCCGCCACGAAGGTCTTTGCATCTGCATTCTGATGCATTGACCTGTATTATTTCAAAACACAGTGGCAAGTAGCTCTCAGAAAAATATTTATGCAATTCCCACAAAGCATAAAAAGAGTGGCTTGAACTTTATGGACTGGGTACAAACTAGCCCAGGTTTCTTTTAAGTATCTGGTACAGAAAATCCAAGCATGTTGTTATGGTTGCATGACAAACTGCTTTACATCCTGATAGGATATTTATCAAATGACAGGCTTATTTTCCTTTACCCCTCACAAAAGATGAAGGTTTACAGTGCTGTAGCTCTGTATTCTCAGCTGTGTTAGCATTATGGACCAAGCTGTATCTGGCTAAAGCAAAACCCTTCCTGCCAGAGTCTGTGATCAGCACACTGGGTAAAGATGACTCAAGTTGAGGTATTCATTCATTCATTCAAAGAACATAGAAAAATAGAAAGAAGATCAAAGTGTAGGTATATACTCATATTTCCTCTTAACTGCATCTTAATCTTTACTTTCAATGCTTGGTAAGTCAACTTTCACCCAATTTTGGTCTGGGAAAAGTAAACTAAGCTTCTGCAGTGTGCCTTATTAAGCTAGTGTTAACTTTGCAGTGATACAGTCTCAGCCTTAGGACAAGAGGATTAAACTGAGCAACACTTAGAGCTGTTCATCCTACTGTTCCATCCAGGTAGGGGATGTGCATTTGGCTGCCTCTAAATCTTAGAAAAAGTAAGTAGTTAAGCTTCTGAACTAGTGATAGCACAGGAGGACAGCTGAAGCCACTCCTAGAGACCCCAAGCCTGAGTTTTAAATCAGTGAGAATTGTCACTGGAGTTCCACTGCACAGAATCAGTCCTGAGCAGCATTTTACTCATTTAAATACTGTGAAATCTAAATATGTTAAGCCAAAAAAATAAAAGGGGGGTGGGGGGAAAGCATTGAAATTTTGCTGTACGTATTTCGTATTGAGGAAAACTGCAGTGATTTAAATGAAACTAGGATATTAGACGGTGGACTGAGCGCAGTTCAAGGTGTTAAATTTCAAGAATGATGTGGACTAGCTAAAAGTAGAAGAATAAGCATAATCCAGCATTTGGAAAACCTGACTTTCCAGGGAAGGGTGCAAAATCATGAGATGCTTTCCACAAGGAAAAAAGACAGGAAGGACATGATTACAAACTTCAAATATGTAAAGAGTTGCTTGTTGTCTTCTGTGTCCATGGAGAGTAATGTAGCATAGGAAAAGAGAACGTGCAAGGGATGGGGAGGAATGAAGTCCTCCCAGGCCTCCCAGGTCTCTATGTCTCTTAGCAACGACTATGAGAGGAGAGGATAATCAAGGTAAGGGCTGCTATTTAATAAGATGAATGTATGGGATTGTGTGGGCTACCTCAGAGGGTTTTAAGAATGCTGGTCACTGTGAGGCTGCTGTTTGTCAGCTTTAAACTCATGTCTTACCAGCATTCCCACTTCCAGGTGCATTGGGATCTTTACTATCTCACAACTTAACAGCCAGAGTTGAGGCACAATTCTTGCTATCCATTAAGTTGTCTAATACCTAACACGTTAAAGCTCTAGGAATTCCACTACTTTAATTCCTTTAACTACTTTAAGTTGACACAATGCTATCTATGAATATTAACATGCTACTACTTATGAATGTTAACATGCTGCTACTTATGAATATTTACATTGCAGTAAAATTTACAGTAAATTTATTACCAGATCAATGGGATTTTTTTTGTTCTGGAACGAATTTCTTGACCTCTTTTTGTTCATAGCTGAGGGTCAACAGTAGCCAGATTTTCCTGTTCTCTCGCCTTTCGTTCTGAGCTTTCCAAGCATGAGTCAGCCTGGTCTAGAGTTGTACCTGAAGCAGTAGGCTGAAGGCAGGGTATATTAGCACTCTGCTAATTTGCCTCTCTGGCTGATGAGCCAAAGCACACGCACAACTTCCTAGCTTGGAGTACAGCCAAAATAAATCTGTGACTACAGTTATCCAGGCAGATACACACTTCAACATTTAATTTCTTTTTATGAACATTATTTAAAAAATCCTTTCCTCTTTTAGTGTAGGAAGCCTCTGTCTTTATACATGGCTTAGCATCAGTGTTGCCGAAGGCAGTGGGAAACAACAGCCATTTTGAAAGAGAACAATCCTTTGTGTTTTTCTGGGAAAAAAAGTGTGCACTCTCTTCTAATGAAAGTAAGTTTCGGCTCTGTGTTTTTATTGTTAGTTCAAAGGCTACCCATGTGCCTACTATACTGTATCTATTCTGAGCAGAGGCAAGAGGGCAGGATAAAGATGGGTGAGTGTGTGAATGTGTATTTAAATATAGTACAGCAGAGGAGAGCACGTGTTGGGGGTATGGTCCTGCAGGGGAAGTCAAGGAGTTGTGAGAAGCTCAGCGTGGACACCTCAGCCATGTGGGCTCCTGTGCCACCAGAGAGAGAAAGAAAAAGGTACTTCCATGTGTCCTGGAGAGTCATTCCTTTGACTAAACGCTCAGCTGAAGGTGAGGATCCAGACAAATGCCCGAGTTAGGTAATCTGAGGTTATTGCATGTAATCACATGCATGGGCGTCAGAGATCAGAGATGGGGTTGGTTGTGTTCCTCTGCTGTCTATAGCCAGTGCTTAATTTTTTAAATTAACATATTTTATTTATATATATTTTGTACTTCTAAGCTTTGTTTTGATTATATTGTGTATGATGGTTTTGGGCAGAAAAATACGGTGGAGTTGGTCAAGTTTTGAGCAGGATTTTCAAGCAGAACCACTTCTTGTGGAAGATTCTGTTTTGACAAAAATTTGACAGTTTCAAAAATTGCAAATCAGGGCTCTTTGTCTAGAAAACAACAGAATCAATCATTTTATGAGTCAAAATAATTTTTTGATTGCAAGCTTAAGTTAATTTAATCAAATCTTTTAAATAAGTTCTTTGGTTGAAATTGATTACATTATTGACTGAATTGCTTAAATTGAGCTGGATTGTACCGAATATTCTTGTGTTCTCAATTTTTTCTTGATTTGTAGTGGGAAGAGATTACAAAATCATGACCTTTTTTCATGATGATTAAACTGTTTCCTGTACAGTTTTAATTTCTAATAGTATAAGAATATGTTTTAGTATAGATTTCAGATATACACTGTCAACCTTAACTCAGTTTTATTGTAAGTTTTTATAGCAAATATATTAACTGACACAAATACGTTAAAAGGAAACCATATTGTAAGCCAGCCACTGATATAGACAAATTGAAGCTTAAATTCTATCTCAGCTTCTGTTCTCCCCTTCACCTTCCAGCACTTCATTAAATGAAATGATTAACATTGATCACATGCAGTTGTAGCAGAAAGTGGCAAAGTTTGTAAAGGCCATTATTTCATGTGGTAGCTTACTTCATAGTCTCATAGACACATCTAAAATATTGTATCTCCTGTATAGACAAGCTTTTCCTCTATCATAAAATCGTCCTTGTGTCTGAAGAATAGTACTACCACCCATTAGTCATCATTTGAGAGCTTTAGGTGATTTTTTAGTTACCTTGGCTCTGCCCCAAGTGTTCTCTGGAAGGTAAAGGCTGTGGTCCAGCACAAGAAGTGGCAAATAGTTTAAATGTGTTCATGGTAGATTACATTACGGAGGACATGTGCTTTGCCTTTTTTTTTTAATTAGCTTTCCTAGGGGCTGATAATTTCCTGTCCAGCTAACTTCCTGCAACACAGTTGTGATGGGATGACAATGTCATTTTCCTCTGGGATGTGCCAAAGGGAGGAATCACCACCAGATTTACATTATCAAATAGTGTTAATAGAAAAGACACTTCACAAAAAAAGTTGTGGAGGAACCTGGTACAAGCAAATGCTCCAAAACTAAAAGTCAGGTTGACCATTTGCTGACACATACTTTCAGGCAAAGTAGAATTAGTCACGGCAAAGCACACTCCACAAAGTATGTTCTGTTTACCTGCATGACCTTTGCCTTGCTTTGATTCACCTCCATTTGGCTATACTTAATTCATAAAATAAGGTGATTTGATTGCCAGCCTAGTGATTAATGCTGAAGTTGAAGTAGAGCTAAATGTTGACTTAAAATATCAGCTTTATCTCTGCACTTCTTGATTTCTTCATAATCCTGAAGTTTTAAATGCAGCATTCTTTATAGCAGTTTTTGTTTGAAATTACATTCCTTTGCCACTGGAAAAATACCTGCTAACTAGCCATGTCCATTATGTCATTATTCTCATGCTATGAACAGATATCAAGAACTAGGTAACTGTATTACACATTAGAAATTGAAAAGACTCACATTTTGACACAGTTCAGCCATGTCAAAAAAGAGAGTTAATGAAATACAGACAAGCAAACAGGAGACAGAGAAAAGGGTTAGGAAATGACACAAATAATCCTAATGCTTTTCAACACAGATAAAGCAGTGTGAGGTTGCAGTCATTTGGTGCTTGTAAAGTCTGTTACTGTCCTTTTCCAGGTTTCTCATATGTGTGGAAGGACATTTTGGGGAGATACTGGTAGAAGTGTTTAAGGGATATATAATGTCATTGACATCCTTTGATTTGGGCAATGCTTGAAAACTTATCCAAATATGTATGTGTAGCAATATACAGGTGTGTGTATATATAGATAGGTGTGTAACATATAGTTAACTATATATTTAGTATGGAGTATTGTTCAGCTTGCCATAGTAGAAATTACCAGTTTGATCACTCCATGTCTTCTATATATGTATGTAGCTTACTGGGCAGAAAAAACACATTTTACTTTGATCTGAAAGGTGACTGAGATGGTTTGTTCTGATTCATTCCATGTCAGTACAAATACAACCTGTATTTTAGCTGGAGAATTTTTATTGTGAGTGGATGGAAAATGCTGTATGGAACAGAAAGAACATAGTTTAATTTTTTTCTAGGCAGAGGCTGAACAGGGAACATAGGCTTTTGGATAAAAAAGCAGTTAAAAAAAGTCTCTTTTGATTTGTAAACTGAGCAGATTTGATCTGGAAATCACCAAGGGAAAATAAATACAGTACATGATAGATGTCATTTTTATAGTGTCATTTTTTTTTGACCAAAGTTACACTTTAGCAGTTCTGCTGACATGATAGATGTTCCAGAGGAGCCTTGTGCCTTGCAGAATTGCAACTGCAAACCTTTATACTTAACACATATCTCCTAAGGCAGTAAGACACACCACAATCAACACTAACATAATTTAAACCTGCATCAGCCAGAAACTACAGGTCTGTGTCAGTCATGATTGCTGCCCATTAATGCAATCCTTCGTACCACCTATTATTTTACCACTTGTTATTATACCACCTATCTCTAGGTGGTACGAATGCAGTTTGCATTACCTAGTAGATGTAAAATGAAATTATGCTCGTAGAATTGTTATCATCCACGCTGTGTTGCTTCAAAATCATGCAAACTTCAGCGACTAGTCCCATATGGAAAAAAAAGAACTAGGAATAGTACCTAGAGATTTGCAGGACATATATTTGCTGCAGTAAGGCCACTAGGATAAGGGGAGAGCATGAGAGGTGATAATTTTCAGAGGAAGAGTACAGCATGAGAAACAATAGTAGGCACATAAAAGAACTGAAAAAGAGGAAAAGAGAAAGTGCAAAGTGAATTCTAGCACTAAATCTAGCAAAATGTGGTAAAGGAAAAAAAGCAGATATCCAGGGGAGTGAATAAGCCTTTAGTTATCCACAAGTGGCCCCATTACCAATTTAGAATTCATTACAAGCATTAGCATGGCAGCCATCAGCATCGTTTCTGGAACCTCCCTAAATGCTTTCTTTCATCCTTGTGAAAACCTCCAAAGCATAGCAATACAGTGGGCTTGGCGCGTCGCCAACTTAGAGCTTCTCAGCTGCATAGCAAAAACAGAGTGATATTACCAGAAGGCTGAAAAAGTGGGGCAAGGCCAATGTCCTCTCCTGTCACTGGAATGGGCAGAGATGGGATGGAAAGGAGCCATAGGGAGGGAGGAGCATTCCTGCAATGGATGGGGGGACTTTCACCCCAGACCTCCCACTGGCACCTCGGCAGCAGGAGCAGCATCAGCGGTGAGGAAGATCTCCAGGGCTTTGGCACAGCAGCCTACTTTGCTGAAAATCTATTGTTATCCCAGCTGCGCTATGGCTGGATTCCCTCTACTGTGAGCTGAAGAGCAAGGGAGGCTGACCAAATCTCTTGATGTTTTGGGCATCTCTGGTTTCATAATATCTGATAACGTGTGAATTGCTGTTCTTGGGGAGGACAGCTAAGGAAGCAACAACGAAGATAGGTTGAGTTGAGGATGTTTGTTGTCAAATGCTGTTTGCTGAAAAATACATTTTTGAGTACAGCTAAACTTTTGCAAAAAAACCCTGTGCTGAATTTAATGTACAATTTTAGTTGATAGAGGTTGCAATGTTTTAATGTTTTGTAAATATGTTTATTTGGTTTTGCTTCAAAAATGTCATGTTAAAATTTAATTTAAAATAGCAATGTAAAATGTGTTAATAAGTAAGAACATCCAAACCAAAGTGAAACACATCTTTTTAAGTTGGACAGAATGTTTCATTTTACAAGAAATAATCCTTTTTTTCTAATGTCAGTAGTAAATGAGGGAGAGATGTAAAAAGATAGATTCTAAAATGAGAACTATGCCTCTAGCTTCTCTGAGGACTGCTGCTCTTTCTTGTGTCCTTGGAAGGCATTTGTGCAGTCCTCCAGTAACTGAGACAACATTGTTTTGGCATTTTGTTTTACTGAGCCAGTGGGTCCACACTCAGATAACTGAGTATCTTTTTTTTTTAATCAAATATTGAGTTTGCCTGGGACACTCAGAGATCCAAACACATTTACAAAGACAGCCGTAGTGATACAGCATCCTTCATGGTGACCCTCAGAGTGTCTTCAGGGAAACAATGTTCTAACAGCATAATGTTTTCTGAGAAGCATATTGTTTCCCTTGTAAAAAGGAGCAGAGGAGTTTGAAGTTAGCTGGGATAAGCTGATGTTAGTCTGATGGTCTATCAGGAAGAATTCTGCGCTGCATTTTACAAACTACATCACTCTCCAAGACAATTTTGGTGTAAGAACATAGGGCATCCTAGCACCAAAGCCAAGTTCCAGCCAGGCCTTGTAGAATGGTGCTCTCCAAGTATGCTTGTTGGAAGTTACCTAGGGGCTAGTAGCACAGTAGATTAGCTATTAAAGGTATAAATCACTGTTTATGTGTAGCTATATAACCAGCACTCTACCCTCTTCTCCCTTTGTTGTTTCATAAGTATTTATTAATATAAAAATACTTTGGTTTGAGGAAGTTTATACCAGGCTCCTAAAATTTTATAATTGTTTCAGTTTTGTTCTTGATACAGCTTTGGAGATTTCTGGAAAAGAAACAGAAAACTGTATCCTCTCTGACTCCCTGTTGTTCACAATGAGAGAAGAATCCACTTTTGTCTGAACTTTGAATCTAAACTTTCGCTTTTCAAGAAGTGTAGTAATGTTGTTACTGGGTCAGATTTACATAACTAGATTCCTTGATACTGTGAACATTGAAATGACCTATATCTTGATTTTGATTTCCTTCTCTTTCACCTATATCTTCAGATAAATGTGAAGAAACATTTACTGCATGGCATTCACTGCCCCTGGAAGACATGCGTAATTTCAAGGTGCTTTTTACTTTTTGAGCAAAGTTTTCTGGATGTTTAATGTGAGTAGTCTTGACTGATCATCTTCAGCTTTTATAATGACATTTGATGTTCAAAATGCAGCTTAAAATAGAGGCTTCTTCCAGCTCGCCACTTCTGTATCTGTCAGACACCATTCTGAGACAGTGCTGGGTTGAATGAGAAATATTACAGACTTGGCCTTTGTTGAAGTTTCCGTGAAGACATTTCAGCTTTGAAAGTGTGGAAGAAATCAGCAGCTTACCTGGGTGAGCCTTACCTGCTGGCAGGGAGCAGTTGGTGCAGTCAAAAACATTGGTGTTCCCTTTCTTTTTGCTTTTCATTTCACCCTGTTGAAGCAGAACAGCATTTTTCCAGAACAGTAACATTTCAGTCCAGAGAAGTTTTATTGTTAATTATAATTCATTATGCTGAGTGACTGCCGGTAATGTTCCGCATGCAACCCAGTTCACACAAGAGACACGATTCCTCAGAAACCTTGCCAAAATACTGAGTGCAGTGTGGTTCCTGAGTAGTAACGAAGGAGGGGAAAGGGAAGAAACGCCATAAAAATGGTGAGTGGCATGGTGAGCTTGTGGCACTCGGTAGCTTACATTGTAGTCATCATGTGTAGATACTTTCATTGCCTAAGTCCGTGTCTTAACAGAAAAGGACCATTAGGATAACTTAAATGAACAAGATGGTCTCTAAGAGCCCTGCATGCACATGGCATGTGTTTGGAGCATCATATTGAGCACAGTCGAAGTAATGGGAGGTCTGGGGTACTGAAGCTGATGTTACATACGGAGAGTAGGTGGTGGCTGAATACTGAAGTCAGATAAAAGAGCAGGAAGCAGACTTGAGGATCAGTGCAGCAAAGAAGTGGGACACAAATATATTCAAACAGGGGTGTTTAGACCACTTCTCAGCAAGTATGATTTCAGCAGTAACATCTTCTCCAGCAAATGGAAGCAACATGGATATTAGTGAGACTTAAAAAAATGGTTACAGCGATTAAGCCTTGAAATGAGAAAACTACTTGAGACTATTGTTACTGTTGTGAACATTAATACTATTGTTTCTGTTTCCTTGGACAGATAGAAATGACCTGAGGAACAGAGAGTAAGGTTTGGATTTGACAGACAGGAGGCAAGACAGCAAAATGTAGTGCCTATGTACGTTTTTAAGGACCCTAATAGTCTTTTTCTAGGATGGCATTAGTATGTTATTGTATACCAAATGAGTCTCAGAGGTGCCACATACCTGTGAGCTCACCATCATATTTCCAGCCTGTCCCATCACTCTCACGTGTTTTACATCTGTTGTACATCTGCCTTATTTCAAGCCTGGACTTACTCTTTTTGACTATTAAATTGCCCCAGTTCACTGTAGAGGGTTTAGGTTTTTCATTATTTATGTACAATTGAGGAACTTTAGAGGAGAAAAAAACCACATAAAAATTGTGTTCCTGCTTGGAAAAATCTTATCATCTGAGATGTACAAATATCCCATGCAACTAATTCAAGTGGTGGATAGTAGAAGGTATGTAAACTATCTGAAGGTGTTCACTGCCACCAGTCTTGGACTTCTCCTGTGTAGGAGAACAAGGAGCAATGATTTTGGAGAAAATGAGAGTGCTCATGTTAATTGAGAGCCTGGGAGGAGAGGCTCATCTGAGAAGGGGAACATAAGGAAGAGGAAAAAGAAAGCTTTCCTTGAGGGATGATTGTTTCAGCTAAGAGACAACCTGCTTGGTCAGCAGGCCTTGCTTCAAATGATGTGGGAAAGAAGAAGCTGCTGCTAAGGTGAAGATGTCCCATGCCCTCAGGCAGGGATACTAAGTAGGGTTGGCCAAACCCCAGTAGATTTGCTTTGTGAAAAATCTCAGGATGGTTGAGATTGACGCAAGATGTCAGCACACATGAGATTGAGACTTTCTGATAGTTATCACAGAAAGAATATGATGAATCTATTAGCCATCTTAGTGAAATAAGTCTTTTGTAGGGGAATGCCCTGTACAACAGAGTGAGGACATGGGTCTGACTGTACGTGAGCGTGTGTGTGTGTGACGGTATCAACCAGTGTATCTTGTCCCCACATCGTGCAGCCACCAGCTCTAGGACAGGGGGTTCTTGTGATGAGCAAACTGGATCCCTGTTTGGCTCTGCCTCTCCTCCAGCTAATCTCATCAGTACAGAAATCCCAGCATTGCTGACTGCCCTCATCAACATGACTGTTTGTTGCTCACTGTCACGGGGATTACCCAGTGAGGAATTTGTGTCTCTCACAAATAGAGTGGAGGACAGGTAGAGCAGTACAGCAAAGGTGGAGTGAAACTAGATGTCTTGTCTTTTTTTTTTTTTCACTGCTTTTCAATCCAAATCTTTGCAACCAAACCCAGCTCCTTCCGCCGCGGGAATCCCATTATTTCACTTTTAAAATCTGGTCATTCTGCTCATCGTTAGGTTAAGTCAGGATTCCCTGTGCTGTGCCTAATGTGTTATGTGGGGAATTTAGTAATGATGCTTTAAATCCCTTCCACTTTAAGTTTCAGTTCTTCTCTACAATTAAATTTTACTTTCCTGATAGAATTATTCTAGATTATTTTTAAACAATCAAATTTGCTGTGGACATGTTTCCCTTGATACACTAAGCTTCACCCTCCTCTCCCCACCCTGGAGTGACTTGGAGCTGCATGCACTTCTTGCCCCTTAAGAGAATATCTCAAGGACAAAAAAGCTGTCAAGTGACAGGAACAAAGCACTGGGAAAAGCTGCTCGTCCTTGCTCACCCACCCAGTCCCTAATAAAGAAAACTAATAATGCCCATTTTAGGTAGCCTGCTTCTACAACTCTAGTCTCATTATTTCAGCAAAGCAGTGTAGGCTGCCAGCTGTATCTTTTATATGTCCAGTCACAGTTTGCAGAGGGGGTCTTTGCTGCTATTCTGAAAGTGAGTCCCCGTCCCCCTCCTTTTCTTTGTGTCGCTTTCCTAGATCCTGGTTGAAAGGAGAGTAGGGAGAGCTAGGCATGCAAGGCTGAGGAGGACAGGCAGAGCAGGGGGGGTGAACAGCAGCAATTGTTTCTATTACCTGTGTCATTTTCTCACTTCCTTACTAATACTGTAATAATTAGAAAGGTTCTTATTAAGCTTATCCTGATTCCTTGGTTTAAATGCAGACCAGTTGTTACATCCAGCGGTATCCTGCTGACTGCTGCTCTGAGCAAGAGCATTTCTGCTCACATCCCCAAAGCTTTTCAGCTGTGGAGCCCTTTGGGCAGCCATCTCGCAGTTCCCAGCGTAGCTCTGACAGAGGGTGGATTCTGGGAATGTACAGAGTGCCTCTGTAGGGCTGCAGCATGAGTGCTGCATCCTATCTCCTTTAGTGCTGTCCCTACTGGCCTCAAGCCAAGATTAGCCCTTGCTGAACACAAGAAAAATCCAAGTGTTTTTTGGCAGAAATACAAACCACTTGGAGCACTTTGGCGTATGGATGTGAAGTGTTTTACAAGCATCCTTAGAAGCCCAGCAGAGCTCTTTGTATCATAAATTTCTGTAGTGTGGACAAGCCTTGAGAAAATACCTGGGAGAAGAATGCGAGGTGACTGTCAGGGTAATTACTGACTTGGGGGAAAAGGAGGCCGAAATGGAGGGGAGAAGAGAGGCTTTTTGGTTGGGCAAATTTTTAACAGTGCAGTTTGACCAAGAACTGGAAATCAGAGAGGAACTAAACACATTTTCATGTTGAGGTTTGTTTTTTCCCCTACTGTTAACAGAAACTAAAAATAGCTAAAATCAGAATAATTGACTTTCATCAAATAGAACATTTAAATTTACTAGAAACCAAGTTTTCCCAGATTTCATTTTGGAATTAGAATTACTAGACTACCCTCATTTTACTGTTACTTCTACATCACACAGTCCTCCAATCTCTCTTTAATTTGCATTGAGACAATAAGAGGTTTCTGCAGAGACTATATCGTATTTGTGTGTCTGTACAGAGTCTCTGCATCATTGCATTCTTCAACATGCTAATGTTGATACTAGTATTTTCTGCATGAATTTCCACATTTTTATTTCTTAATTGATGCCTTCAATGCAGACCACAATTTAATTCCGTTTCATCAGAAATGATGACCAATGTTCTTTCGTGAAACTGAATATCCTTTGCAGCTCTCTCATAAGTACATTGACAACCCAACAACCTATTTTTCTTAGCCATTTAACTGATGAAGAGGATGTGAAACTCCTACATTAGAAAAATCAAAGAAAAACCCCTTCACTCTCTTAAATTCTTGTCTCAGTTTCACTATTATGAATCCGGAGAGAAAAAATAATGAAGTCATATCATCTTTATTTGTCTCTCCCGTCTTTATCACTTGAAGACTCACTGGCTAGTTAGGTTTCCATAGCTATGGAATGGGACACATTTGTGAAGCTGCTTGAAGATTAGTGGGTACTCAAGACAATAAAGCAGTGATAGAATGACCCCAGTTAACAGGTTTTATCTTGGCAAGGAACTTATTCCCATCTACCTTAACAAGCTTGAAAGTAAAATAAACAGAAGCTGTAAAGGTCTGTGGAGGTGTGAACATAATTTCTGAGTATGCAGAGGTTTCTGCTTAGCTCTGGTTCCTCTGTTGCATTCAGACCATGCCAAACATGTCCCACCATTTGACATGGCATAGAATTTCAAACCAAACCAAACCAAATGGTTAAGTATTTGTATCCATTGTTTGTCATACAGAATGTACCCTCAAACATGGGACAGAGAGCACTAAGAAGTGTTCTGCCTCCAGTAAGCCTCTAGAGAGTATATATGCTATCACATCTCTTTGCAGAGCAAAACGTGCTCTCCCTATGTGCTGCTCTTCTGTTAGTGCGTAAGGATACAGGAACTGTGGTGAGTGAACTAAATGATGCTCTGTCTACTTATTCTTGGTACCTCCTCTGGGGAGAGGATGGACCGGACCAGTCCCTGTGCTGGACTCCACAGCTGTTTACTGCATTTCTATGCCTTACAAAGCCAATGTCCTATAATAAACAGTTTTCTACAGTTAGAAAATGATCCTGTGATGTTACCAGTTTATTGGGGGAAGCTATGGGAGGAGGCGAAACTGGATGAAACTATGAGACAGGAGAGAAACTGGCTGAGAAACAAGTGTTCAGGAAAATTATAGGTATTTTCGTAGCATGGCAGTGCTGGGAAAGCTTTGCAGAAAGTGTGGATCTTTCTTCTCTGAACAAAAGAGACATTCAACTTCAGTTCTGCATCTGGATGACTGACAGTGAATCTTCAGAAAAAGAAAAGAAAAACCATTTGACTTCTGAAACTTAGAACAACCTCCTAGAGGCTGGAAATAAATCTGAATTAATGACCCCAGCATGGCGAGAAGGTGCACAGTGCCAGCTGTGGACAGAGATGGACTGGCAGAGCCTCCCATCCTCTGCTCCTTGCTCTGATGGCTACTTGTAAGTTCCAGGTTACTCTAGGGGCTGTTTCTCCCAGGGCCACCAGCAAGCTGCTCTAGGGAACACTGCTTACCTTCTGCAGCTGGAAGGAGCTGGGCTGTCTTGCTCATTTTACCAGCACTTACCAGCATGGCATTTTCAGACTGCAACTGATTAAGGAGGACTTGCACGACTATTTTATCCACTGGATCTGAAGGACTGTCAGTCTTCAAGGGGACAGTGGGAGCCCTTGAGGAGGGAAATGTCTTCAGCTGGCACTCGTAGTAGTAGGAGATGATCATGCAGAGCCTTGATTGCAACCAACATTTAAAAATACATTCCTAGAAACTTCAGCAAGGCACGACAAAATTTCTAAGGTGCTAACTAAAGACAAACTTTTAGGCCGTTCTCTTCAGTTGTTCCCAACCTGTGTGTGCATGTGGGGAATTCACTGATATATAAACTTAGGAACATTGAAGTGTAGGATACAGGCTGCAACTAGTAATGAAAAAAATGGTGCTTTTGATTACTTCACCTTCAACAAGTAGGACAGGAAACAATAAGGCAAATGGGGACATCCTTCCGTGTGGTTAGCAGCCAAATATCAAACATCAACTAAAGATTAAAAGTAATTGTCATATATACTTAGTCTTTGTGCTTTGATATAGACTGAGAAGAAGGCAATTTAATCAATTTGTTATGCTTTATGTGATATGCATGTCTCAGAAGTTTGTTGTTTTGAAGATGGTTTTGAAAAAAAGAGAAGGAAAAAAGTCAAAGCGATCTCATCTACAGTTAATATGCTAAAAGTGGTTATCAGAGAGGCCTAGAAAAATATTTAAGTAGAGGATGCTAGAGTTCAAAGTAGTAATACTGGAGGTTAACATGATAATGAAGTTTGGCCAGACACGTGGCCAGGAGTCCTTTCACTACATGGCATCAATATATACCATCCCTGCCTCCTGCAAAAGATTTTGTACACACTCTTTGAATTTTTCTTGTGAGGATATCTGGACTGTTATTAGTTTGACCTTGATCTTTTTTGACCCATCTGTAAACTGTCTTTCCTTACTGATACTCTATTTTTTAATTGTTTTACTTATTAAAAAATAAATATCATTAATATATAGCAGGTCAAGCCTTGCATAAGATCCCTCTTAGAGTAATCTATTAGGCTATGGAATCTGGCACACAAAAATAAGATAAAAAGACCTTAATTTGCTATAATAAAAATGACTGTGGCCAGCTACAATTCACAGCCACAGCAAAAGAAAAACTGATGCTGAAAATTGGCACATTGAGATACTCTTACTGTTCAAGTCCAATTATCTCCTTGGTAACAAGTTCTTTCATTCATTACATATTGTATTGTCAGAATAAACCATGTAATAGTGCTGTATCTGGGTCCGTACTGCTCCTGTAAGTATGGAATATGGAAGCATAAATATGCAACCTGCTAACCAGTTTCTTATTCTTGCTGGAAAATTAAAATATCCCTGTGAATCCATATCTGCGAGATGATAGTACTCTTCACTTCTCATGTGCAGCTTTTCTTTTAGATACCCGTCACCAGAAGTGAATGGGCTCTATGTTATTTACTGACTGGTGAAAGAAAAAACTCCACCTGGTCATGTTTTAAAATTCACCCCTTACAAAAAAATTGTGATTTCACCATGCTTATAACCTCCTTCAACCTAACATGTTTTATACAATTCATGCTTTACAAAAGTTGAATGGACTTCACTGGAAGCACAGGTGAAATATGCTGAGGTGATTTCCATAACACCTCAGACTCGACTTAACGTGGTTGCAGCTCTGCGTGCTGAAGGTGTATCTTGATGTTGTTGATTTTTGTGGGATTTTTGTGACCGATTCCAGCTTAACTGTAATTAAGATAATGGTTGCTGGGGGATGAGAGTGGAAGAGGCCATTCATTCAATAATTATCAGATCTAGTGTCAAGGAAACTGCTAAGTGTGAGAAAGAACAAGGCAGAGCTAGGCTGTTACAGCCTTGTGTACGCTGCTATCTGTTTTGGGCCAAGATCCAAAAGCATTCAGTGGTCTAAAAGAGCATCCAGAGATTTCAGCTGGGATAGGAGCCCATTTCTCTTTATTGCACAAGCACATAGGAAGAGATGTTCTCCCATCAAAGACTTTGCAGTCTTGCTAAAACAACAGAGAGAAAGGGAATGGGATGAAAAGATGAAAGCAACTGGGACTAGAACACGGCTTATATATGGTTTTGTTATGGCATCTTTTGTGAAGCCATGGAAGCAGTGAAAGAGAATACCAGAATATTCACCTCTTCACTGATTCCTTCTGGACATTCAGGAGAACTGAAATATCATTTCTTGGACCAAGGTATAATATCATATAGTGCCAGTACAGTTAGAAACCAAGAAAGGCATACTGTAAGAATGATGGCCACAGCTCCCTTATGTAGGAGAGAGTATTACCATTTATAGCAGGAGCTATGTACCTTTTAGGTTAGAGCCTACCAGCCTGCTCGCATCCTGCTGCTAAGTTATTGGTATTAACTTGGCATGTTCTGTCAGTCATTACCCTCAATGCCAATCCTAACTTTTCTTGGTAGTAGCGAAAGTGGGAGCATTAGGACAGAGAGCACTGCTGTGCCTGAAGTAAATAAGAAGTCTGCCCTCCTCTGATAAAAACCAGTCTCCATCAGAGTGATGTCTGCTGCTGCTAATGGCACTTCATGCAGGGGTGGAGGAGATTTGGAGACCATTTAGTGTAGGTGCACAGTTATCACAAAGTGATAAATTTTTAGGTTTGTTGGGGAGATAGTAAATTGGGAAATGAGCCAAAAAATGAGATACTAATATTACTGGGACTCACGTAATGTCCCAGGGACCAAACACCTGAATATTCCAGAGAGAGCAGTGTCCCGCAAAGTCAGATGAAAAATCAAAACCGGTGCATATGTGGTTCAAAAATGTTGATGGGATCTAAGCGTATCGGCGCAGTTGCATGTATGTGAATTCACGTACATGTGATGATTTTGTACAAAGCAGAGATTTCAGTGGGGCTCCTCTCACCTCTGTGGTGTCACACAGGTGATGCTTGCTTCAGCCCCACTGTGTACAGTGCAGCTGACCCACATCTAGATTTACACTGGCAAGTACAGTTGTGTAGTTTTATTCAGAAGCACTCAAAAATATTCCTAGCCTGAAAGCTTTTCAGCTACACATTATATGTATATGTTGGCTGGCAAATGAACACTCTGGAGTGTGTTAATGGTTTCTTAGGAACAGTTGCACTTCCCTTAGCCAACTTCAGCTGGCATGTTGCCTGAACACAGAAATCTTCCCAATTGCAAGGAGTGCCATGATAATGGGACAGTAGGTTCATGAAGAAGAGATGTTATTTTTATATTGGACGCTTCAGAGGAAACTGCCACAATCAGCAATCCAATCTTGGACTCTCTGCCATTTTGAGTATTTCTGTTTTATCATCTGACAAACGGGGAAAAATACACTTAGCAGTGGTGCTTTTCTGCTAACCCATTCCAAGTTTAAACATCAATGGGTTCTGCTACAGTTTTTTTGTAATGACATGAAGACAGAAGAGTTTCTCACTTAGACATGCTGGGAAAGTGCTTTCTCTTATCACAGGGCAAAAAGCTGCAGCCAAAGAAATAGATCTAGAAAGGTCTAGGAAAAGTCTTTCACAACTGGACACTGAAGAATTTTCTCAGGGGAAAAAAACCAAACCAACCCACAAGTGATTAGTTCTGTAATATCTTGGGTTTTCTCATATGTCCCAAGTCTTGAAGTTCTCCGTTTCACTATTACACCTGCTGTCACATGGAGAAGCATGAAATTGTTTTTTATGAAAGTGACATGAGTGATCATGCAAATACCCCTCTCCGTGTAACATTAAGCAAAGGATGCCAAAAGGTGGCCATGCACTACCCACTGGAGTCTCAGTTGGATAAGGAACTGCTGATTCTGAAAAGAGGGATGTTTTTATTCCCTAAGGCAATGATAATGCCACTTAAAATACCACTATATTTCTGAGCTTTGAGCTAGCTACTGTCCTCTGTAACTTCAGATGTATTTTAGGATTACTAGTGTTGAATTTGGAAAGAACTTGAGGGTTTTAATACAAATATTCATGTCAAAAGAGAATTACAGATATGCATATTACAGGGTGCTTTCACAAGATTCTGATACTGGAAGCTAAACAGAAATTAAAGTACTTCCAAGAGGAATTTGGATAGGGAATAGGGATTTTCCCAGCCCTATCGCAAGTTTATGAAATCTGTTTGATGTGTGTTTTTGAGGAGGACAGAGAGCCCTACGTCTAAGTTTTTAAATAATTAAGAGACCCAAGTAGGGCACTATTAACTTTCCACATTGACTTTCTTAATTGATGTTGGATCTCAGTGACTTTTAACCATGAGTGAACCCTGTCTCCCACCACTAAACCATGGCAAAATTCTGATTCATAAAAATACTGCATACCTACAGTGGGATTTACTACTAAGGCTATAAAATCTGAGCAGGTGAAAATTTGTATCAGCTTAATACAATTTATACAGGTATCTTTTTCATTGACCTAGCTGAACGCTGATGGTTCCGACTAAATTAAAGGCATTAATGGAATTGGTTCTGATGGGACTGAGGTTATGCTCTGAGGCTGACAAGAATGGAAGTTTTTACCTTTGCTAGTGAAGCTGCTTCATTCCGTATGGTCTTGTCCTCCTAAATTAGCACTTTTCCTATACATTACTGCAATTGCTCTGGCATTCCTTTAGTTTCAGCAGAAATGGAGCCACAGTATGTCTTAGCAGCTGACAGTGTTTTAAATATAACAGTGCTTGATGAAAGAAGATCTGGATTTTATAAACCTGCCTTTATTACTGACTAATTTTTTCCCTATGCAGATTGTTCTTTCAGCTGGTGTGATAGACCCTGGTGGTCAATGATAGGATTTACCCCAGTCTGGCGTGAATGACTCCAAGATTTTCTTTCCTTTGGAGCCTTTTTCTATGTATTATGCATGTTTGTGTGTTTGTTTATCTAGGAATGTAGAAAACTTATTTGATTGACCTTAGCTCCAAAGTGACTGTAGGGTGTATAATCTTTTGCAAGTTATAGAGGTATCATAAAAGATGGAGTCTGCCTGGGGGCACCTGTAGTGGGATGGACATGAGGGTAAAAGAACAAAAACTCACAGGAAATCTGGTTTCATGAATTCTGCAGCCCATGGAATAGCTATTATTAATATATTGTTATTAATAAATGTAGTCTTCTGAGGTCTTGAAATCCAGTGCTCTTTAAGTTACAGCCTTTGATATAACAAATGTGTTAAGAAAAAAATATATAGTGAGAGATTACATCCACTGAAGCTGGGGATATTTCTTACAGCATTTCTTCTTCCCAGCTCATTATCTGTATGGCTCATTGTCCCAGTGCTATGTCTCCCATAGAGAGTTAAAAAAAGCGATAAACAAATAGATCTCAATTTAGCAGCAGACCCTTCTGGGAGAATATTTGTAAAGCTGGAATTTTTCTGTCTTCCAAATTTCCTGGTGATTTTGTATCTGAATGTTTTTCAGATATGAAAGTCTTTTCATATCAGCTTGACAGGAAGCAGCGCATACCACACCGCTGCGAAGTACCTAGAGTTTAAAATGAGAGATGAACAACCTGGCTTAGCAGGGATGCAGGAAGAATTGGTTCAGCCCTCAAGCCAAATCTCAAACCGACCCCAAACTAATTTGTGTCTGACTGAATGTTGTCTTTGAATCTTCTTTGTTCCAGGGTTCCCTGGAGAAAGAAGATAGCAGTGAATTTTGAGCTGCCTCTTATGTAGGGAAGCCCCATAACTCATGAGATTGGGAAAAAGCACCTGGTGAAAGCCCAGCAAGGGGTTGAAAATGGATGCATTAAAGACAGAAATAGGGCCCAAGTTCCTCAGAAGTTGTTATCCTGTCTGCTAAAATGTCTCTTTGGTTGTTTCCCTAGTCATGCCATGACAATAACAGTACTCTGCACTATTACAAGAGTGGTTGGTGAGAGAAGAGAAAACGTGAGGTAGTTCCCTTTGCTCTAAGGCACCCTCAGTGAGCAATACATACGAGTCTTCACATTCAATTCCAGCTATCTTCGATAAAAGGGTTGTTTATTTACCACAGGGTAGAAAAGCAAAGGTAAACCAAAAAAGAAATAATCAGAAAATAAAAGTTAAACAGACAGTAAGCACAATAAACCAGATTACTTCAGGGATACATTTGACCCAGCTAAATATATTATTGCAAAAGAAGCATTCAAGCTGGGCATGAAAGCTGACATCTTGAAACTCATTTAGTGTCTAAAGTTAGGCACCTAAATCTAGGTTGGGAGTGCTTAAAAAAATAATAAAAAAAAGAAACCCCAAATCTTTCCTAAGGTGATCACATTTCTGCAGTTCTTACAAATGTGAGCAGTACCTGAGGGGAACTGTGTTTTGCACGTCTACAATTCAAGCACTCCACTTGAGACAACCCAGCACAGGGCTGTAGTGAAACTTCAGGGCATAGCGTCAGTTTGGCAACTCTTTTTTCCCTGCATTCCTGCCCCTGCAGATGCAATGAAAACACAGTAAAAAACACAAGTAAGCAGCTTTGTACCTGGATTACAGTGTTGCTGTAGGAAATAGGTATTTATAAGCACTTAGCTCCTTTTCTCTCTGTATTTGTTCCTAACTTGCGATTTTTTTTAAAATTTTTTTTTTGCCTTTACATTGCTCCTACCATCTTGCTTGGCTAAACATTCTAGGTTCTTTGTGAGAGCACGGGAATGGGCCATGTCTAAGTAAGGATCATGAAATATAAACTGCACTCATTTTCACTTATGATATACTCCTTTTTATTTCTGGAGAAAGAGCTTGCAATTCAAGAGCTCTTGTGCAAGGGATTCAATTGCCACAGTTCAGATCCGAAAAGCTGTACAGTATTCATACTTTCAGTTGATTCCAGGAGGAAGTAAGGGAGGTAAATAAGAGTTAGGAGTACTTCCATGGACCTAGAGACCATGCTCAGTAATGCAATTCATCTCTCCCAGGCAATCAGATGGAAGTTGTTTTTGCTATAACAAAAAAATCACATTTCTGCTGTAAAATTGCTGTGGAAGCTGCATGATCTGACCTGTGTGTTTTGAGCACTGTAAAGCCCATTTTTCTCTCATTATTTCACATTCAGTTTTGGTTTACTCTCTATTTGTATTGTTTACAATGTTAATGATTTGCATTTAATAGAATAATTCTGATTCAGTTCCATTGTATAAATTGGTCCTCCAGGTGTTCACATAAAATCCTATTACTGTGTTTTCTCCCAGCACATCTTGGGATACAACATCCCATTACTATGAAAATGGAAATAACTGTATTCCCAGTCAGGTGAAGTGTTGCATAGCATAACTGCCATGCTACTAAATTTTAACACTCAAATTTTCTTATACAATGTAATTCATATAAAAAATGCAGGACAGTGACTGTCACACATGGTATGTACTGTAGTTTTTTTTAAGTTTTAGCAAGGCTCAATCTAGCTGCATGAGCTGTGTGAGCAGGAACTCCCTCCCCCACCTCTTCCATATGTTCTGAATTAACTGCTGCATTCACATGAGCAAAATGGAGCTGGAAATAGAAACTGGAGCTCAGATCCTCCTTTGGCATAAACTAGTGCGTTTACACTGAAGCTGAAGGGTATGGGTTGCTGTAAACAAATGAGGATGTGGCCCTTAAAATTTCACTTAGTTCATTGTCTTAGCCTCTAAAAGAAGAGCATCTCTCCCTGCTTTGCAAAATACAGACACACTGTTTTAGAAGATGGAAATGTGTCCCTTTTGAAAGTGCTGTGCTATACATCTTCTGAGAAAGTCTTGGTAGAAAATTTAAGAAACCTTAAGTCCTTACTTTTTAAGATCTTTATATGCTTTCACAATACCATTAAACTTGCTCAGGCTAGAATATTAACTCTAGAAAATGAGGAATCTCAGCTCTTTGTCAAAGTGTTAAGGACACCATGCTCAAGCAACAGGAAAACCCTCAGATTGCTCTGAAGATTGGGAACAGCCAGAAGGGATTTACCAACAGAGAATTGTGCTTAACTAGCCCAAATGGTTTCTGTGGTGAAATGCTGGGCTTTGTGGCTAAGTAGAGAGCAGTGGATGTTCGCCTCAAGCTTAGAAAAGCTTTTGACGTACTCTTGCAGAGTACCCACATAGCTTTATTGAGGAGGTAAGGATGGGATGTGTAGTAGTGGTTAATGACTTGAAGACTAATTGGCAGCAGTCTGGTGTTCCTGGGAGGCTGACACTGGAGCTGATCCTGTTCATCATCTTCATCAGCAGCCTGGATGATGGACTGGCATGCATGAGTCAGTCCTCTGCAAGGTTGTGGATGGCATCAGTCTGGGGGATGCAGCTGGCATGCTGGAAGGCAGGGCTGCCGTAGAGGGACCTCAAGAAACTGGATGAATGGGCAGAGAGGAACTTTGTGAAGTTCAGCAAAATCAAAGGTAAATTCATATGCCTGGGACAGAATAGCCTGATGCATGGGCACCAGCTGGGGTTGACTGGGGAAGAAGCAGTTCCCTGGAAAGGGATTTTGCAGTCCTGGTAGTCAGTTAAATGTGCCAGCAGCGTGTCCCTATGGAGAAGAAACGTAACCACATTCTGGGCTGCATTAGCAAGAATATATCCAGCAGGTTAAACTAAGTGATTTTCCACTCTGCTCAGTACTCATGAGCCACACTTGGATTGCTTTATCTGGTTTAGGGGCAGCTAGAAAGAGCTGTTGACAAACTGGAAAGAGTCCAGAGGAGGACTGCTAAGACATTGAGGAGACTGGAGGATGTGAAGTACAAGGAAAATCTTAAGGGGTTTTTTGTGTGTGTGTCTGATTGCAGTCTTCCATTACCTGAGGAAGGATTACAGGGAGCACAGAACCTGACTCTTCTCTGGTGTGCATAAAAGGAGGACAAGAGACAGAAGTGACAAGTTGCAGAAAGGGAAATTCTTACTAAAAAATTCTAACACAAAAGGTGTTGAAACAGGTTCACATGCATGAAGGTGTATTAACAAGGCCCATCCACAGCTGATGGTGTACATCAATTGTGATGATGGAAGCTATATTTGGGGAAAAATATAAAGGTAAAGGAGAAACAGACAGAAAGAAGGTACAGGGGAAACTGCTGACAGGCCAGCTGGGAAGGGAAGTGATGAGGGTCCCCAGAGGAGCATCCTACGCAGCAGGGTTCCCCCATAGTAATTTTCCCACAGTAACTCTGTAGCAGGGGTCCTCAAACTACGGTCTGCAGGCTGGATACGACTCCCCAGGGTCCTCAATCCAGCCCCCGGTATTTACAGACACACACACACACTGCCGTGGGTTGGGGGGAAACCAAGCAGCCGCAGATGACTGCCTGCCACTGCATCCGCGCGCCGGCCCCCTGGTTAAAAAGTGTGAGGACCCCTGCTCTAGTTTCCACCAGCCCTTGCTCAAGCTCCTTGTTCCTGCCAAGGAATGTTAGCACTGGTCATAGCACACTGATGAGCAGTAGGTGCTCTGCGCTTCTTGGTAGTTGAGCTTTGTGCATGCGCACTTTTGGTCCTCTAATGTAACCCAGATGCTTCAGTTGAATGGAAAGGAGGAGAAGGGGAGAAAGAAAGGATGATTGTCACACCAGCAGAAAGGCACCTCCCATGAGAATCCCCACAGCAATGCTATTGGTGTTTGCAGATGCATGAGAGAAACAGCATGGAGAAACAGCGTGAGAGCATCAAAGGGAAGATACCATGGCAGAAGCTCTGGAAAACAGTGTCGTGGCAGCCTGGGTGAAAGGGTGCAAAGCTGGGCATGAAAAGGTGGTCTACAACATTGCAGGCAGAAAGCCCTGTGCAAGCCACCAGGCTAAGGCATCCAAGGAACTGTGCAGTGAGGCTTAGGGGAAGAATCTGTCACTGAGAGGGTGTTTTGGCACTGGAAAAGGAGCCCAAAGAGGCAGAGAAATCTCTCTCTACGGAGACACCCAGAGCGGGACTGGACAAGGTCCTGAGCAACCCGACCAGTCCCGGAATGTAGCCTTGCTCTGAGCGGGGTGTTGGACTAGGTCATGCCCAGAGCTCTCTTCCAGCTTAAATTTCCCTGTGATTCCCTGTAAATAGTGCTGGGTACCATCAACACTGTAAATGTATTTCAAATGTGGAGACTGAAGGCTTAAAAATCTTGTCTAAAAAATCCTGTAGGGGGAGAAAATAGAGCTTATGCTCACACTGGACATATTTTGATCTGCATAGGAGGGTGATTAAAAGAAGATTATTTTAATTGACATACTTTTTATAGGAATGTCATCTTTTTTACTGTCTTTGGGTTGAAGCTTCTGAAAAATGTAAGATTCAAGTGTAAGTACCAAGCACACTGAAGGTTTTGCAGCTGTATTTGACTCAATAGTGACTTCAAGGAAAGTTATAATAATAAAGCCTTCTTAATGTCATGAACTCTCCTTAATAATACTATTAGTAAAAATGGAAGTGTTTACTGCTTGAGCTAAGTGCTTCCTCAACATTAAAAAAATCCTCTACACATATCAGTTCTTCTATTTTCTTCACCAAGCTTTCCAACAGATATTCTTGGAGAGATTGTCTTTGCTAAGGTTTAAAAAAAGGAATAGGAACAGGTGAGTAAATTTATGTGTAATATACATCTTCAGGGAGTTATATAAATGAAATGTGAGTTCTTCCTATTTACTGTAAATCAGAGTTCAGATAAATGAGGCCCTGTCCATATTCTGGGTGAATTCAGTCAATCCGTGTTAGGATCAAATTTAAAACCAGCTTCCAGCACAGTGACCAGCCACTGTGCAACCTAGCCAGCTCCATTACGATACAGTTCCTAACTAGCATTTGAGAACTGCAGGGACTCTTTTTATATGCCCTAGTAGGTAAAGTGGAAGAGTTATGGGACTGATGTCATTCCTGTATGGGTGAATGGACTAAAAGACTTCAGTGAGCTGAAAAGTTGGTGTGGTGTTATAGTCTATATCAGATGCTGGAGAAATTCCTATGCAGTGCTAGATCCAGATGCTGAGAAAACTAAATGCATATTTTGCCTATTTAGAGCAAAATGTTTATCTTGGCAGTGCAGCCTTAAAGAAAATATGTCTTTTTTTTATCATCTTTTTTTTTTTTCTTTAGCTGACTAGATCCACGAACATTTGAATGACTGATGGGTACAGATCACTGAAGAAATTATCAGAATTGTACTGTTCTCTGATGGAGGGAATTATTCTGTGCAATTATTTATTTACAAGATACAGGCTAGCAGTGGTGGTCCCTACAAATAAATGCAAGAAATCTGGAGCAAACCATGGGAGATTGGGATTATGCTTTTTCCATGTTTAGAAGCTAGCCAAGGGGAAAGTGCCATTTACTCTGATGGAAATCCAGCTATGTACCTTCACCAGGGAGAATGGAGAAAGAAATCTTTTAAAGTAGTATTGGAGATGTGTAGGCTGATCCTTTGGCCTCTGTATACAAAGGTCAGCCCTATCTACCTCTGAGGTAACTGAGAAGTATTTTTTTTTCTTTATATGTTTTTTATATACTTATTCTATTTATTGAACCAATAAAGCTTTATGGAAAGGAAAACAAAAAAAAAAAGAACCTGTGAATGTCTAATCCTAAATTCAGAGATGGGAAGAGAGCAGTAATGATATCTATGCTGTTTTTCTTTGCCATTGTGTTTTCTGGTCTGCTGTAAATTAAACTAGAATAACTGGGACTATTTCATTGGGCAGTGGTTCACAAAATGCAACCCTTAGCCCACCTGCAATATTCCTGGACACACTTGAAGGGTGCTGTGTCTATGGCATCTGCTTCATACCACTTGGGAAGAGCACAGACGTTCCGGGACATTGGGGTCCTGCTGTTTGAGCAGGTTTCCATCAGGTAGTTGAATGAGGGTCTGTAGCTGTGAAAAAAGGACATCCATCATATAATGTGAAGTTGGGTTACTCAATCTGAATTAGCCCTGTAAATAAATACAAGATACTATGAATTATATGCTTGAGTTTCATGCACACTGGATCATTTTATGTAAAAAAAAAGCAGAAAAGGAACTATGTCTGCAGCATTTTATCTTTGCACATGGCTTTCTCGATTATTCCCTTGCTGCTTTGCTGCTTACATTCAGAAGCAGTAAGGGCACACAAGGGACTGCAGAAAGCTAGACTGTTGCTCACCACAGGAGCTATATGTAGCTCAGGTGCTAGCAGTGAAAAGCATGACAGGACTGGTCACACCCTTCTGATGTGTTTTGAGGTATGCTCTGCAGCCACCTCAAGGTAAGACAGTCTGAACAGCATGTTGCAAGTGAGGTCTCCTGTACAAGAGGTTTCACAGAAACAGAGAATCGTGGATTAATTTGGGTTGGAAAGGACCTTAAACACACCATCTAGTTCCAACCCCCCTGCCATGGGCAAGGACACCTTCCACTAGACCAGGTTACTTAAAGCTCCATCCAGCCTGGCCTTGAACACTTCCAGGGATGGGGCATTCACAGATTCTCTGGGCAACCTGTTCCAGTTTGTCTCACCATCCTCACCATAAAGAATTCCTTCCTAATAGCTAACCTAACTCTACCCTCTTTCAGTTTGAAGCCATTACCCCTTGTCCTATCACTACATGCCCCTGTAAAGAGTCCCTCTCCAGCATTCTTGGAGGCCCCCTCTAGGCAGTGGAAGGCTATTGTAAGGTCTCCTGGGAGCCTTCTCTTCTCCAGACTGGACAACCCCAGCTCTTTCAGCCTGTCTTCATAGGAGAGGTGCTCCAGCCCTTTGGTCATCTTCATGGCTCTTCTTTGGGCTCATTCCAACAGATCCATGTCCTTTTTATGTTGGGGACTCCAGAGCTGAATGCAGTACTCCAGGTGGGGTCTCACCAGAGCAGAGAAATTCACAAAATTCAGTCAGCCTGAGCATGCTGTTTGGCTCTGTGAGCTGCCCAGTGGTTTAGCACACACACCACCAGACACATCCAGACAGCGGGTCTGTTAGACCACCACCTGCTCAAATGATAGGAGAGAAAGTTGGAGGGAATTTGAAAAGATAGGCTAGTTTTAGCCCATCTCCTTGATCTAAAGTTGGATTAACCATCCTTATACTAAATACTAGAAATCTGTCCTGACTTTCCAATTTTTACTGTCAAATAATGCAAAACTGAGGTTGCTATACTTACCACCAGGTGATCTCTTGCTTACTGCCCAATCTGCCATCAACCGTGCACTGCTGTGTCTGCTACAATAAGTTTGATGGAAGAAGTGAAAATTTAGGAACAGCCTAACATACAGTCATGTTTTCTTCTGCTTTCTTTTTCATTGAAGATATCAGGAGAGGGCTAGCTAATGTATTCTATTGTTAATTTGCCTTTGTAACATATTGCTCCCTGAGCCTTGAGATAGAAGGGTATATCTTCTGCTAATCCAACCCTCTAGAGGCATTTTAGCAGCTAATCTAGTTGAATCAAATCATTCCTGCTGCATATGATTAATTTTGGGCCAATTTAATTTTTATTAGTCATGGGTTTCAGTCACCTACAGTTGCATGACTATAATTGCCCTTGAGCACATGGAATTTCTTTGTAGATTTCATTTCAAAATACATTGGGGTAGCCCCGCCTCTGCGTGCTGCTAATCTTATCATGCCTAGATTTGCACCCTCTGAAATATAGGTTGGTAAAATAAAACCTTTACAGACGAAACTGGTGAGTCAATTTGCCTTCTAATTGTGGGATTTATCAAGTGAATTTAGTGCTTTAGAATGTGGTGCCTATGGCACCCATGAAAGGATTAGTTTATGAAGGCCAGCTCTTAGAAACAGCCCAACAATAGTGCCTTATCCTCAGGATCACTTATCAGTCAATGGGAGTTTGTTCTCAGGAGGGCCAGAGCCAATGGGTAAACTCCTGTTTACGCTAGCTGAGGAACTCTGTCTCAATGTTTGGATAAATTATCACTTTGTATCCTGTTGGAGGTAGAGTAGTATGGGGAGCTTAGAGGAATCCTCAGTTTTTGCTTGTGCAGCTTTGAGTCGGCTCGCTCCTGCCTGTGCAACGGAATAAATTTATTTTCACATGGAGATACATTGCCTCATCTTGTACTTCCCTTTTTGCACCCATAAATCCCCTCCGGTTGCACCAATGAAGCTAGGGCATTCCCGAGAAGTGCATGGGTCTTATGGGATCTGGACAACCTGGAACTTTGCAATGAGGAAGGCAATAAAGGCTCTAATGAGTGCCACCAGGGATAATGATTTTTCTGCTGTGGACAGCACAGAAAAAGTGCCTACTCACTTAATAGAGGCAACGGTGGTGGTTTTGACCAGTGCCAGCCAGGGCTGGTTTGGAACTAGTGACCTGGAAAGGTTCCTGGTACCATTACACCACCCCAGGCACCCATCTGGCTTTTTAGGGACCGGATTTCTGTGTCTCATGGTGAACATTAGGTCCTAGATAGCTGTGCTTGATTGGTGTGACTTGAAGAGCTGCTTCTTGTTTAATGAGTATAGTGTAAGAACAAATGAAGGGAAAGCCACACTATCTCTTCTAATAACATTCGCCCTTTACTAAAATCCCATAGAGATATGGCAGACATTGGTGGTATTAATATTATGCGACTTAGCTGATGCTAAGAAGCATTTGGGAAAACTTTGACTGACTGGCTCAGGCAGCTGCTAATGAGGATAACTCACTTACAGGGATATGGCAGAGGAAAGAGGTTTATTTCTCAGTACGCTGTTGTCCTATCTGAGAGATGAGAGAAATACTCAAGCAAACAGGAAACGTCAGGGGTTGTAAACCTCTGGTTTGCCTCAGCCCTGATGACATAAGGCAGCTAACAGTGGCCTCCTCTCTACCTAATCATGGCGTAGACACAGTGATGCTGTGAGCTGCAGGGTGGACCTTTTCCTATGGAGGTGAACATCCAGGAGCAACAGCCAAAAGAGAATATAGCCAAGGGTCATTTTCCTTGGCAGGGCTTGATGAGAGATGGCTTGAGGCACCCAGGAGGGCTCTCGTTGCAAAATACTCCCCACAGATGAAAGCACAGAAGAATTGCTCATTTTAAAGACACCAAAAGATCCAGGATATAGCTCTACCTGCCTCTGAGAGCTACTCATCACCCTTGTTACCCTTGAGACTACTGGCCCACATACCCTTCTTCCATTAGCCACCTACTTCTCTGCGGCTTCTCTGTGAGGAAATTGTTCTGCATTTGTCAAAGCACAGGAAAAGGGATTTATTTATTTGTTTAGATGTTTTTCTGGGCTGTGCTTTTTTCCCTCTGACAATGGAGGTGGTTGGAATGTGTGAACAGAGATAATGCAGACAGATTGATCTACACTAAATGAATCTCATGACAGATTCTGTTGAAAACCTATTTGAAATTACTATTATTTTACAAGAGAACTTCAGCCACAAGATTTTACCAAGGATACAGTGACTTACTATGTAATGGACTCCAATAAGCTTTGGATTCCAAAATAGATGGAGTCACTATGAAATCACGTGCGTGTATTTTTCAGATTTATTCCCGACCTTGGAATGTATTTGCAAGTATACAATTCTTAATGGTATGCTTCACTTAGTACAACTAAATTCTCATATTGTTGTTGTGGAAAGTAATGTGAAATCAGGTTTAGTCCTGTTTGTCACAAACGAGTGGTTTAGGTTAAGTTGCTTAAAGTTAATGAAGCTTCCTGTGGACTACTCAACATGGTCAAAATTGTTTTCACCCTGGTGTTAAGCTGAATAGAAGTCATTGTTTGGAATGTACATTTTTCATGGTACACTTTTCAATGTACACTTTTCATGTACAACTCTCTCAACTGTTTTGAAAAACAGTGGTAAATACTGTCTTTAGGGATCTATGTTTTTCCATCCATCCAAAGGAAAAAAAAACCCAAAACCAACAACAACAGGAACTCAGGTGTAAACTTCAGGGTTAAAACATTTCTGTATTTCTGGTCATGCCCTTTGTGGTATCTTTCAGAAGGAGGGTAAGCATAACTGAAAACCTGTAAGTACAGTTTATATGCATTTTAAATGGGCTGAGCTAACATTCAGTTTAATTGGAAAGAATCCTGAATGCAAAGCAAAGCCTTCCCACACTGTAGAAATCCATATGTTAAAATACTTCCTTTTTTTAGATTTTCACAGTGCTATAGCCAAGAGTTGCTAGAACAAGGTCCCTGTGCTGTCCTGTTTTGAAAATAAACAAATTGACAAATCTGTTCTTTGTGCCACAGCCACAGTTCCTCAGTATATTTGCAAATGCAGAAACATAAAGCTGAATAATCTGCTTCTCCCAAGACTGCACATTAGGCAATTAACGGGGTATGTTTGCAGGCAGACACACTGGGCGTTAGGCACCCAACTATTAACAATAATAAGAATTGGGCATTTAATTCCCTTCATTGGGATGAAAATGTATCTCCGCTCTTTAATGCAAGCCAGTGTAGTATTATGTGATAAACATGGATCAATAGAAAAGGATTTTTAAATTTAGAATGCCATTCCTCTACCACAGAATTGGCAATAGAGACTGTTTCCCAGTAATAGAACCAGCCTACCTCTGCTGAGACAGGAGCAAAGTTATCTGAGGAAGTAGCAACAATGTCATTTATTTTAATGAGGCTTGTTCTCCAACAAATGCTGTTTTTGCACTCTCGGGAAGGTTCCAGTAATGCTATAAAAAATGAAAAAAAGCCCTATCAAGTGCTTGAGTGTGTCTGTGTTTATATAAGCCCAGATCGTGGCACATAGCAGGGCCCTACGTTCAGGCAGCAGCAGCTATCTAACCAAGTATGTGAGGACTTATTTCAATGTCTACCCTTGTTGGATATTCAGCTTTTTAGTCCTGCTGATAAACTGATTGCCACGTATCCTTAGGTGGTTCATCTGTGTGTTGAACACTAATACCTCCAGATTCAAATTTCTCCAGGTGGGTTTTAAAAAAAACTCTTGCTTTTAGGACATCAGGGTTTCATTATCCTTGGCCCTTTCCATGGTATTATGCTATACACCCTTTTGGCTTGCCAGTCCCAGCCCTGATGGGGGGAACAGCCCCCCCCCCCCCCCCAACAAATTGGCTTTGCTGTGGGGTTTGCCTGTGTGAGTCCAGGGAGAAAACCAAGCCAGAACTGGCACACAGGCTGCATTTATTCTCAGCTTGTGTTTCAACAGTCTAGCAAACCCAATGGGAAACTTAATTTCTAAACATGAACATTATTGAATTGCAGAAGCTATATTTAGGTCAATCTCTTAATGCCAAAATTATTACGCTTTACTAGGAAAAAATACATCACCGACTAGAAACATATTAGCACTAGTTGTGTTAAAATGCACTTTTACCTAATTCTGAAGACCCAGCATCTACTTCTGGCATTTTGAAAAACCAAAAAATCTTGTATCTGGATGTTTTACAAGTATTTTCTTTATCAGGTAATCACTCAGTCTGGGTTAGATGGATATTTCTGTTAGGGGAATGCTCTTGGCCATTTTTTTCCCCTGTCTGTTCTGCTTCTTTCTTCATGCTAGTTCAAGTGTTACGGTGAAGGAGAGCTCGTTCAAGAAACCGATCTGGGAAAAATACCATGCAGAAAAAGATGGGGGAAGTTTAGAGAATGTAAGCATTTGGAAGCAGAAGAAAAATTATGTAATGGTACAGAACCAGTATAAACATGTGGTGAAAATTTAATGTTCTTTTAGCAGGCATGGGTTTTTGAGCATGCTAGTTGGAGTTTCATTTACAGCAGAGTTATCATGACTTGTCAGATACAAAGCTGTGGGTTTATTATAGATTAACTCGTGACATTTTTAACTTTCCTGAAGCAATTTTGAAATGTAAGTTAAAGCCCAGACAATGTTTGTTCCATGAAGCGGTAACTGATTAAAAGGGGTTTGATGAGTAAAAGAAGTTATGGACCTTTCATTGAGGGTTAAACCTTATTCATAGAGAAACTGCATAACTGGGGTTGTCATGCTTTATGATTCAGAAAGACAACAATGCTTGTAGCAGTGTGAAATGGAACTTGAGCTCAGCAACAAAATCTTGTCTTCCTGTACACTAGCAACAACTCATTCTTGATGCATCTAAGGAAGAAAAAACGTAAATTGGAACAAAAATCAGAAAGGCACAGACTTTTCATGCAAAGTGTAGCAAATGGCACCTGTTAAAACTTGCATTTAATGTAATAGTCAGTTTACTGTAGTCCAGAGTAAAGTTTATAATCTGCATAGTATTTTTCTGAACTTCTCTTTTAGAAGAAACCATCTAAGATAAAGTATCACTGAAGAATTCTGTGGTAAAGATGGCTATCAGTTGCCCGTTCACCTTGTCAGTTCTGTATTCTGGGCTTCAAGGGAAGATGATAAAATACCTTGCTGGCAAAAATGCTACATTATGTGTACCTTTTGTTAAACTCTATTTTTAAATGAAAGCCTTGCTAAATATTAAGTTCCAATTCCACGTGCTGACATGTGATGAAGCCTTTATATTCTGTTGTGGTATAGATTTGTAAAAGGTCAAGCTAAAGTGTTCTGAGTTAGTCTTAATGTATATTCTAAGGACAAAAAGGAGAAAAAAACTTATATTAATAACATTTTTTATTAAAAGCATGTATTTATTTGGCAATCCTACCCTGTAAAATTCTCCAAGATAGGAGTATCATCCAAGGTTAAGCTAAGGTTATCGGTGTAGTATTGGCAGGTTATGCTGTGTCACCCTTTCCTGCACTTCTTAAATAAACCCAGCGAGTATGCAGTACATGATTTTAAATATGCAGATTAAAATACCAATCCCTTTGAAGTCAGTGGAAGGTTTCTCAGAGAAAATACCAAGGCAATAAAGATGCTACAATGGATAAGCAAAACCCACTTAATTGTTTATACATCTATTGAGGGTCAATGGCTTAATTTAGAAGCTACTCCTATTTCCCATAGCAGCATAAGACAGTTTTTTTCTATCAGAGGCAGTGGTACCAATGTGAGGTGTCTGGTCAAGTGTATCAGGAGGCACAGACTGTAAAACAATGATCTTGTTGAAATCCGATGTCTGTGGCTCACTACTGGCAATGCATCTACTGCTGTGACATTATCCAGAGGAATTAAGGAGCCCAGGCTGTTCTCTTGAGTGGACACTTATCTTTGACACTGAAGAACTGGTTGGTGTAAGCTAGTTAATGCAACAAAATGAAGGGAATTATCCTTCAAAAATAAAGAACCAATCAGAGTCTTCAAATGCTGCAATTCTAAAAATGAATCTCTTATCCAGTCCTACAAAAAGTCCTGCCTAATTTTATAATTCCTCTAAATTAGACTAGCCACATGCTTACTGCTAAGCTCAAATCTGTCTGCAGGATCTAACATATGTTAAATCATGTGTCTGATTCCCTGCAACCTATTCTGTAACTCAAAAACGCACCAGAAAGCTGTCCTGTAGTTTCTACTTATCTACCGACATTTGGAAACAAATCGTGACTGTGTTGCTGAAATTTTCATGACCCAGGAAAATTTTGCCAGAGATGTGTTTGTACAAAACCCCACTAAACCCAAAAAGGAGGGGAAATCTGTGTTTGCAGTGAACATTTTACTCTTCTGCAAAAAGAAAAGGCTATAATTGTAATCACTTTGCTCACCACAAAAATACAGTCACCTCTGAATAACTATTTTTGGAAGTTCCTTGTTATAGCTGCAATTGACAGACTGTGAAGAGTCGCTTCTTTTGAACACGTTGAACCTTAGTAATTCTTTTTTTGATTTTGTGAAAATGCAAAATTAAGTATGATTATTTAAGTGTGTACTTCATTTGGAAGGGAAGTGGTTTACAGCATATTGAAACTAAGAAATGAAATTCAGGTCACACTTGTGAAGGACTGGCCTGATTTCTTTACAGATAACTGACTTCAGCATGTAATATTAGGCACTCAATTAATTTGCAACTTGAATTTTTACTCATGGCTTTTTGACTTAAGCAGCTTTGTTTCTTCTGGAAACAGTTGCACGAGCTTGGTTTCTATACAAGTGAGTGGGGAAGGCTCTGTTATGATGCTGATGCATTCTGTGAAATTCCTTGTAAAATATCCAGCGTAGGCAGGCTTACCAGCTACTTCTTTTCTTTTCTAAAAGTTACAGTCTGCATCAGGCTAAAACGGCTGGTAACTCAGAAAAACCTCAGACCTCAATTAATTCCAAAGTTAACTGTTGTGCAGCCCTTGAGTCGGTGAGTGTTAACTTCCCACACTGCCCTTTCACTGACCTCAACATTGGACTTCCAGAGCAAACGCTGGTAAGAGGTGAATGACAGTTCAGTTGCATGCAAGCTCTGAGCTAGGTGACGAGTTGCCTGGACCTTGCATGTTCACCTTCTCTACTGGGGTGATGTTGAGAGCTGTGACCTTTATGTTGAAGGTGCTGAGCTAAAAGCACTGAGCCTGTCTCTTTCAGTGCCTGGGTTTGCTTCTAAATGTCAGTGCTTTTATAAGGATGGGTAGTAGAATCAGTCTTTTGACAGGACCCACAGGAAAAAGTGAACCCCTCTCCCCACCCACCCCCCCCCAAAAAAAAAAAAAAAAGCAGGAAAAGCCTGCTGCTTTTTATAGTAAAGTTCCATGAACTCCACCTCAGAGTCACATGGTGCCAACGCTTACCCTCCCATAATCAGTTGTTAGCTATCATCTCCCTACTTTGATAGTTACTTCTCACCTTCTTAATCAAATTGTCATAAATGGGTCCAGGAATTCTTGCTACTGGTTTTATTCAACAACACCTCTTTATCTCTTACTTGTCCTAAGTCCTATCCAATTTTCTCTTACATTTCTGTGTGTTCTGTCCTCATGACAATCACTTCTGTTTGATTACTGCTACAAGGCCCTGATTGCAATCCTTCACTGATGAGAGAGCTCTGGGACTTGGGGGATTAGTAGGGTTGTATTCCAAATTCTGCCAAAAACATGCTGACTTCAGACAGTGCATTCTGGAGACGTGTCCTGATGCTTTTATTCACACAGAATATTCATTTACTCCAGGAGGACAGAGTTAAAAGGAATCAGGAAAATGTATCCCAAAAAGATTTTCCATATTACCTGGCAGAATTCAAAGGTTACAGCCCACAATCATTTTTAACTCAATTTTACTTCTGATAAGATAGTGCTTCTCTTGTGGGGGACTGAAGGTGTATCTCTGTTAATGACTGTGAGATGGTCCATAACAAGCTTTCCAAGAACATAATTGCTCTCTGACACCAGTCTGGTAAGTGGGAATAGACTATTAACAATCTTAGTTCACTAACAATGGACCATGTTGTTTTGGTTTCCTTATTTCATCATGGCTTGGGTTTCAGACTGTGCTTACTACAATAGGATTTATTTACATCCTTAGCCATGACAATAGTTTATAATTGTGGGATTATATGGAATGATTGTGGCATTCCTTGCACCCCCATGGGAAATCAGTGTCTTTCCCCACTGATTAAAAGGAGATGAATTTTGTTCTGGTTAAAGTATGAGCCTGGGAATTGGGAAGTCCAATTTTTATTCCCAGCTGTGTCAGTGATTTACTTAGGGATTTCTCAGCACCTCTGTTTTACTAGAATAACGCTGTTACTTAACTTTTGATAAGAGTGCTATGAAAATCCCTGGATTGTTTGCAGCTTCAGTGAAAGATGAGGTTGCTCCACACTTACCTCAGGCAGATTAGTCATTCAACTAATTCAGCAAGCAATAGCTGGAGACTTGTATGGAAAGTTACAGGTTGTGGCTCGTTTAGCATTCTTCACAAAGTGAGATCTCTATTGTCCCAACCCTACTGGGTGCTCCCTTCATAGGTTAAATGGGAGCATTGGAGGCTGTTGTGGCAATCTGAGTCTATGGGGCTGTGTGCAGCATCTGACCTTTGAAATCTTTCTCAATTAAATATCCAAGCTGTTTCAAATCTTCCTATGTTTTTATTCCCCCCACTTACACACATAAATATACTAACATATGCACACACTCTTAAGACTGTCAACTTCTCTGTCATCTTTGTCCGGGGGGGGGGGGGGGAACCCCAACACCAAAACCAAACCAAACCAAACCAAACCAAAACCCCAAAAATATCCCAACAATTAAGGAACAAGGAAATTGTAAAAAAATCGATTCCCTTCATGGATAAATTGCTCTAAGGTGTTAGAAATGAAAAGACACATTTTTTTCATTCAGGAATGATATGGTGAAGCTAATTACTTCTTAATTTTTTTTCAACACCCTCTTATGTATATTATTATTATGCCAAGAGTAGGTGTGCAAAGCTTTTTCCTCTGTAGTGAGACTGCTTAGATATATAATCATATTAAGATGACTAAGGAGAGAAGACAGCTCCCAAAAGTGTTTGGAAAATGCTTTTGGACTTCAGGAGCTTTTAGTCTTATATATATAAATAGACATACATAATGTGCATGCAAGCAGAGGTATGTATATAGGTACACATGCATATAGCTATAGCCCCTTCAGACCCTCCCCCTGTACACCAAAAAGACACCTCATAGTGTCCCTTTCACAATCTATTTCATCTCACAAAGCATTTACAATTCCAAATGACCAGTTTTAATGAACATAACCTAGTCCTCTCGCGAGGTACAAGGAAATAATTATCAGAGACCAATTAATTAATTGAGCTAGGAACAGGTTATACCTACACTGCTCCACCATGTGTATTCACAGTGCCAGCCATTGCTGCTGCTGTTCCATCTTTGTTATTTTATTTTTTTTTTTCTACCCTTCAGCAGCAGCAGCTGCTGCAGCTCTGATTGCAACAACCAGTAGACATGGTGGGTAGGGTGAAATGTAAAATAACAAACCCTACAGTCTGGCTAGCTTTGTGGATAATGTGCTGCTACAACCAGCCATTTCCTGATGGTGGCTTTGTCAGATGAGCCATCCACAGCCCATTTTTTTCATTCCTGTTTTTTTTTTTTAATGTGTCTATGAAATCAGGAATAGGACACAGCATGCTTGGAATTTGGCCAGTATCCTGTCGAGTCAGTAGAATTGAAAGAAAATAAAAAGTACACTGACCCAATTTCTTTGACTACATATACTGGGCCACAACAGCAAAAGCTATGACAATGTTTATTCTTTGAATTATTTTTCAGATGAAGTGGCTTAGGACAGTATATTACAAATGGAGATGGAGATCAGGGAGTGAATTCTTCTCATCAGAATCTCGATTAGCTTCAAATGGCTCTTTACATCCCAAGTCTCAAAGATTTAGAAGTAGCCTTCATTTTTTCTTTCTGTGGTTTTTCTACCTAATTTAATTTCACTGAAAGTTTCCATCACTTTTTTTTTACCTGTTTTAATTAAAGGAGGGGTATTTTTTAAAAAAAATATCAGTCAGTGTATTTTTCCTTTATATGACAAGTACCTACATTTAGGATTTGGTGAGACTGTGCCCCTTGCTCTCTGGTATGAACAGAAATGCAACTGGCTGCATTTGAAAGTGAGGAGAAACATAATAGAACAATCAGTTAGTTTTTCAGATGCAAAGTGAAGGATGCACTTAAAACCTGATAATCATCTAAACTGAACAGCTTGTGCCTACCTTTGGCTCCCCCACACCTGTGCCATTCATCCTGCCATCCCAGGCAATGTGCTGTTCCAGCAAGGAGTGTGCCAAGAGGCTGGCTGCTCTATTCTTGGATCTGCGTCCCAAAGAGGACCAAACAAACCCTGTGATCTCTGTCTCAGTTTCCTCATTCATAAAATGGGGACAATGATCTGCCTTCATCTTTGCAGAACACCTGTATATATCTGAATGCAAAGTGGTAGAGTGGTAGGACACAATAGGAGCCAAGCAGAATTGTTCTTGAGTGCCATATGGCCAGCCAGGTTGCCGGCATTCAGAGCTAAAGAAGCCAGAGTAAATTATAAATCCTCCTTACAAAAGAAAAACCAAAAAACAAAAACCCCCCAAACCCAACCCAATAAAAAACCAAAACCAAAAAGAAACCCAAAAGACCCAACCCCAAAGAAGAACAACCCAAACATATCCACAAAAAAACAAGCCCCAAGCCCAAAAAACAAATAAAGGGTTAATTTAGCACTAACAAACAAAATACATTTCAGAAATGTAGTGATAGGGCAAGGGATAATGGCTTTAAACTGAAAGAGAGTAGATTTAGACTAGATATTAGGAAGAAATTCTTTACTGTGAGGGTGGCAAGACATGGGAACAGGTTTCCCAGAGAAGCTGTGGATGCCTCATCTCTGGAAGCATTCAAGGCCAGGTTGGATGGGGCTTTGAGCAGCCTGGTCTTGTGGAAGGTGTCCCTGCCCATGGCAAGGGGGGTTGGAACTAGATGATCTTTAAGGTTCTTTTGAACCCAAACTGTTCTATGATGCTGTAATTCTATGAAGTACCTGGCCAAATAAATGTTCCCTCACAGCTCCCCACCTGCTGGTACTGGCAGAATAACAGTACTACCTGCAGTATGGTGCACAGCTCCTCCTTCTATACACCCCTGCTTTTGTTGTCTTCTCCAAACTATCTTATTGCCCTCCTGCTTTTCAGCTTTCCTTTCCAGGGATCCACCAAGAATGCCTAAAAATTGTAGAAAGAATCATGTAGTAGGAGGGAACAAGAGAAAAATATAGGTATCTCTGTGGATTTCTATTTGACTTGGACCTGAGCTTTTGCCTAATTCAACCACCACTCAGTTGGAATCCTCAGCTTGTTTTTGGCAGCCTCTGTCCTCAGCATTGAAATTCTCTGTCATGGGGAGCAGAAGGGCCAAGACCTGAAAAGAGAGGGAAGGGTTCAAACACTTGCAAGAAGGAGGTTTTGATGAAACTTGTAGATGTATCTATCCATGAGAGTTTTCCTTTGTCATACAACCATGGGTGAGTGTGAGCCAAGATGCTCTAAGGTATCCTGCTAGATTTGGCAGAAGGGTGGGAAAGAGTGGTTTCTCCAAGATGATGGCCTGGGGAGTTCTGTATGCAAAAGACCTAGCTAAGCCATGCATTGGTATTACTCCAAGGAGTCTGAAAACATGAAAGCAGGAATCTCAGGATCACATCAATTTATAGTTGGACCCCAGTTGTTCTTTAGGGCAGGGTCCCTCCATGCAACAGTTTCATAGGCAACATCTGTTTTATAGAACATTCCTGTTGGCAGGGGCTGGGTGAGCAGAGCAAACTGCGATGGTATAAGATCTGGGCACTGGTTTCAGTCAAACACAGTTATTTCATACATTTTTATTTTAAATGAGAGGTTTCATTGTGTGTGAAACCCCAAGTAAAGTTTATTCTTCGTAAGAACTGACAGAAGTAAAACTAGGTGAAGGAAAGCAGATGGCTGAAACATTGTTGAAAAAAATCAATAGTCCCACTTCTGATGCATCAATATTTGGGTGTGGACACATTCAGAATTGATGTTTAAATGTCAGCTGGGCCCAATTTGTAGCATTTCAAAGCTGCCTTTGTGTTTCACATTCAGCAGGACTGAAGGTCAGAAGTTTTACTAAGTATTTGACTCCAATGATACACTTTACCAAGATTCATTTTTATTTAAAAAGATTTTCTTTTATCTTGTTCCACTGCTAGTAACCAAGGTGGAAGAACAAGAGCAGGTATAAATTGAAAGCTTGGTCAATGGACAACAGTTGCTTATGTTATCCCGACCATAAAGTTCCCATCATTGTTCCTGAAAAACTAGATAGCTGCAAGTCTGATATTTTTCCAGTGTATAATTATGTTATATCAATAAGTTCTTTTTTGTCCAAATCTGTAAAGATACTGTGGCTAACAAAACTCTTCACTGAGTTGGTTGGTTTTGATGTGTGTGTCTTTTGTAGTAGAAAGAAGATTGTGGGGCTATTTAATAAAAGTCTCGATAGCGCAGAAAAGGAGAACATAAAAGACACGTATTTCCTTTTTAATGCTATATACTAAAATTACCAGAGCTTCAATTAGTACAATGTGGCAAAGTCTCTTTAAAACTAACATAAATGTGCATTTAAACCATCTGAAGAGTTAGTTAGGCACCTTAAAATGCAGTAGAAAAAAGAGCTACGTGACATTAGAAAAAAAAAATTAAATCGGTGTTTCAACATGGATACCAATAGAATAGTTTGTTTTAAAATTAATTTAAAGGTGTTGTTACATTACTTTGACATGATTAGTGAACAATATTTTGGACGTGTGGAAATAATAATTAATTTGTCCATTTCACAAACATGAGCAAAGTACTCCTTTCTTTACCTATAGGAGGGACTTCAGGAAGTAGTAAAAGAAGTTTAAGCAAAAAGGACATTATAAACAAGATTTTGCTAGATAAATGTGAGGGGCAGTTTTAAACCCATTTACTTTAACTGAAGCAGATGTCAGTCAGTGTACTGTGGGAAAATTTTGCCAGGCACTAGTGGTGGCATTCACTATGTTCTTTGCAAGAGAGAAAAAGGCTGCATGAATGAGATAGCCAGGATAAGGTAGTCAGGCTTCAGAGATGTTAGTAGACTATGTTTCCCTTGAAATTAGTGGGACTGGAGGAAATTCAGAGTTTTTCAAGAGAATTGCATTTATTTTCATATAATCTATATTATATATTAAGAGTGACAGATATATGGCAAAATAGAGTACTGAAATTTTACTTTAAATTCTGAACTGCGACGATAGAACAATGCTTGTCACATTTCAAAAAGGCTAAAAAGGAAAATACTAAATAGTTAACGTAGACACCAGAAGGAAAGAAAATAGCTGAGCTTTGTAAAAAAAGCAAACCCGTCACCTATATTTACAGCTGTAAAACAATAAGTCTTCAGAACTTTTTTGAGTAATAGAGGACAAGAATTATCTCAAGATCCCAGGCAGAAACTTTAATTTGCAAGTCTTCTTTTTTGAAGAAAATCTTGGACTTGCACTTGTGTTGAGCAGAAGATTCTGTCCATGAGGAAGGGGCTAGGAGACACGTTGGAGGAAAACATTCCCAGCTTGCATGGCACAGCCAGGATGGGTTGTCTGGAGGATCAGAATAAGATACAATTGTGAAATCATCCAGACATTTAGGTCATCTTGTCCACAAGTTGTGTTAACAGGATTGTGGTTAGGAACCAAGCAGGCAGGCAGCTTAAAAAAGCAAAACAAATCAGAAACAAACCAGCTTTAAACCACCTTGTAGCAGAAAAAGAAAAAAAAAAAAAAAGGAAAAAAGAAAAAGGCGAAAATTTAAAGCCATTGAAGGTTTGGTAGCTTGATATTGGAATACTAGAGAAAAAGCTGGAGATTCAGCATGCTTAAATGTCTGTTTAAGTCAAAGATGGAGGAATAGAAACATACCATGAGATGCCCTCACTGGAAGAAAGCTGGGCCGTTCGAAGATTCTTCAGTGCTACTGTGAATCCTTCAGTGGGGAAGATGTACTTTATTTAGGAGCCTCCAAGAGCTGAAAGAAGTTATGTGCCATGTTTTCCTTGTCTATTTTATGATCGCTTAGAAAATACAAAGAGATTTCTTGCTTTCATTTATTCTGGGTAAGAGAAAAGAATAATTATATAGAACCCTGAAGTATCAAGACAAAAGAAAACAGGATCAACTTTATGGCCATGTGCCCCATTCATACCGGACCTTAGACGCACGTTATGTCTCTAATATTGTTAAAGAAAACTTAATTCACAAACACCATTTTGACTTTCTTGGAATGACATCTTACTTTCAGAGATTATTAGTGGTTCATTGGTTGGCTTGCTTGTTTGTTTGCATTAGAGGAGTCTGCTAAAGCATATTGACTTAAAAGAAAAGTCACCTTGGTATTGGTTGCAATAGCCACACAGGGCTTGGATTTGCAGCGCTAAGCAGCGTTGTGTTCTGCTGTTTTTTGAAGGTTAAAGTTGAACCTATTCTTAACACCACTAACCATGGACCTGCTTCTTGATCTTAGCTATTTGAAACATAACACTGTATGATTTCTCCCCCAGTGTTTAAAACCAATGTTATTCCCTACCCCCACATTCTTGTTAGATTTTGTGCTTAACAGTCCATAGCTTCAAGTTTATGACTGAAGAGGTCCCCCATAGCACAGGAGTCTCAGTAATGGCATTTTCTCCATGTGTGCCCTCTGTACTGTGAGTAAAGGGGAGACTTTATCTCCCAGGGTTATCCTGACAGCATCTTCCACAAATACATCCCTTCTTTAACAGAAGAATCTACTTTTTCACCTAGCTTAACTTTGTCTAGACAGCAAATGCAGCCATGTTTCATGTAGCTAAATTAGCTACCCCACCTGACTAAGCTAGAGTGAATGTGATTCACAAAGATTTTCTCTTTATCCTGTGTTTGTCTTTCTAACTTCTCTGGCTGCTTATCTGTGCTTGTACCTGGGAGACCAGGGAAGCTCTGAGCAGTTATCCCACACCACAAGCTGCATGCCAATCACCTCAGCAGGGATATACTAGTGGTAAAATGAGACTTTGGAGAGTCTAATGAGTAACGTGCAGTGCAGATGATGTATTTCTCTTCATTTTCTGTTTCAGAAGTTCTTATTGTTTCTTCATGTGATGCAGTTTTATCTGCTGGTTGTAGCTTATGCAACAACAAAGTGTTTTTAAAGCTCAGGATAGGTGTTTTTCTGCCTTCTTAATTTAAAGTAGTAAATATTTTGGTGAGAGTGACCTTCATTATACCTCAGACCTGATCATCACTCCCTGTGGGCTCCATTACCTCAATGAAAGCCATAGACAAAGTTCACTCAATAATTAGAACGACTGGAGTTGTTCTGGTCTGCAGACCTGACACACCTGCTGTGCTGAATGGCACTGTACAGATGAGGGATTCGAGAGCTAAGAGAGCAAACTAAATTAAGGCTGCCTAAGGTCTGGCTTGTGCATTAACTTGCAAGTAAGATGGGGGCACAACAAAAAGCGAGTGATCCTTTTTCTGAGTAGTATTAAATCATTCCCGGTTAGGATGTACTCAAACAGGTAGATATAAGCTCTCATATATGATTCAAACCTATAGTAACATGAGATTAATACTCTATGTAATAAAAAAATACTGTTTTGTGTCCACTGGCAGGTCTAGTACTTATCCAACAAAACTTGCTGTATTTCTCTGTGCAACCATCTGTTTAGAAAAGAAATTATACATAAGAAATTAATATAATATAAAATATGTGTAAATATATATATTTGCATACACATGCACATAAATACGTATGTGTGCACATATCTGAACTAATCAGTCCATAGCAAGAGTACTTAATACAAGGAGAAAATCTTTCACTGTTAAATTAATGGACAAAATTCGTGTGTTTGGTAGCATTGCCCTTTACATTACCACCTACGCCTGCCCTGAAGGACTATTTGAAAGCATGACCTACAGACAGCCTGTCCTATAGCACCCAGACATAAACCAGGTCAGGGCCCAGGGCAGTTCTCATGATGCAGAGTGGACATCCACAGAGTTTAGCTGAGTACCTTTCAGAAAGACTGCATTAAGCTTTGATTTTCTAAGAAACTTAAAGCCATATGTAGATATAACTGAGAACTGGAGGCCAGATATGAGTGAAGATGCTTAAAATGTGGCTTTAGAGGACTTTGCACAGCGCCAACCTGCTAGCGGGTAACACAGCCCACCGCTAGCTGTGATGTGTGCTGAACAGTACTGGTGGGCTTCTGTGGTCTTTTGCAACATGGTAGTTCTCTGGAAAAACTCTGCTTACCTTGCAGCTTTCTGCATCCACACACGCCACCTGCCCCACCTGCAATCAGCCCCCAGACCAGGAAAAGTTGCTGCAGGTAGAGGTGCTTTCATTGCACGCTAATCTGTACTGGCCAGACAGGGCAGTTCCCAAACTGTGATTGAGGCCGTTTCATCTTTAAAATGTGGTTTTAAGCATCCCACTTCCCCAGAGTGTATATTACAACCCAAACCCTTAGTTAGGTGGCCTTGGGGAAGGGGGTAGGAAGGTGAGGCTGCCTTTCATCTCCCCTTCTGAAGCAGCGCTACTGTGGAGAGGGGAATGTCAAACTACTCCACCACCTTTTCTAGCTTGTCCTTTTGGACCAGACTTCTGACTAAGGGGAAGCAACCAGCAGAGCTGTTCTCAGATGCTCAAGCTGCGGGTGCCAGGCTCCCCAGGCTCCTGAGGAGCCCAGCCTACCCTTGTCTGAGGGAGTGGGGGTCCCAGCAGGAGGGAGGGGTGACATTTGATTGCGTCCACCTATTTTGGCTTTGCAAGGGACTGGAGCAGAGGCACACAGGACAGGATGGCAAAGTTCACTTTCTAACAATAGTGCCATCTTGAGCAGTCCTCACCCCTTCATCTGTTTTCTTCCACAACAGCATTTCTTTTCACTTTTATTTATGCTGGTTTATTTTTCAAGTGGGAGCAATTCCTCTATCTGAGTTGTAAGAAGCAACAGTGCCAGAAGTGAAGGTGTGGTGGGGAAAATTACCAGCAGGAAAAGAAGGTAGGTAGGGACTCCCAAAACCATCCTAAACTGCACTGCTGCTGAATGAACAGCTACAGCGAGAGGGTACCATTAACTGTTGCCATCATGACAGCAAATGTCTTCTCGATTCTCCACCTAGCTCTTTCCATCTTTCCTTTTTTTGGATGCTGGTCCTTGGCTTTTCTTCCCTCCTCTGTCATTGTGCCAGCCTCTTTTTGGATCCTCTGCTCAGAGATGTGTTTTATGCTATGATCACCAGGGACACAGGATTATTCCTGCCATTCTGTGACTCCTTGGTTTACTAGATCAGCTAAAGGAGCCCTCTCCCACATTTGTTTCTTCCTGGTGGAGATTAGTCCTTTGTTTTGGGCTGCTTGGATGCGGGCTCTGGCCCACTCAATGCTGTTAGGTGTTTAAAGTCTACCTGTTGGTCCTGTCTGGCCACCAAGCTGTCACCAGCCTCCACCTCCTCCTGTTTGTATGGCTGTGGGTAAGGCAAGATAAGCAGAACATACGATGTGTTAAGAGGAAATTTATACCATATTTGACAGCATTACCCTGTTGATTGCTGCCAAGAATATGACTGGCATCATTTTCTTGAGTCTTTCTCTGATCTTGGATGTAAATTTGATGTGTTCAGGCAAGCACATATTTCAGAATTTTAAAGAAGTTATTCCACATATAGCTGTATTACAAGTATTTACTCTGCTGAATTGAACTCCACCCATCTTCACATTTTCTCTTTGTTTAAGGTGAGTAATCACGGTGTCATCTTTAATAGTACAACTATTTATGGGAATTGGAAATTAAAAATCCCATTTGTGAACATTCAAGAAATTTACTCCCATGTTCCTCTTTAGGAAATGAAAGAGAAACCTGCTAAGAGTCACCTATAAAACTGTAGGTGAAAATAACACACCTGTGCTAAAATATATACTTAGTAATAGGAACACAAACATATTTTTTTTTCCTTTTTAGTTCTGACACATGGTACTGAGACCTATTGCAACATGATCCCGTTTGGAACCAAGCATCTCCCCCCCCCCCCCCCCCCCCCCCCCCCCGAGCCTTTATAAAGAACATTTCTACATTGTGTCTTCTTAGTGTCAAATTTTCAAAATGTAACCTTACAGGAGTATAACATCACAACTCCAGCTAATTCCTAAGTATAGTGTGTGCTTATACTCTTGTACAGTGCTTTTGACTTTTAAAGAGGAAATTTTTGAAGGAAGCAAAGACAGCTAGGTAGGTTGATAGGAATTACATGTCTCATTTCGCTTTTGTAAACTCCTTGCTCTAACATATTGTAGCATCAAATACATACAGATTCTGTATTTACAGTTTTTCTTATTTGATATACACTTTGTCTGGGCAAATTTCTATACTCCTGCTTGATGGAAGACAAAATTTTTACTTAGTTTAAGTAAATATGTAATGTATTAGCATCCATCGTTACTTGTATAGCTGAAGAAGGTATAAACCACCTCAATCCTATGTGTTCTCCAGCCAACATGAAGACAGTAAAAAAAACCATATATATATACACACTTAGAGAGCAGAGAATTAAAATCATAAACATATTAACTTTGGATTAAGACAAAAAAAAGACATTTTGTTCTATGCAGAGCATATGTGACAATAAAAAAGGGAGCAAAGAAGCACTGCCAAGGGGAAATGGTGTCCTGAGCCTCTTTACTACCACGTGTCCAGGTAAAAGACCACTTTATTTTCCAGGATGAGGCCAGCTCCATTATTTGCTTCTCTGAGTCAGAGATTGGCTGTAGAAATATCAGTGTGCTTGACAGAAAGGAGTCAAAGGAACACAAAGCAGTAGGGTGATAAAGTGCTATACTGGCTCCTGGACTGAGTGAACACATCACACAGGGCTGCATGACAACGTATGAAATGAAAATGCAAGAACTGCAGGGAGAAGGGGACTTTTCACAGGGCTAAGGATACAGTGCCTGTGAGTTTTTGTTAAAAAATAATCAAATAATGAAGAAAAAACCAGAGTAGCAGGTAGTACCAAAAGTTCAAGGATTGCTTAACTCCAAAGCTATCTCATCAGAAAACAAGATGAGAGATGGGGTAACATGAAGGGCTGGAAAAGGAAGGGTGGGGAAGGGGGGAGAGGGAAGACAGATAAATTTGGATGGCATCTTGCAGCCTGAGAAGAAACAAAAAAATTATTGGTGCTTCCCAGTGAGTCACCAAGACAACAGCAGATTGGATTTGGAGCTGCCTGTAATAATTTATGACTACTTTGTCTTGGTTGGATTACTGTGTTGCTTCGCCTGCTTGTGTTGGATTCATTAGCTTGGCAAGAGCTTCAGCAAGAAAGACAAGGTAGACGGAGAAGAAAGGGGTAATTTGGGGAAATTTGGATCTACGAAAAGGTGGTATAAAAATACCGGTGAACTTGAAAAAGGTTATTGCTCTTGTTATTTTGAACATCTTTTGTGCTATGATTTCTTCCCAGTGGTAAGAGACAGAGATGCGCACAGAGAGCAGCGACAATGAAATCCCTTTGTTGCTATAAAAGGACCTTCTAGTCCCTGTACCCACTGCTTATTTCAAGTTCCCCAAAAGAAAGGTCAAAAGTGTGCCAGGACCTACGGGGACCCCTTGGTCCTGACAGCCAGCTAGAAGGAGAATCATGGTGTTTGGCACCCTCGGAGGGCAGGGTGTCAGGCCCAGAGCTCAGAAAGGTGGGAGGCATCAGAGAAGCTGAGGTCCTAGAGGAGCTGTGTTGCAGTAGCGTGGTACGTTTCAAACACAGGAATGGCAGCAATAATGGGGAAGGTGAAAACAGCTGCCGAAAAAAACCGGTTCAAAAAGTAACATAGCAGTGGCGTAGCAGAGATGGACACACATCAGGCAACATGCTGCACTTTGCACTTCAGTTGGTTGGAGGATGGAGCGATGGAGACCGGTGGTGATGGAGGGTGCACTTTCACAGCAGGCAAACCACTGTGTGACAAAAATCCTGTTAGTCCATTCCTGCTGGGATACTCACACCTGTTAGGGGCAAAGATGGTAAATCGCACACACAGGCAAATTGCTCACCATATGGTCTAATTTCCTTTGGAAACAGTGTGTGGCAAAATGCAGAGGAAGCCATTCTACAGCATGCAAATCAAATTTAATGTTATAGTACTGAACCTACTAGGCTTGCTTGTTCAAAAGCCAAAGGTTTTACTGGGGGCTGGCTGTCCTGCAGACTTCTGTTTCTGGGACACCTCAAAAGTATATTAAAACCTCCAAACAACAATGGTAAGAGAGCATTAATGATAGCAGGGAAAACTCTTCTGCACCTCTGAGATGGATGGTAGAAGCTGAGCACCCAAAAAGGGCATAGGATGTTTCTGTTCTGCTCCGCCTATAAACCTACCCAGCTTCATCGCCAAAATAACCACAGTTCCATCCAACTATTTCAAAAGAAACAACCTACCACTGATTCCCCCCACTGCATGCCCAAGTTTTATGGCTTCAATAAAGTGACAAATGTGAGGAAGGAGCAGTCTGGTAAGTGTCATGCTTTGCACGTTGCACTGATTGTATTACCTTTAACATTTTAAGCTGACAAGGTTGAAAACATCCTGTCCCTATGCATACAAAGGGCCGGTTCAACATGGGGGTGTCTGAACAGTTTTAAATCAGTGCACTTCCAACACAAATGTGCTTGTGAAAACAATTTAGCATTTTAGCCTAACCATTTGGGTTGAACCATCCATTTATACGCCTTTATTTTTGTAGCTTTCCCTTTCAAAGATATTACGGCAGACCTTTCTTTCCCCCGAAGTTGGAGCCAGCTTAGAACACTACTTTAACATTAAAATAAATAAACTTTCAAAAAGCACAGACAAGAAAAAGAAGTGGCAACTCTGAGCCATTCATCATTTTTTCCCTTCACTTCTTTTTTTCTCCCTACAGCTATTGCAGTAGCCCTTTATGAACCCCAAATGTTCCTTGCTCTTCTGTGGCAAGCACTTTGTGAATTGTTTATTGGCTTGGAAAACTGTTTCTGTCTCTCAGGACAGGCGTCAGTAGAAGATATCTGGTATGAATACTCTGTGAAGGAAGTACCTTTATGCCTTAGGAACCGCTGAACTATTCCAAATGATCCAGTGCTATGAACCATGCTGAACTGAAGACCAGCAAATGTTACCTTCCATCTCTTCTAGTGACTTTAGTGTTGTCTTCATTATCATCTTCTGTTCTCCCTTGCCAATTCACTCAGCAGTTTGCCTCCTGTGCTACATACCAGCTGACAGATGTATCCTTTTCATTTCACATACTCTTAAAGCCTTGGGCACTGCTTTCTGGAGATATTTATACAGCTCTGGGACCTAGTTGCTGGAAAAGTAGTTTGTACTGAATATTTGTTACATGTTCTACAAGATCCCACACACTCTTACTTTGCATAGAGTAAAACAACAAAAAAGGTGCTGATGCATTGTATGTATTTTGTATGGAACATAAACAGCACACCTTGCTATATTCTGACAGTCTTTCAAAGGTTTTCTCTGTAACAGTATGAATTACATGAGAAACAATTTTCATATATGCCACTGTGACTTCAAAACCTATCTGCCACCAAGTTCCTTCATTTCCTACCAGCAAAGAGAAGGGAGCGAGTGAATGTCTTCCTCCTGCACATCACAAGACATCTGTATGTCCTCATCTCAAACATTGGAAGAGGAAGGACTTCTGCAACAAAACACACTGCTGAGCCTGCTCCCCCACAGGAGTCAGTAAGAGCAGTCAGTCATGTTCAAATTCTGCTGGTGTAATTTCCCCTTCTTATTTTAATCGATGTGGGACAAAGTGCAGAACTGATATAAAGATCACTTGTTTTTATTTCGAAATTCTCCCTTTTCCTATGTGTGTATTTTGCTTTCAGCATACCATATAGATATATTGGCTACCTGTTGAATAACTGACTCCTGGCTCTGCTAGAGGAAGGTGGCAGAATCTGAAGGCTCTTTTGCAGTGTTCCCACTGTTCTCTCATTCAGATGATCCATGTAGAAAAAGCAATAAACACAGAATATTTGAAAAATGCCATAGCGGAACCCTTAAGGTAAAACAGCTGGCCTTTCCTTCAGTTTCTAGGGCAGCATTTTAATAAACATTAGTCATGGTGATTATGGAACTCTTTATCAAGGATACATCATTTCCAGCATTATTCTTTTTTTGAGTCCATATTAGCATAATAACTTGCATTATTAGTATAATTTGAGATGTTTTAAGGACATGGCTGGAGAATAAGAAGCTCAGGCTGGAAAGTATCTGATTGCCAGTTGCTTGTCTTGCTTGCCAGGGCCAATTAACATATTTCTTCCATTTTTGCTTTTGTTTGACTGATCAAAATACAAATGTGCTGCAGACTTTCAGAATCACTTAGACTCCTTGTTCAGCCTTTAGAGGCACATAGCAACACGAAGCACATTCATGCAGATTAAGTGCTCTTTGGAGTATTAGAAACCACTTAATCTGTATAAATATGCTTCAGGTTGCTCAGTTTTTACAACACCTTGAGAAGGAACTGCAGTGGTTCAGAAAAGCGTGTGATGCATTATTTAAAAGAAGACATATAAACCATGATAAGTTTATCTTCCAAGTGACTATTGTCAGAATCATAGCTTATTTTTTTTTATATGTTGTACTTCATTGCACTGTGTAAAGGCAGGTGAAAAAGGGAATTTCCTATTATATACTCTATTACTTTCAAAATTCTGCTTTTTATCACTGTTGATTTAGAAGATAAGCATGAGAGATGTGTAAGTACTGAGCAATTTTACTTTACAAATTTGTGCAGCAGGAAGGGTTTACACTTTTAAACAGAAAAAGGTAAATAGTATCTGTTTTCTCACCTAGCTAAATATGTTAGCCCATGCATAAAGAAGCATACATTTTTATTTTCCCATTTACTCTAATTTTCATTTGCAGTAGAGCTGAAAAGAATGAGGTATGAGACAGGACTAAAAACATCATATTGGAATGTTAGCTGTTTTGCTTTCGGGGTTTACAGTGTCATTCAGTCTAATAATACTTCATAGTATAGTTTAATTATTGCCAGAAAAAGACAGCATGGTTGCATTGCACAGCTCTCCCAGAGGATGTCTTACATATCCTGAGATAAATTTAAGCTCTATATTTAATATATTTGCAACTGTAACTGTGTATTCTGAAATCCCTTGTTATTCAAATGTTTGCAGCAGCCATTTGTAAGCAAGTGGTAACATGGACAGGACAGTGTTCATCATAAAATGCTGACCCCAAAGAAGTAAATAAGACTTTTGGAGACTGGATGCCCTCTGAAGAAGACTTAATACATTAAATCCTACTTTTAGTGGCAACTTTTGAGTTTTAGTATCAATAAATACTTATTATGAGAAAAACCCTACACACAGTGGTCCGTCTCAAAAGGTGATTTAATAAATGCTGGTCTTCACTACTTGTATTTCTGGGGCTATTGCTCCCTAAGTTGAAGTGCAGCATCCATGACAGATGTGGTAAGTCAGGACCAGGTGCTGGAGGCAAGCACCGTGTCCTCTGCACTTCACCAGTGTGGCCTTCCATCTGCTGAGGATGCACCGCTGGAAGCCAACGTGTGGAGGCTTTATCACTCCCCGAGGCTCTCCTGCGTGGGCAACAATGGCCACAGTGGTTTATATTTGGGCCCCAAAGGAAGATTTCCTCTGCCACCGTGATCATAACCTCACTGCAATTTTAACAGCTGCTGCCCGGGTTCCCGTGTTTCCTGCCCTGATACACGTGACTGGGATGGTGGGAGCAGGGGAATGCTTATTTACATGTTAAGGCAGGCTGAAGGCTCCTTTGGAAAACTTTAAATAACACAAATGGGACTTGCAAAGGGTAGAATGGTGCCTGTTTGCTGGGTGCAGAGATGAATTTTTAACCTTCCTTTTCTCCTTTCAAATAAAATAACTCAGGACATGACCTTAGCTATGAAGGCAATAGCTGCATGTCTGCTCTGGGTCATTTCATTGTCCTTGTAACAAAGTTCTTTGTTTTTCAGAGATTTGTACGTTTATGATATTTTTAGTAAGAATTCCAAATGTTCTCTTTCATAAAAATAAATGTAACAAAATTACAAAGAAACTTTGGAGGTTCTGGCCTTTTGCTGTGATAAGCAGCATCCAACTGCAGTAAACCGGGTGAATAAAGCTTCTCTAATAAATTAAAAATAGATTTGAAACAAAAGGTGAGGTAATTAAGGTAGTTTTCTGAATTTTTATCCAACTTAAGGTGCAGGTTGCATTGTTTCTAGATTGCACATAAAATACTAATATTTTTTCCACTGTAGGCTCAGATTTAGTTCCCTGGGTTATATCCAGTACAAACACAGAAATGTTATATGACCTCTATTGCACAGAGGTCCTTTGCTAGGAGCTCACTGCAGGAATGGGCTTTAATATTTTTTGCATTGGATTTTACTCTACTGTTGGTTTTATCATTCTTGATCTCTGCAAATGTGCTTTATTGTCTGGATCATTTAATTTTGTTAGGCAAACGTGCTTCATTTTTTAATGATAAAATGTTAGCATGCTCTTCAATAATAACTATTTTTCCTTTCAGAGCAACTGATGCATAAAGTCTAATCTTTTTTAGTTGAAGGAAGATGTTCTTTAAGAATTGATTTAGGGTCTGCCTTTGTCTTACTAATTTTTAATTACATGCAGTCAGACCTGATTAATCTGAATTAGTATGCAAAGTCCCTTTTAGAACTAAATAAAATCAGATTAACAAGTAAAGGATACATACAAGGATGTGTTGTAAGGTTGGTTAAAAGTGAAATCCTTCTCATTCTTAGACATACAGACATTTCTGTCTGAAGAGTTTATGTTTTATAATGGCTACATAGCATTGCTGTGTTACAGAGCAATTAAACTTTTTGACTTTTGAGTGAAGCATCTAGGTATCATAATAATAATAATGTGCAATATAACCTTTGTAGGATTTTATAACTGAACTGGACTTAATAAGACCAGTTCAGCCAATGCCTTTATCAACATAAGAGTGTTTAAAGAGGTGGCACAGTGTTGCTATTCCAGAAGTTGCTTTGCTTTTAAACAGTGGCTAGTGTTTACCCACTTGATAGGTAGGTGTTCCTACCTGATAGGGATTAAAAGCAGCTGCAGTGAGGGTGAAGCCCCCGTCTCCCCACCCCTGCTGCCCTTCCCTTCAGGATCTGCTCCTCTCTTGCTCCTGGACACCCACTTATTTTGTACTGGCTGTGGTGCTTGCTGGAGCACAACACAGCACCTCAGCTGAACTAAAATGGGAGAAAATAACCTGGAAAAACAGTGAACATGGGATTTTTGTGCTGGTGGAGCAGACTGAATGAGTTTACTTAGGGGTCAGGCAAACGCTGAAGTTGATGAGATGGAGGGGAGTGGGTAAATGTGTAGTGAGGAGCAGGAAGGGGAGCAGAAGGAAGAAGAGGAAATGGGCAAATCTCTGTCCTTCAGACACTGTGGACCATTTGTCAGCTCAGTCAAAGTGTGGGGCTGTGCCCTAAAGAGGCCACAGTCAAGTCGGCAGCTCAGCGATGTGCTTGAGGACCCTGCTTATCTCATGGGAGTAGCCTCACTACAGTCAGCTGGAATTAAGTTTTTATTTTAAGCAAAGGTTGATTCAACAATCCACCATGGGCATCCGATTAAAATGTCTCCTAACTCTGCCCCATCATTGCCTCTCCACACACATGCCCCTACCTTGATGGGAGCATGCAACTGCCCTGGGGTTTGGCAATAGGAACAAACATGCTCCTTCCTGGGCAGAGGCCACAGGTATGCAGAAACCTCCTTAGATACAATTGCCTTTTAAAATTGATTGCAGCCCATTATATTACTGCTACACAGTTATTTCTATTTGTTAGAACTGCACAGTACTGTAACTCTGCATCTAATCTCTACATCTCATCTGTGTTTCTAAAACAAAATGTGGCATGTTACACTATTAGCATTATGCTGGAAAAAAATATTTTAAATCTTCTCAAATGCAATGGAAAAGCAATACATCGGTTATTTTAATCTGAAACGATATATACACATCTAGCAGAGGACAATAAAGGCTTTATACTCAACTAACCCATGCCCTATTTATACTGCATTTTGCCATGATCTATTTCCGTACTGTATACAATAAAATACGAATGACTCAAATTCATCAAGAAGGGATTAATTGGCATGTAATAGGGGATCTGGCTACTATAGTGGCAAACTGCCAAAATGAAAGAAGAAAGAAGCTTGTGGGGATGTAAAAATACATGTGAGTGCAAAAAAAGCCAGCAACTATAGGTATAAGTCTATGTGGAAGCTAAGTCCAACTGTGTGACTTGGCTTATATTAAAGAACAGTAGCAACATTATGAGATTCCCAACATGGAATGACCTCTATGGGTTATTCATATATTTCATTTTATTTAGGCTTAAACTTAATTGCTTGAGCAGATAGGTAGAGGTTTGATATGTTTTTCTGGAAAACGTAGGAACCCAGATGACCAGAAACCACAACCATGCTGTCATGCTGATCACATTTGTTCAAGCTGAAAGGCCTAACGCTGCAAATCCTTGACTCTGATTAAACACTTTGCTTAACTGGAGCCTAAGTCAGGAAAACTCATTATTCTTTTCTCCTTTTTTATCTTTTTGTTTCCCTGTTTCTTATGACTATATTCCTCATTCATTTCTTGTCCTGCTGCAGATTTTCAACAATGATCACATTATTGGTCAAACACAGACTCCCTTCCCATCCCCTGTCAAAAATGAACAAACAGAAAGGCTGTACAATTTCTTAAAAATCTGCTGTTGCACTTATGAACTTTAGCTGTCAGGCACTTAGATGCAATGTTTTTCAGGAGGGAATACAAATCTGTCCATTTCAGGGCTATTTCGCTTGCCCTTAATTCTCCTCCTTCATTCTAGGTAAATAAAAAGATTAATTCCCACACATTCCTAAAGCTCTGCTTGGTTCTAAATTAGATCAAGTTGGGAGTTTTGCTCATTACAGATCTTCTTCCTTGCTGGCAGAGAGAGTCTTGCCTTTGTCACTTGTCTTCTGCCTGTCCTCCTGTCCTTAAAATTCAATTGTAAATCCCACATGACCATCATTCAGCCAAAGAACAGACTATCTGGGCTTTTAAACATGTTTCTTATGGTAAAATATGTACAAATAAATGCACATTACTTCCAGAAAAACCCTTATACTGCTAATAAAGTTTTAGATGCATAGAAAATAATGCAGTTGAAAATACGATGGAGCACAAATTTTAAATGGCTGCTTATCTCATTAGAACAGCATTTCAGCATTTCAGTGTGGTGGAGTGTCACTTCAGTTTTGCGGGTCCTCCCCTTCAAGAAGAATTGCTTATGCAGGCGTATTCTGTGACAACCATTCCCACCATGTTGTTAATACATATGTATATACATTTCAAATGCATAAAAAGCTATACATAGTATGAGTCATCTGTTTCATAAACTTGACTATGCTGTTGTCAGAACCTATAAAAATAATGTGGCAGGCAGACCTTAGCAGTGTCTATCCACCAGCTATCACGGTGAAGACAATCAACCACGTTCAATCTTCATCACCTTGTCTGGAAACCTGTCCCTGGAAGCCAGAGGGAATACAGACATGCAGGAAGCCAGAAGTTTGACAGATCTGATTTTTCAATAACTAGGAATATGTGTTTCATAGCAGAGGTCTTTGAAAATACCTTGTCAGTCCGACTTTCCTGTTTATACTGAAGGAGCTCCAGGCTGAGCAATTTTGCTGATTAGAGCACCAGCCAGGCTGACCAATATGATACCGTCTAGAAGCACTGCTGCTTCATAAACCTTGCAACCTTTCTAATACCTTCCTAAAAGTTCATGCAGTCTCCTGAGGTATGGTATGCTCCTATACATGGGCATGCACCCAGGGCGTTTCTTTCCTGCTTGTCATCCTAGACGGCCACAGACAAGCATCACTGAAAGGATTCTTCAATAGCCGAGTATGTTTGTGTTTTTCTCAGTGATGTCAGGTTAATACTGCTAATGCTTTTTGTTGTAAAGCCAAATGACAAAGCTGAGCGGCTAATGATGGTAGTAGTAGGTCTCCTTTCACCAGAAGACAAACTATCTTAAAACCCTTTTAGGGGTCTGTCCTTATGCATGCTTTTTAAAAAAGGTGCTAAAATACCAGGACTGGTCAACACAAAGCAGCCGAATCACATGACAAGTTGGTTTACAAGACTAGGCAATTAGTTCTGTGAACAAGGATCCAAGGAAATTATCTTAGCACTTTCTTTACCTCTTTCATCTGCCTGTAAAAGTGCTAAAATGATCTAAGTGGCCAGTGTGGACACAGGGATTTTAGTCATCACTAGATCAGTCAGACCATATTAATTTTATCATCCACAAAAGGTGTAGGAACAATAACATAATAATCCCCCAAACACTTTTGGGAATTCATACAAAGCCTTATTCAAAATTATGAAAAAGTAAAAATAATACTTATTTCCACTTCCAGAAAGTAAGACTTGTGTCTGCTATGAAATCATGTGAAATGTCATGTGATTTCGTGTAATAAGGTTTATGATCATGTGCTTGCTAGTAAGCCCTTCTATATTTACACAGCTGAACTGAATTTCACCCAGGCAATTTGTATTTAGGTGAAATTAGCAGGTTTTTATACTGAAAAGCATCTATGAATGACAACAAGCAACTGTCCTTATCTTGCTATTGTTCTTGAACTAGCAAGTTCATTAAAGACATTTAAAAACAGTTTAATACATGCTTGACCTAGAGCCCTTATTTGGGCTTGAGTTTAATGATATGCAAGTTCTCATCTGATTTAGAGCATAGGTTGAAGCCTTTCCAAAAGTGGAGATAAAATTTCCATAATGCAGATTTGTCTGCAATTCAGATAAGACACAGACAGGTGAAATGTTACATCATGCTGATATGTGGTACATGGCTTTTTCTTCAAAATTGTCACCTGTCAGCCCCCTACATCCTGGTTACCATATTCAGAGACATAGGAAAGTTCAGAAAGGAATCATTTTCATTTCCTAAATTTCAATAACCTCAATTCTGCCTGAATATGAGACACAAAAGCTGTCTGAAAGAGAAGAAATCATTCACTTAAATTAAGATGCAACTGTAATAAACATTTGGCTAGTGTAGAGGCATTTCTGATGGTGAAAAATGTGTATTTAATATAAGACTTGTAAAGGCAGACAGGGTATACGTATATATAAGGGGTAAACTTCTGGTGAGATCTGCTGAGCTGTGCTTCTGTTTCCCTAGTTCAGCACTGGAAGTCCCCTTACTTCTATTGAAAATAGCTTGAACAAAACACTAATGAATATACATAGATGCAACAAATCCTGTGCTGGCAGAGGAACAGATTTTATGACCTAATAGGTCTTTTCTCTCTCCAAAGGCTATAATTCTCTGAAAAATTAATCCCTTTCAATTGAAATGTGGGCATTTACTGCACAAAACAATATTATTTTGCAGAGTGATGTGAGTTGGTTATACTATGTAGAGCACACCTACACTGTGATAAAGGTAGAAAATGAACAGATAACCAAGCTGTTAACAGTAAAGGCCCAGAAGCATCAATGATTTTTTTTTTAAACTACATCAAACAATTACCTCATTTCTAGGCAAACCAGGCCTGAGTAGTTTTGTTTTCTATAATCCCACTAAAGTCTTACGCAGCCTTGCTGAATTTAATTTCTTCAGTTTCCTATTTGTATCCCTGTACTTTCTCAAATTAACCATTATTCTAGTAATGTTGAATTATATAGAACCTTTTGATTAAAGTGCTACCAAACACAAGGAACCTTCAGTATAGCTGAGGTTTCCACAGGGATCAAACCAGCCTCATCTGCTTCTTTATGCCAAATTACAGAAACCATGTGACATGGCACACATTCTTCCCTGCTTTGGCAATCCAAAACATTGCTTAAACAAGAAGGTACTTTGGCACTGCATATAATTCCCAGAAACACAAAGAAGAAAATTTCAGAGGGGTATGACTCAACAAACAGCCTTAAAAAAAAATACTTTCATTTCCTGTTGGAATCGGTAACAAAATAAATGCCCTGGTTTGTTTTTTTTTTTTTTTACCAGCATCAAATTAGCTCTTTCCAATGTGAGCCAGACTCAGCTGCTGTTCATTTAGTACTGCTTTCCTTTGTGCTTTAGGCTAGGCCTTGCAATTAATTTTTACTAAGGTCTGTTGAGTAATTTTACTGAAGCTCACTAGTTTTTACCAAAACCCTGTGGATAATTTTGTTCAGGTCTGCTCAGCAGGAAGCTGCTCTGGTGCCAGCTCTGATGGTCTAGCCAAATGTTGGATGCTGCCCTCGTATCTGGGAACAGTAGCAGTGTGCTGCAAGGGCTTCGGAAGAGATCAGGGCATGTTACAGATACAGTGGCAGGAATGTGCTTGTGATCTGGGTGAGGTCTGCTCAAAACTGCTTTTATTCCTAATCCATCTGGAATCTCTTGTCTGAGCTGATGCAGTTGTGCATTTTATTCATCTGATATTTGTTTTACCCCATGTTGGTGTAATTCCATGAAGTTGACAGAATTATTTTTATTTATAGTATTGCTAAGGAGGGAAGAAACAGGTCCTTTACACAGGAGTTTTTCTTAAACTTAGAGCTTGCTCTCTGCTATTTGTGACACTTTATCTGCCAACCTTTTTTGGATGCAATTATTATATTATTTGTGAATGCATTTTGTCCTTCTTTTCCATAGCAGGTTATACTGTAGATATTTCAGTGGCTTGACTTAATGAAGTCTTTCCTAACATAGTAAGCACAGTTTGAGAATTCCTGTGTATGAAACAAAAGATGAACCCAGAAAATAGGAGATTATTTGCTTCCTTTTCATGTAAAGTGTTTGAATAAAATTGTTGAAAAATTGTATATATCTGTGGAGAATAAAGGCCACTGAGTTATCCTTTTTATAGCCACGTATCTAAAAGCCATTCTGAAATCCATGGGAGCTGGACGTACTTCAGGGACAGAAGATCAATTCTTTGTTAAGTGTGAAAACCTCAGAAAAGATTACAATTGTCCAGAAATCTGCTTTTGCCTCAAACCATTGCTTGGCATATTGATGTGTGTATTTTCTATATCCTCCCTTAAACAGACTGAGGAATTGAGTGATGCAGGCTTTGCTGCAGAAAGCACACACTCCTTTTTCAAAGTCAGGATAAATTCTTTATCTATCCCCCCCCCCTACATTATTTAGGAGATGTTATACCCCTAGTGGATACCAGAAGTCTCTGTGTGGAAACGTTTTCCTCTTGCCCCATTGATATTTTACAGATGATGCAATTGATGTTGTTCTCCACCTGTAAATAAGGAGTCCAGAAGAGATGGGGACTTCTGTCATTTACATACTGGCTGAATCCACAAAGCCATTTAAACACTTATCTCCCATTGATTTTTATGGAGGTCTGGCTCCTAAACGTTTTTGTGGATTTAGCAAGTCATATTTTCTTCTCTTTATTGAGATGAAGGCAATTATATGGCTAAATTCCTTCAAAATACAAGAATAGTGTTGTCACTGTAATGTATGCTTTTTGATCAGTACTTGAAAACTTGTCAGTGTATTTTACTGCTGTGCTCAGAAACATAATTACATGCTTTACAAAGTATAATCAATATTAGCACACTAAGGTGGAGAACAATCTAGATCTCTTAATTTGCCTGCTTTCCATATTAATACTTTTTTCAATGTGTTTGGAAACATTAGCAATTAAATGCCATCACGACTTAGAGAGGGAAGTGGGAACAGCCTGGGTCAGGTGTTCCAGCTCCTTTTGTGCTTCCTTAGAAATATAAAGCAACCTCAAATGGTGTTTATCTGACCCATCAGACTAATTTTACATCTTTCTGTAGCTGGTGTAGTGCAGAACAGCCAGAGCATTTTGGTGACTTTGGCTCATTAATTTTAACTGGACACTGGACCTGAAGGTTGTTTAATACCTCTGGACTAACAGCTTTCTCTGCCTCTTCAGAGACATGATTAGTGCGGTTGGTAATGCCATACCTAGGGCAGCAGTCTTCTGACTAACACTTCTCCTAACCACACTAAAACACAGCAATGAATGCAGCTATCCAACGAGCAAAAGAACACACCCTACCACCCTTTTATTTCCCTGCTGCACTTTATGGCCAGTTTGGTTTCACAGATAAAATGCTCTATTTTTAGGAGACACAGGGGAAACCACACCCTGTGGGCAATGGTGGAGGAGCAAGTCTGCTCTGCTCTGCCAACTTGCAGGAGTTCCCTGGGGGTGGTTACCACACCTAGGAATCGCTGAAATAAGCTGCTATATTAGCCTCACCCTCACTGTAGAAGAACAGTGCACTGAAGAATTTGCATGGAGATCCTCAGCTGCTGTTACAAGGCTTTTTAAAGTATCTTGCAATGTCAAGAGTCAATCTGGCCGCGGTATACCTTTAACTTCATACTTAAGATCAATGAGGCAGCCCTCACATAAAAGTGAGGAATGCAGAATGCTATTAATCCCAAAAGGTACTGCGTTTAATGACACATTACCTAAAATATATTGTCTACTGGTTACAAAGTTAACACAAAAATATAACATGCAGGTGGCTTAGTCTGTGAAATAAGGTTTATGTCTAGAGGTGTCCTGGTTGCTGCTGGAACACCATCAAACTCTCTTCTACCCATAAATATCAGACTTTAGAATGATCCAGAGCAGGGCCAGCTATAAAAAAATGCTGTTTGCTATTAACAAACTCAGTGCACTATCCAAACAAGATTAGGGAACTCTAGGACTTGGCCATGAATACACAATTATATGATTTCAGCAGAGGCAATATACGCTCTAATATTAAGAAGGCACCATGGGTTTTAAGAACCTATCCTACTTGAAAAGAAAATCAGATTTCAAATATATTACACCCATGGTAAACCGAAGTTGGCTGATACCACTAAGCATTAATCTGCATCACCGAGATACAAGCCAAACTCATAATTTTGCATCCCAGGGCAAATCATGAGTTATTTAAAAAAAAAAAAAAAAGACACAACCAAACCAAAACATTTTTGCCAGTATTGGGCAGTCATGGGGTGCAATAGGATGTAAGGTCTCTGACCCTCATAGAATCATCATAGAACCACCATGCTATTGAAAGATCATTTCTGGTTTCACTGGTATCAACCAAGCCTAGCCATTTCAAAACCATACAAAATGTGATTACTCAGATCCTCCCTTATGACTAAAACTTCACATTTACTTTTCAAAATGGATCTTTTGTGTTCCTGCCCCCTTATCTGCTCTTATTAACTGAAGATTATCAGAAGTGCCAACCAGTCTACAGAAGTGATGAGGCAAAACTCTAACACTTCAAGGTCCAGGCACCTCGGAGGCAACAGCAGCCCTCATCACCCAAAGAACCTATGGGAGACATACCCACCCACCACCAGAGCACTTTTTGCCAGCCCTGCTCCTCCTCCCAATGTCACCCCTTCCAGCGTGGCAGCTGATGAGGGAGCTCATTGCAGAGAGATGCATGCCTGGAGGCAGCTGCTTTGAATAATGTCCATTTAAACGGGTATTCTAGTGCTTCTGCTCTTCATTCATTGTACTTCTGCAGGTCCTGCTTCTTTTTAAAGCTAAAAATGTAGGGGCCTACAGCAGTTAACTGTCCATCTGCATTCATTAAGAGGGTGCCAAGAAGGTGAGCATACAGAGCTTCCCTTTATGGGTGCTGTTCAAGGAAAGAAAAGAGAAAAATCGATGAGTACAGAAACTAGCATAAAATTAAATCTTGTGCAACAGACATTCCCACATTTATTTATGTTCATTTAACCTGTTAAATGGGCTATTAGAGGGCCATAGCTTTTCCAAGTGTCTCTGCATAGACCAGCCCTCACAGTACTACCTCCTTAACACTTCTAGAAAGAGTAAGACAGCAAAGAGATTTAGAGTTAATTTGTAACTGGGGTCTGTGAGTAGCAGCGTGCTCATGTTTATCAATGTGCCTTTCAGTCTTGGAAGTAAAAACTGGATGTTTTCCTCTCACCGCTTGCCCCCTGTTAATAGAGCAGCATACAATTGTCAGCTCCTATGCACTGTTTCAACAGCTACAGGCTGAGAATTGGGGTCAACACAGGAAAGGAAAACACGATCCCTGACAACTGTGAAACAGCACAAATCTGCCTGTTCACTTTGGAGACCCTGCACCTTTCTATGGTGACAGGCCATGAGGAAAAATGAGGAAGGCATTTGGAATAACACTTTAAAAAACATGGGCAAGAGAAGTAAACAAGCGAGCAGCACAGAAAGTAGCTTACTAAGTGCTTACATGTTAGAGGGACTCTCTGCACTCCAGGCAGCTTTGCTTGGTGTCCATACAAACTTGCGTAGGCTTCTTGAGCCACAGTCCTATTTCTCTCTCTAGATGTTTGCATCTCTGTTGTCCTTACATACCCCAGCTTATCAGCTTTGTCTAGTTTTCTTAGGAAAAAGTGAAATAAAAAAATAAATCAAAAGAAAGAAGAGAACTTCTATCAGTACATAAAATGCTTCAGGCAGATTTTCATCTGGAAAAATATTAAGGAATGAAAGGGAATGCATAAGTGAGCTTCTATGAACAATAATAAAATATAGTGATGAGAAGCTATATGCAAAATAGAAACGAGCCATCAGCAGAAAGCCCACAGGTTGCTCCTGCAGCACACAAATGTCCAGCCTGTCGTTTGAATGCCCAAAGACATCTGTATCGTTTGCTTCCTCAGCACACTGTGGGCAGTGTTCTTTAACAGTTACCCTCATAAATGCTTTGAGGAAAACACCCTCATATTTTCCATTGATATGCAAAATATTTCCTTAGAGAAACTAAATAAAATAAGCATGAGTAAGTTTAGGCTCTTAAATTAAGACATTCCTTACAAATGAAAATCTGGGCCAGGCGTCAGCTAAATGCAATAATATATTTCCTGAAAAAAAATGAAAACAACCCCAACCAAAGCCTAACAACTCTGAAACAAAAGGTATGGTACAGAAAACAGTGGTATTTCTTCTTCTTCTTCTTCTTCTTCTTCTTCTTGTTATGGTTATGGTTATTGTTGTTGTTGTTATTGTTATTTGTATTGTATATTGTTATTTTATTGTATAACTGGCTCCATAAGGGACCCATCAACATCACAGCCAAACACTTTCATTGTACCAATTGATTAGTTGCTTCTCAAAACATCCCTCCTGGTTGGTGTTGCTGATTCTGTTCCACAAATGAAGTTTAAGGTTATAAGGGAGCATAAGCAGTTCCATTTCCCCTTTGTATTGCTTATCTGCATCAACAACCATTTTAAAGTGTGAGTAGTGAGAGAAAAAAGAGGCAGAAAACATAAACTATTAACTAAAACCTCTAAACTCTGTAAAGGTGAGAAACGGGTCGGGAGGCAACAGTGTCCAGGGCAAAAAGAATGCCTTGCTGTGATTACTTTCTTCACAGAGATAAAAAGGACCAGTCTGGGGTACTTGTGTCCCTTCACTGCTCTGGGCAAGTGACTCCTCTGTAATTGTGGGGGGTTGCAGGGTTAAGCCAGGCTTCAGCCCTCTTGGCCTTGTCTCCCCACCTGTGGCAAAGCTGCAAGCAGGCTGGTGTGTACCTGCTTTGAACTTGGCAGCCTACACACGTAGTTCCACTGTAACTGAAGGCTATCTTCAAATGTCGCTGACATGGTCCTTCCCTCCCTCCATCTGTGGCCCTTCTTTTGTGGTGGTGGGATTTTGGTAGAACAGCCCTAGCTCGGCATCAGCTGCTGCAGGAACCCACCCTGTGCGTGGGACCCACCTTCTGCCCTAATGAAAGGGCCATAGCCACAGGACAGTAATGTTTCCTGCTGCGGCATCAGCGGCAGTTTGCTAAGCCTTGCTCCGCTGTGCTGGGGTGTTGGGAGCCCTTCTGTGGGATTGGGGGGTGTCTTGTGGAGTCTGGTCTCTGATTCCTTGGGGACCAACTATCTGCTACAGAGCGGCCGATGTGGTGGCCTGGGCTCAACGACGCCAGTATACTCCTCCACACTACCCTTGAAGAAATGTGGAAAATCATATCCTTTATGTATCAAGAATCAATCTTACTCCTGTCAAGGTTAATGGCAAAGCTGCAATTTATTTAAGTGGAAACAAGATCAGGTCCCGAGTGGCTGGAATTAGAGCTTGGAGCAGGAAAAGACATTGAAAATTAAGAAGGTGGTTGGAGTTACATGGACATTTTTCTATTGTTCTGCGGCTAGAACAGCCCTGCAGTCACTTGTTCTTGCCCTCTTTGTTACACTGACCCCAGAGCTTGTATATATATATATAGCTAAATTACTTTCCTGGGTGGAAAACATGCAGCTTTGGTGGACGTTAATTTTCAAATGCATGAGATCCCTCATGTAGTCCATTCTGTGCTCCCACATATGCTTTGCAGACACGATGGGGCAGGTGATAGGGAGCAGGAACAAGTGGCCAGGGAGACTGGGAAATGCTTAAACTACTTTTAACACCAAATCACTTTTCTTTACTTTCTTCCTACTCTTTTTCCTGCTCCCATTTCCAGGCACCAAGTATGAGAAACAAATGGTATTTCATCTCTTCTTGTTGCTGCTGGCTGTGTGGCCCTGTCATCTGCTGTCTTGCAGACGGTGGCTGTCTGGTAATGCTGAGGGCAACTTCAGGTAGACGAGGTGGCAAAACTCTTGTCCCAACTGGAAGTCAGCAGGTGGGCTAACACCCTCACAGGTAGTCAGACTTTGTGTGCATTGGATAGTAGCATGAATTACTGTCACTTAACAACCCACAGCTTATCACTTGAAGTACAATAGCTGCCAACATGCATGTCCTCAGGCAAATATAGACGAGTTGGCTTACTTAAACCTTTCTTATAGAAAGCTGAACTAGGGAAAATTGCATTAATTTTCCCTGGGCAGATCACTGGACTGATGTATGGTGATCTGACTCTATATCTAAGTCCTTAGTCCAATAGGAAGCCATGAATATTTTAAAGGATCTACTCCTAAATATTAAGGCATTACTCTGTATGTCATCAGACCGCTCTAGTATGATATTCCCTTCTGGGCCTTCCAGTTTATTTGCCTTCCAGTTTTTCTCCTTTTGCCTAAACACATGCTTGTTTCTTAACCTTCTTTTAAAAGTGCCATTAATTTTATGGGTCCATTGCCAGCTGCCGTTGCTGCTGTTGGTCCCTCCTCCCAGCTCCCCTGACTCAGCATCTCAGGAAACCGCGCTTGGCAGGAAGCAAGCACACTTTTAGCAGGACCAACTGTAATTTAGACAAAAAGACCATTAGCTGCACTCAGCAGCAATGGAAGATTGCTTTTGTGCTGCTGCATTAAAGCAGAGAGAGGCCAGGAAGAAATACATTATTTACGCTTACTAAGGTTTGGATTGACAGCTTTTTAAAATTTACCCAGCTTCTTTCGCAGTATTTTGGTCAACGAGATTACAGGCTCTGAAGAGAGATCCTTCTCAGTGGCACTAAGCAGTTAACGTTTAACAGGACCCAACCCACAAACCCACAGATGTTTCTGTGGGCACTTCAAAGGAATGTGGCATTTTCTAAATTGGGAAGACCATAGCATGTGGCGACCAACATCAGCATGGTCTTTGATTTGTTTCCCACTCCCTGGAGACTGGATTCCCTCCAGAATTGTCTGCTTTCCTTATTAGGACAGAATTACTGTTTTCTCCACAGCCAACCAGCCACACGCTCTGTTTGCGTGCCCTCTTTTGGATGTCAAACAGAGGAGAAGAGCAGAAGCAGTTACGGGCGATGTATTTACCTCTTGTCAAGGTGGGGTATTTCTATTAAAAGAGCAGAACTCTTGCCTGAAACAGTCAAAGTCTCTTGGAGTTGTCAAGGTAGATACTCTTTTAAAATATACAGCTTCTGACAAAACAAAGAGAAGTTTTCCATGGGAATAGAGCAGTTGAAAAGGCTATTCAGCCTTTATTTTAGGCAGACTGTACAGTGTTAAGAACAGGTCAAGGATAATGAGCTGTGATTGTAAGAGTCATGTAAGAGAGAGAGATGTAGCGATGTGTCATTTCAATCAAGGCAGAGCGAGCTGGAAGGGTGTTTGTCTTCTGCCTTGTCAGGGAGAAATCTGTTCCCTCCTACAGCACCGCTGTCACCCCACAGCAGGTCTGGGGCTGAACCGGCAGGTTCTGCTCTCTTTCTGGGCCTCCTGAGAAGTGGAAGAGCTCACAGTAGCTTTTGATCTGCTGCAAAGCCCGGCTGCAAAACAACAGACTGGGCATTGCAATGCAGTGAAATAAAAGCCATCAGCAATTAAACAGAATATTCATGACAGTGATTGAAGATGACACTATTTCTTGCTGCCTTTGTTGAAAGAATGTCCTTTCCATATACTCATAATGTACACAACAAATGACTACATAGCTGTGGGGGAAATACATAATGCTCTCTGTCTCCGATCCAAGGTTGATCACCATATAATTAAAGCATAGTTGTTTAAGGTTATTCCCAACAAGGACCTGCTAACTTCTTTGTTATTGATGTTTATTTGGGCAATTATACCAAAGTACATTAAGTATGCAAAGAGGAAAACTTTTTAATGCAGTATCTGAATTCATGCATGTATGCATATATAAACATATCTATGTGTAAGCAATATTTTAAATGTCTGACAAAGAAATGAATATAGAAATTAGCATAAGCAAATGCAAACGAACATGTGTTTTTTGCACAAGTAACACATTCTCTCTCATCAGAAAATCTGAACCTAGTGGTTAAATAAATTCTGAGAAAGACTTAGGGTATTTATTCCATCTTTTTTTTTTTTTTTTTTTTTTTTTTTTTTTTTTTTTTTTTTTCCTGGGGAGGAATAAAGCACCAGTAGATATGATTTGGCAGCCCCCCCCGCCCAAAAAAAACAAACAAAAACCCCCACACCTACCACTAACACCCCCCCCCCCCCCAATCCAAATTCAACAAGTTGGAACACCTTGATCTCAGTTAAGAAAAAAATGCTCACTGGTTTAAGTTTGCTACCAGGACTGTTCCCCTTCCACAGATCCTATGGATTTTATAATCGATTATTTTGGATAGGAATTTATAGGAAATTATAAAGTCTGACAATCTGAGAATGCAGCTTTTTAAAACAGTTCTTCAGGACTGCTAACCTGTTTGTGATATATACACTTTTCTCAAGTAAAAACCCAGTTATTCTAAAACAGAGCAGAACTAAAACCACTGTGGAAATTCAACAGATCTGATTACAAATTTAATGGCCTGATTCACCCCTGCTCTGCTTCAATTTTGGAGCAGTGTGAATCCAGTGCTTTTTATCTCCTCACCCCAGACACAATCTGGATGAGCACAGCAAGGAACAAGTTTCTGGGAGCTTAAGCTTGTTCTGCTTTATTCGTTTTTCTGTTTTTGGAAGCAGCTGTCTGAGATTTGTGATCTTTTCTAAAAGCATGACCATAGTGATCATAAGGGCTTGGTGAATTTATTAACCCTACTTGATTAAATCCTCCTTTAACTCCATTTTGAAAGAATTAGTTCAGGGACAGAGATTTAGATCTCTTCTACCATGTATTTGCCAGATGTGGTATGAACTTTGTAAGCATTTTGTTCCTGCTTTGGACTTGGACAAGAAATATAAAAATATGTACTGTAGACCACTAAAACCAGCAGTTAAAATCGCATTGAGATTCTTATTCCAGGTCCTGAACTTTAAAATGGATCATCTAATGGTACCCAGCTAGCCTTGCAGTCCAGGAATAAATGTGTGATCTTGGCTTGACAGTTAAGTGATACTTTGAGGGAGCCAAAAGTGGTTATGTTATCTGTGGACAGTATTTTCCTGACCAAAAATCCTGTGACGAAGGAGGTTCTATTTTGGTCATATCATCAGATATTTCAGAAAAGAGATGAAACTTGTGAGATCTCCAGTGCAAAGACATCTAAAGGCTGGACATTTGTCTCAGGACAAAGTCCACCTCAACCGAACCTGTAAACTGTGGAAATTATCCTTTTATTGCATCTGCTTAGATGTTAGCAATGATTACTTGTGTTTAAATATGACCAAAACTCTCCTTTCCCTCTCTCTTTCAACTTGTTAAGGTTTTATTCTCCACTGAAATCATTAAGTTAAACCTTGATAATCCAAGGAAAAAATAGAGGCAATAGTTCAAGCCCCTTTGAGTGTGTTTAGAAAAATGAGACACAACTTCACAATTAAAACTCTTAATTTTCTATCCAAATTCTAATAAACACTGTATGATATATAACTTTTAAATGTTCACAGCACACGAATGGGCTGTCCTTGGAAGTTGCATGGCTTGAGCACAGTATAAACTGGCAATTGTAACATAATTATACGCAAAGGAAAGGGAAGAATTTCTGCTGACATTTCAAAGCTTCTTATAGCACAGTACCTCCACCTATAATTGCCAGCCAAGATGTTACCACAGGGCCATGGATTGTTATTTAAAAGGCTTGTAAATGTTTGGGTTTTTTTTTTCCCCTAAAACTAATGATGAAACTAAACATTACCATTTAAAAACTTTTAAAAACAGGCTCCTTATCTTCTCCCATTCAGCAGCAGTGCCCAGCTTAGGGAAATGAAGAGGATGTGCATGATTAGCTAATGTCAGATGATATCCTAAATGACACTGTGTAAAGATTAAGGCACTTGGATTTTTCTAAATGTGTATTTTAGTGCTATATAAAGGTACTAAAATGACAGCTCTGGAGGCTGAAGTCTCTCCTTATCCAGCAGTGGACAGAAGACAGGATCATTCAGTCTTTGCTTCATTCAGGAATTCATTCATTCTTCATCTGTCTCCTACAGCTGCCATTCAGTTTCCAATCAGCCAAAGTTTGCAGTAAAGATTTGTCAGGACACTTCAAAAATTAGGTTAAAGGTGGAAGACCACTGATATCTTTTATCTAGGACATCCACTATCAGTAGTTTTACTTACTTGAATCCATGGTCTGGTAATCTAGTTGTAGAGACTCACTTTTTTGATCATCAGCTACATCTTTAACTTAATTGTTTATCTGCTTTCTAACTGAAAACACACCTTATAACATGCAAAGCTTTGAAGACAAGTTTTGGTGGAAAAGTGTATTTGAGAAGAGACTGGAAACAATTTCCAGAAGTGAAGGAGCTGATTTACATTTAAACAAACTCTTTCTTCAGAAAGGAAGTTTACTTGGAGTAAACTGCTGGGTGGGAATGTCCTTTGAAAGGATGTTAATTGTACCTTGGTTCAAAGAACTCGTTGAAATTCCTGTAATGCAATTATGCTAAGTTAGAGGAAGTTAAAGGGTTGTGTATTGGCAAAAATGCAGTTAGAATCCCAGCTGAAGTCATGTGTCAGAAGTGCTATTGATGATAACATTGACACCTGCCTCTGACAACTTCAAAGTCCGTGCTCTCTATGAAGTTCACTGAGCTCAGCTAGCAAAAGGACAAACCAAGACAGACACACCGGTCCAGACCTTCAAGAAGTGTAAATGGAGCTATACCACTTAACAACAGCACATCAAAACTGAGCTCACCACCTTTTAACATAGAGGATACAATGACTGTGCTCTACCAAATGAAGCCCAACATCTGTAGACCTACAGCTGTTAGACAGAAAGGGATCTCTGTGACTATCTGCTTTCTCTGGGCTGATGGAAAAAATAAAATCGCTCTGTGTGAGTTTCTGGGGAAAGATTGAGTGTAAAAGAGAGCATCCATGTTGGTTTCAGAAGGTACTGAGTTTCTGAGTGTTTCTGATGTCTTCTGGGCGTGTTCCACCCTTGCAGGGCGTCATGTTCAGACAGAGGACAGCAGGTTTTTTGTCTGTCCCACAGAGTGCTTCCAGAATAATGAATGAAGTCTGAAATGCTGAATGCACCCAGAACTTAACCTTTGGGAATAAACCTCATCACTCTATGCATCTCCCAGGGTTTTGCAAGCTACTGTTTTAACAAAAATGTGTATTTTGATTCTGCTTTGATTATTCCTTTCTTTTAAAACATAAATCTGGTATTGTATTTAGTTGCTGCTCTGTTCTGCCCATTTCAGTGTAATAACAAGCTCAAGCTGAAGAACCCCAAGAATCTCCTAGGATCAGGCCCCCTGTTTGGATTTGGCTGTGTATGTGGAATAGGAGTGACTTGGCAGAAGTCCAAAGAACGGGAATATTAATAAAGGTGCTATTAACCTTTGTAGGGGATTCCAGATTTAAAAAATGAGGTGGGAAAGGGCTAGATTTTTCAGTCCAAAGCACTTCTGATTATTTGGTTCAAAGTCTGCCCTGTCACAGAAGCTCTGCCTTTGGGTTCTGGTCCCTTGGTTTCCCTCTGAGCACACTGACTGAAATGTGCAATGGTTCTCACCACAATCACAAGCTTCTTTTCTTTTTTTTTTTTTTTTTGAGAAAATCAGGCAATGGGGAAAGTGCAAAGCAGTCTGGGTTCTCCCCAGTTCGGAGTTCCCATGCAGGTGAGGCACGCAACAAGATTTGGGAACTACAGAGCTTTCCTGGCTTCCTCCGCAGAGATGCAGCCAGCCCGAGCCCTCAAATGTTATGGAAGCCAGGTCCTCACTCTTCAGTTTCAGTCTCTTATTGCTGATCTCCTTAGTACTGAAAATTGTCCACAGCGTAACTTAAGAGTAAGAGATGTGAATGTTTCACATCAGGAAATATCAGTGGATTTCAGAATATAGAATTCTACAAGGCAAAATGCCCACCCTGGTCACACAGTCTTGTTGTGTACATACTCTAGAGGTGCTTCTGATCCATGGTTCAAATGAATTTTCAGTGAAAAACAAAATATATGTGTGGTGAAGAGGAGAAAACCCATCCCAAATACTGGTATGGTGGAACTGAAAAATACGGAGTCATAGAATCCAGATGAAAAAAATAGATTAATTTTTCATGTAGTACACTGCGATTAATCTTCGTGCTCACAGTACACTTTATTTAGAATCACTGCAGAATTCCTCCTCTGATATTTCTTCCTGAAATTAGCCTGTAGTGCTATGCTTCAGACTTCACAGGAGCCTAAAGGTATTTCATTTAATTTATATCTGAATTCTGTTCTTTGTTCATTTACTTTAATCACTGTTGGTTTTCTCTCCCTTTGACTATCCCAAGATTTTTGTTCTGATACGTCATCAGTTATTATTATGTAAACTGTTCTCCACTGAATTCAGGTTTCCTAAAATTTCAAGTACAGCAATTTAATTTGAGAATGAGTATCATTAAATGAAACTGCTGGATTAAACTAGCTCAGAACAGAATGTGCAGTTATAATTTTTATATAATGTTTATAATGGCAATTCCAATCATCATGCTAACACGAGTATTTTCTGAGAATTTTCAATTCAGCATTTTTAGATATAATTATTATTTTAAAGGTTATGTAAATGTTATAAAACTAGAATATTATAATGATGTGTTTTGTCAGGTTCTTTTCCTAAACATTAGAAATACATTATTTCATAAGGTGTTCAAAGTTAAACCAAAATATTTCACTGGAGTATGTAAAAATATTTGGATATTGAATGTTTAACATGATCAATGCCTATTGCAAGAAAAAAAAAAAAGTGTATTCCACAAGTTGAAGCTGACTTGTCCATTTTTATTTACTTACACAGTTACCACTTTTCTGTGTGCAATTACATTAATATTTTTAGATATTGTATGGTTTGACATTTTGATTTCAACCATAGACAGGCAACTATGCCTTCAGATGGGTCTCTGCCAGCTAAAAATACATTGCTAGATAAGTACATACAACCTCCACATTAGTATTAGTGACACCCAGAAATAAGTTGCTGTGTTGAAATAGTTGAACTCCAAAGAGTTCTGTAGCTTGTCTGTTATTAAGCTAGATCCTAGCTTGCATATATGTAATCATATAAAGCTGCACAGCCTAAATATCTGAAGGGTTAATGGCTGCTTGCATTAGAGAATTGTGGTCTGGTAAAACGCTGCAGTTCCTAGCAATTTAGGAGCATAGGATACAGGTGAAGAAGGAACCTCTGCGTCATGGAACCAGGTCCTCACACCATAGTGTTCTTCATGGACAATGACATCATGCAATACCTTTTATAAACTACCTAAGTTCCAGCTTAAAATTGATTATTTGATAGATGCTTACACTATCAGAAGGCTTCTCCAGACTGTGAGCCCTCCAAAGTTGGAAAACTTGTCATTTAAAATTTGATCTATCATCAGTGAATCACAGCTTTGCCGTAAACTATGCTGGCGTGTCTAGCATTGCAATGGAAGTCGGTTCACCTCTTCCCGAAGAAAGACAGTGGAGGCTCCCTGAGCAGACAGATGAAAAACTTCTCGGTCTTGCTGGAATAGAGTGAACACAAAAACTTCTGGTCACTTCCAGGTAATCTCTTGAAGCCAACGACTGGATCTCACTCTGCATGAGGTGAATCAGATCTTTGATGGCAAATAAAAGCCTTGCCTGCACTGGTGTGATTGGTGAACTCCTTTTCAAAAACCAGAGGGATGTTAAATTCTTTTGCATACCAAACTCTGAATATGGGACAGCATTCTAGGTACCTTACTGTTTCAGACTTCAAAGCCCGCAGAGCATGTGGCTGCCTTGCAGAAAGGAGACTTAGAAAAGGAAAGGTTAAGATTTGAAGTATTTTTCTCCCTATTTCACTCCATACGTGACATTTGCAAGTTCCACTCTTGTAAATCAGAACTGTAGGAACACATTTTAGCCACAATGGATTACTTGCAGGCTTTTTCATCTCCCGCTGCCTCTACTTCAACTATTACTCCTGAGATATGTGAACCTGTATTTGTTGTGTCAATATTGGTGAACCAGTGTTGCCAATATCATTGTACTCTGCACACAGAGAGTAATGTCCTGCCAGCAGAAGATGCACTTGAGAAGACTTCAACCCTGGCAGTCAAAGGTTTCATCAACGTTGCTTCACTGAGGACAGAAAATTCAGCAGTAGCTGACTTGCGGAGTTCCCAAAAGATCATTTTATTCTGAATTTAGAGTGTGAGAACTTTTGCTTTTAAACTACTGTGCCAGGTAGTTGGAGTAAAAGTTGCTATATAAGCAGCATTTACTTATCTGGATTCTTTGGATTTCTCTGCTGCTGTTTATAATGGGATAATCTGGTGTTCAAAAAACATGTGAAAAAGCCTTTGCAGAAAGCAGTAGAAAGACATTTTATGTTCCTTTTTACTGATTACTTTTGCTTGATGCTAGGAAACAATTATTTTAAGTGGATTACTTCCAAAGAATAACTTAATTTGGTAATAAAACAAATATGACTTTCCCATTTATTGATGAATCAAGCAAGGTAATTGGATTTATTACTTCTGAATCTATGAGTAATCCTGTTTCCCAATCACATATGTATTTCCTCCTCTGCTTTTATGTTCATCAGGAGATGACACTTATTTATTCCTTCTCTTTCTGGCAGAAATTAACTTTTTTCAATCAGGACAGCAACGGTCTTATGCAGTGCTTCTGAGCTCAAAATAGAGCTAATTTATACTTACGCAATATACATCCTTGCTGGAGAAAAGTGAGCTTCAGTCATTCTGAGTAGCTAAAAATACTAGTTAATTAAAACAGATCTTGCATTAATATCTATAATATGCACAGTAACAGTGGAATAGATATAACAACGTTATGATGCTGTTTTATGCTACTTCACAGCAGGGGCCTGGAAGCTGAGAGGCCCCTGGAATATATTTCCCAGCATGGAATGTAGGAGATGCCTTTGATGGGCATATACAGCTAATCTGGGGAGTGGTTGTGCCAAGGGTTATTGACGCTTCGCCTCCCTCTGCTTAATAGCTTGATACCAGAAATCCACCATGCTGAATCTTTACAAGATTATAGATGATTTAAGACATAGTAAAATCACAGAAGATTTTTCAGCTAACTGAATTAGTAAAATACTAATTTTTAGCAGTAATTAATCTTGTAGTAGTTTATACTCCTAGAGCATCTTTCACCTGGAGTTCTCACATCAATTTGCAAACGCCAGGTAAACTTCTTGGATGCGCTGTACTTAAATACTTCACTTGTTTTACAGGGATGCTCTGCACCTACAAATGTCTACCAATATAGTTATACACACTCATACCAACACATTTCTGAAGTGGAAATGCGGCTTACATTAGAAAAACAGTTCCTTTTTTGGTACAGAGTAAAATCTGTTCCTTGAGGAACTATGTCTGTATTCTGGTTTAAAGCATGATTTCTTTTCATATCTTTGTTCAGCTCAGTAATGCTAGCAAAACCTTTAAGAGTAGACCAAATCATGAACTGAAAGTGTTAAAGAAGCTCATTCAAACTTGGATTATTTTCTTACATAAAGGGCAAAGGACTCTTGTGCTCTAAATACATTATTGACGGCATTCATTGATCAGCATATGCCCTTGGTCCCATTGATAAAGATGCAAATCTGTTACATTCCCCAGCTTCACCACCTTTACTCTCTGCATCAGCGTTGTCCTCCTGCCTGATAAAGCATAGCTCAAAAACAGACTTCCAGAACTGAATGAACACATCTGTAGAGCTTGAATTGAATAGCCAGCTTCTGTATTTTGGAACCGTAACAAAAATGCATCTGCTGAAAATCACACAGTTCTGCTAGCTATCATGGTTTTACCACAGATCTGATAATATTTAGACATTTTTCTTGGTCTGCCAATGTCAGACATGCTCTTTAATGGTGGTCAGCAGTGAATGATAATGATTCACTTGGGAGTTTCCAGGGTTTCCAGGTTACCAAGCCCCATTGTGGTTTACAGTGGAAACATTTCAATCCAACTTTTCCATTTGTAGATGCCATTTGAAACCAGTGCTGCCCTTCCATATTTATTTTTTTTTTTCAGGCAAGAACAAAATATGGTGTTCAAACTGGAATTACATGCTAGGGTAGAATAGAAGAGGCGAGGAGGAAAGCCATGTTATTGTTAGGAAAAGCATGCCATAGGCTGTAGGAAGGTTTGCTCCTGCTGAGTCTACTTAGAGTCCCAAATCCCACATCCACATCGCTCTGATTCCCACCACGTTTTCCTCTGTGCCTCCTTCCATGTAGTGACAGAAAAAGCCAGATCATTTGACTAATCTAATATACTCTGTCCTCCTCAGTCTGTTCTGTCTCTCCCCCTTGCTCCCAGAAAGGGAAGGACTATTTCTGGCCATTTCAGGCCATTGCAGGGCTTTCTCATATCACTTCCAATGCATTCCTTGCCTCCGTTCACCCAGGAAGAATCTGCTGCGTTTGATTTCTATCTCAGGTCACTCATCTCACAGCTATGTGCCAGGTCAGTGCCAGCGAGTTGTCTTGCATGGCAGAGCTTTGTTATATAGGCTGGTGGGTCAAGTTTCACGTGTTCAAAAGGAGTTGGTGTAAAGACAAAGAGAAACAGCACATGCTTCAATGTCAGTAATAAATAAACTACTGCATCAACTACACAGCATGATTATCTTTATCCAGCTGTGTTTATATATTATTTTCATTAATTATGGGTGTTGCTAACACTTGACACAAACAAGGACTTTTTTTTTTTCTGTTAGGTTGCCGTTTTATTAATCCATTGTTCTTCCAAAGAATAATACCTCTGCCACCCCCTGCTCCTTCACCCCACCCCCACCCCCCGCTAAGGTTCTCAGCATGCAGCCCTGCAAACTACTGCTCTTTGGATCATCACTTATGAAAGAAGATACCTTCTTCTTCTGTCCATAATGAATTAAAATAAAATTGCTTATAATTCATCCTTTAAAGCCCTGTGGTCAATTATTCCTGGCATCACAGTGCAGGAAAGAGCATAATTGTACCATGGATGAACTCAGTCTCATGAGTTCAGCTGTGCTTTGAAAGCTTTTTGAAGTATATGTGTTGTATTTTATTTATCATTTTTTCTTTTGTTTTGCTTTTTTAATATCAGGTGTGTTTGGGGACTGTTTTAGTAATATGAACTTTGTAACATTGACTGAAGCAGAACCCTAATAAAGCTAATGGCATTTTAGATTTTGTCAAAGATTACATACAGTGTATAGCCAGCAAAAAAAGTTATTTTTCAGAGATATGGATACTGAGAGATAGGAAGTACTTGTGCATGTATTGACTACAGGGAAGCTGTTTGAATTCAGACAAATGCATTTCACACAATTCATTTCAGGGCTGATTCATTTTATCTGCGTGTCTCCTGTGCCAAGTGGGAACATTAGGCCTCTTAAAAAATGATGGGGGATAATAAATGCTCCAGGCATTTGTTTTGCTGAAATGAAATAATGGCAGAGAAGCATATGGTGAAATATATTTTTAATTACTTTTCAACAATGTTAAATGTTTTTTCCTTATTTTCATATTTAATGTTCTTGATCAAGCTTGCTAAATAGGCAGCTTTTCTGGAACACACCACTTTGTGCAATAACACATGACTAATTTTATGGGCAATATTATATATCCCTGTGTTTCAGCAACATATTAGCTGTAGAACTTTGTTTATGATGCTTTGTGCCATCCAAGGAAGCTGGGGTTGGGGCGGTGCTGTTTTGCTCCTGTTTTAATTTTTCCTTTGAGCCTACAGCTCTCAACGTCTTTGGTTTTGTTTTCTTATATTTTTGTTTGTGCATGTAAAGCAGGAAATATGGTGCTCTTCTGGTAGACTAAACAAAAGGAAATCCACCTGGGACTGAGAGGAGACACTAGTCTCCCTTTTAAAGACTTCACTTCTAAATCACCCTCCCATCCCCTGCCTTCATCTTCTTCCCTGTAGCACAGGCTCCACACTAAAGCAAAGTGAACACAAACAAAGGACACCTGTTCCCAGCCCTACTAAAGAGAGAAAAGCTGCTAGTGCCTAAAGGCTAAAGCTGAGCTGAATGTATTATGCCTACAGAAGTTGGCAAGGCTGCAGATATACCTGGCGCATGGGAAATATGAACCTATTGCACAATGCCAGCAAATAGCAACTGAAAAGTAACTTACATCACAGGAGGATGACAGGGGGAAATTGAGGTACAATTATCACCACTCGTCTGCGCCTATGTATCATGTTGTTGGGATGTATGCAATTGTTCCTTCAATACAAATTATTAAAAAAAGTAAAAAGTCTGGTAATTTGCTGTCAACACTTACAGCAGGTGACCACACTCACCCCTCACTTGTTACAGAGCTCGCACAAATTCTTCTTTTTCTGCAGATGTCATGGTCATCACCAGTGTGAGCAGAGGGATGCTTCTTGTAGCATGCCCTGGAGATCAACAGACCCGGGCTATTTCAGACCAGTGAGTCCTTTCCAGGTCTGAGAGCTCCTCACAGAGACTGCTCTGCAACTGTCATCTCCTTTTTTCAGCTGAGTGGCTTTTCTTCTTGCAGCCATGGCAGTATGGCAGAAAGGAGACGGGATCGCTCTCTCACATGTCCAGCGCTCCTTTTCTCGCTGCTAGTGATTCAGAGGATTAAAGCAGCAGGATATAAAGCAACAGATGGGGATTTCATTCATTCCCCATGCTTTGAAAATAGACTCTTAAGAAATGTATACATTGTTGCTATTGTGACCTCCAGGATGGTGAATGCAGATTTTGGTCTGAGATGGGAGGGGGATGTCGCCGATTCCAGGGAAGTGGGCACAACAGTAGAGAGACACACTCTGGTGATATTTAACCCACGTTATTCAAGACAAATGCCAGTTTGTAGTAAAGGTCAGTGCATCAAAGATGTACAAAGTATTCCCGTTTTCCTCTATCTCTTCCCCTTCTCCTGGGGATCCAGCGCAGAGGAGCAGAAGCCAGAGGGGGTGGCAGTGGGAGAGGTGAACCCCAGGCACGGCTCCTGTGGTGAGGTACCAGCCTCTCAGACCTGCCCCTGCTACTGGGGAAAAAAGATAAATTAAGCAAACACAAAAAAGAAACAAGAAGTTGCTGATGGGAGAAGGAAGGCCATGGCAATCAGTGGCCTGGCTCCCAGGCAGCCTGAAGCTGTGTAGGGGAACTGCACAGTTTTGAGGCTGCGCGCATGATTTTTTGGACTCACTTTTATGGTGGAAGAGGGGACCGTTAGCCTTTCCACCCCTGATCAGTGGGGCAGCCTTCTGTGGGCGGTCTGTGGAGAGGGAGGAGAGCATTTCCCTCAGTTCCCTCTCTGCCCAGGTTGCTCATGAGAGGGCTCCCAGGATGAGCCCTCAGACTCAGGGCAAGGGATGAAGGAAACAGCCTTGTTGCCTTGTTCTTGTTTTAACAGGTACCAAAGGGAAAGATTAGCCTCAGGGAAGAGGCTTTTGCTTCCAGAGTTCATAAACTGGGAGGGCTGTGGAGCTCCCAGAACTCAGATGTGATAAAGGACATTAGCTTTTCCAGAATCTTTGCTTTTAATCTCCACACGTGAAGAACTGGGTCAATTGTGCATGGCCAAAGACAGCAGCTCCCCTTGCACTGTAGATCTGCGTACTGGAGATAACACTTCCTATATATCAAGACAGGCTGTAAAAGTGACAAAACCTGTGAAGTTGAGCTTGCCAGGGAACTGTTACCACGTATGTATATGTTTTTTAGAAAAAAACCCCAACATTTAATATCCACATCCCATTTTGTCAATCTTTCAAAACCTGACAGATATGTGAACGCTGCTCAAGAGCTATTACATGTTGTGATTATAATTTGTTCTTTCTGAAGAGGGTGATGTCTAAGTCATTTTTGATGATTACATTGCCTTGGTGTATATTTGTTCAAAAGGCACTTTTCAAACCTGAGAATTGTTTCCAAACAGTATGCATAAATGATTAGTACTGCTTTCAGCTGTGCAGTTTGATTCCTATTCCCTTCAGATGTTAGTCTAGATGTGAAGACAACACCCTACCTGGTGCAGAACGGATCTTAACTCCTGCAGCAGCTAAAGAGTTGGAAAGATTTAAAAATAAAGCCAGCCACTTCTTATAGGATCAGTTAGAGCTCTGGGTTATAAAATCCACTGTATACTTTGCATGTGCCAAGGACATGGTGTTTACTAGCAGAATGCTGTGTAAGCAACTAGTAAATGCCGTAGTTTCAGACACACAGATTTCTTGTTTTGAGCTCCATTCTATCGCCTACATGCAACTTAGTCCTACTTTGTGGCTGCTATGCCACAAACCCTAAATTATCTTCTAATTTTTCAAACTCAGAAGCTCAGTGCATTTAATTGTTTAATGCCTTTCTAATGAATCAGGGCATTTTACACTAGGCTTACCAGAATGAATACTTATCCCAGACATCTGCCTTTGAAAAGAAGGTTCTTCATTATGCCAGTAAGAAAAATATTTTGAGTGCTGCAATTTCTTTTCCACCTAAGTGACAAGGAACATTTGAATTTGGTTAAAATACATGTATATATTTTCTTTCTTGTCATTTTTTTTTGTTAAAATACTGTACTATTATTGTCCTTCACCATTTCAAAACCAAGAAGGAATAACTTTTCTTGAGATAAGACCTTGACATTCCATTCAAACAATAAGTAACCACCTGGTGAAATGTCAAAACCAAAAAATCATCATGTTTTGATAGCACATATTGTGTACTGAAGTCTGTATAGCTCCCATACATTCGGATACATTTTAGAATAGTATTTATTTGAAAAAAAAGTAGGGAACAATCATTGCACAAATTAGCACATGTTCCAAAAGAGGTGTATATGAGTAGAGGGACTGATTTTTAAGGGTGCAACCATGAAATGTATGTGAAATGAACACAAACTAACTTTATCTTTGTCAGCACTAGCAGCAGTGCAGTGTAGTCTGGTAGCTTTTATAGTCTTTGCTGGTTTTTGACCAGTCTTCCCCTCTGCAGATTCTGTTCCTGGATCTGTTCTTTCTCCTCCCCTGTCTGATCTCACACCTTCCAAATAAATTGTGCTTTCTATCCTTTGGTTATTGAATAGCCTCTCTTTTCTTTTTACCTCTTCTGTTATTTAAAGCTGCGAAGCATATTAAACTCGTAAGACGGGCTTAATGCAAACCAAACCCCAAACTCTCTGTGTAACATGGGTGTGTGTGATTGGGAGCAGTGGGACAGAGTTTTTTCAGTTACTGCCGGGACATTCATGTAAGATGCAAACATATTTAAGGAGATGTTCTTCTGAAATGCAGAAAAGGAGATGGATTTTGTCCCCTCTGTTTGGTGACCATGCGTGTTAAAGCCCAGCTAGTACCTCGGTCTTTTCGAATGCCAACTTGCGGTTGCAAAGCTGAAGGGAGGAAGCACGTCCTGCAGTTTTACTACAGAGGAGAAAAGGACAAACATCTCAAATCAGAGAAATATTGTGGGGCAATGCAGCATGAATATGCATGGAAATGGGGGGGTGGCACAGCTGGAATCATGCATAGATTATCAGGGGGCCATAAAGTGTTTATCTGGGGTTGCTGTGAGGGTGAAGGGAGGTATTGACGTGACCTCTTCACTCTCCTGGTAAATCCATTCCTAGTCCTTCAGCATTCTCCTTCCTTTAAAGAAACTAAAAGCATCCTTAGAGGTCCACTGTTCAAGTGTTTAAGTGAATCCTTTCCTGAATTTGGGCTTGCATCAGAAGTGGGCTGGAAAGAGCAATGAGCCAGATCTGTGACAGACCAGATAGAGTCTGTGTAACGTGCACCCCCTTAGAAATAGTTACTGTCTTCTTCTAAAAACATTAATAGAATATGAGTAGTAATCTCACTGTTCTTAGATTGTCTGTTTGGCTCTAACTAAGCAACCATTTAAGACCAGTTTGAACATGGGGTAGGAATGTTAAAAAAAATAATCGATGCTGGCTGCATCACTTTCCAGTGAATGATTTTCCATTTAATTCCTGCTAATGTTTGTCAGCAATTTTCTCATGAATCTTTTTGCATATTTTTTTTTTTAATCCTGCTTTGTTTTGGCAAAACTGACTGCTAAAGAAACTGTTTAATTTCGTGGGCCATGCTGGAAAAATGCCTGCAACTGCCCAGGTGAGGACTGACTCTGAGTCAGAAATGCTTTTATAGTCAGCTAAAAAGGAACAAATGCACACCTCCAGAACTGCAAATTTCAACACTTCTTCTGGCAGTGCTTGCAAGGCAGTATCATTTTTGAAAGCATAATAGTATTTTTAAAATCCAGTTAAAGATCTTACTTCCAAGATATCTTATTTTCTGTTCCAAATAATCTGCAGTCTACAGTATAACTTTGTCATCTAGAAGAAAGCCTGAAATTAAGAGAAACATTATATGATCCTTGCATCTATTATGCATCTTTTTATTGATGAAGGCTTGCTGTAGAATCTGCTTGTTTCTAAGGAATGAAAATTGCTTATTATCCCAGATAATGAAAGAGAATGTCGTCATCTATAATTGTTAGTTTAAGATACTTACTGCACCCTTCTATTATAAATGGGTTTGTATAAAAAAAGGTTCAGTAAAGGAAGCAGCTTTTAAGGATTTTCTTAAAAAAAGAGGGATTCTTTTGCAATTGAAATCTATGTATTTTTGACTGCAAAATATATTGGAACAAGTTTCTTTATTGACAGACTGTAACTTGAATATGAGTGCTATTTACTGAATGCAATCCATGAATATTACAGTCTTTTTTTTCAATGATCATAGAATTCTGCTTCTATATATACCTAAGTATGCAAATATACCCACCTGTCTATGTATGTCTCTGTGTGTAGGTGTATTGTATATGTGCTTATTCCTTTTTTTAACACAGAGTTTTGCAATATCTAGACATTTTCTTAAGTCTGATCCTTGTTTTATTTCCCCTGATTAATCTCTTGCAAGATAATCTTTACAGGGTAAGAAGGTTTGCATTAACACCCTCTGCCTGAATATGACAGCTCTGTAAACAGCAGCTGTATGGGGTCAGTCATGAGATCTGGAAATCAAAACTACATGGGCCTTAGTCACAGCTCATGAGACAAACACTATGTGTTGGAAATTGACTGCCAGACAGCCTATATTTGATAAGTTGTACTAGACTGTATGTCACACTTGCTACAGCAGTAGTATTTGACGCACATACAGAAGTGCCTATACGATAAAAAAAAAAAAAAATGGGGAGGGGGAAGATAAATCTACTCCAACCTCTAGGAGGAGGATATTAAAATCATTCAACCAGAAGGACATTCTCAGAGGAACAAATGTTTGTGCCTAAAGGGTTAGAAAACCAGTTTAGACCTAAACCCCCGTGAACATCAGGTATTCAGAGCTGTTAGCTCTTTCCGCAGTTGCAGAAGTGAGCTTTAAAGCTGTGACTGCAGTCAGCCAGTAACAATTTATGCCTGCATGGAAGAAAAAAACCTCAGCAGTGGAACAGTAAACCTGAAGAACTACAAGATGAAGAAAATGAGAACTTTTCTAATAAAGAAAATAATAGTAAAAAATAGTGTTAGAATTGGTATCAGCATTCAGTGTAAGAGTTCATATAAAATTCTCCTCCTGCTATCAGTCATGGATTTTTCATCCAAGCCAAGATAGCCTTCATCCATCTCACTGACATGTCGTGCCAGGCTCAGGGTAACAGCCTCTGTTTTGGATATTGTTGCAAGGGATGTCAGACTTGAGAAAGCAAGCTGCAAAATGGTTGCAGCTCATTTCTAAGCACACACGTGCAACTCCCCCACGGTTAGCAGGTGTAATGTGTCCCTGTGAGCACGCAGGCACAGTTGGGAGCCAGCTTTTGACTTCTGTCAGTGCCTAATTAAAATTATGTTAATTCTAACAATAAAATTACAACTCTGTAAAACAAAGCAAAAAAATGTGTTTACCGCAGTGCTAAGTATTTTATTTATCTATCTCTTCACCTTCTGGCAGTCAATTATGGGAAATATCTACAGCAAAACTGTCCATGGCAGTTCTTCAAACATTTATGTGGCACTTTCCACTTATAAAGCTTGAAAAAACATCTGTGCTTTTGTGGGCTATCTACATCCCATTTTTTTCCCAAATTCCAGCCTGCTGAAGGTAAAAATCACCAAACCCTCAAACACACTATAGCTCCTGCTGTACTCAAATATGTTTGCATGCAATGCTGAGCTTTCCAAATCATTTTAGCCATTCTTCCCACACTATGGAGATCCTAATTCATTGCTTTCACAGTGTGCAGGAATGATGTTACTTTGTGAAGAGCTAGAAAGAAGTTCCCCTGGTATGGGGGTTGACAAGAATGTCTCCTTCTACTTCAGAACTTTTGGGTCTCCATCTAATTAGGTTGCACATTGCTGCAAGTAAGCACATGCTGTGCTTGCTTGCTTGCATTGAGTCAGACACACTCCAGCACAGCTCAGGTGCTTTATAAAATACAGATATAAACATTTTGGCTTTTTTCTGAGGTGGTGGGGGATGGTAGGGGAATGACAGGAATGTTTTGATCCCGTAATTCACCAGTCTTAGAGAAAAGCAGGAAGATTCATTTTCCAGCATTTTAATTGTCATAAGTTGAAAAGCTTGGATACCTTTTATTTATAGTGCCTCTATTGTTTTATTAGGGAATCAGGCAGCAGGGATCTTCTTTGTAGTGTGGCAATAGCTATGAAATTGATCCTCAGGGGGAGGTAATCTTGACAGAATTTGCAACAACAGAATGTACATTCCCTTTCTGAAGCCAGTTTGATGTTATGAAAACTGGATGCTGTACCTGTGATGATAGAAAAGGCCATAATTTCAGTATAGTCCCAGCTCAGCAGTTGTGTCTTCCAGTATTTCAGCCTGCAGGCTACGTTCAGAACTGGAGTCCACAAAAGAGTGGAAGGCGGTCTGTAAAACAACTGGAAATTCTGGGATAAAAACTTTAACTTGTCCCTTTTCCATATATTTTAGTGTTTTGTGTTGCTACCTGCTAACAGCTGCTGTCAGCTCTTTTGCTGGATATGTGCATATGAGAGGGCCCTTCTTCTTTTTCTTTTTTTCCCAAAGTGGTAACATGGCGCTAGGATTGAGGAAGGTCAAGAAATACAACTCTTTGTAGTCTGCGCACACACAAAAAATCTGCATGCACACACAGATACTGCAAGCAGAGTGTCTGTATTTGAATCTGAACCTGAATTCTTGGATCCAAAAGCCATCGCTGTTCCTGTCAGCTTCCCTCTGTGGCCTCCAGCACTGTATGATCAGCAGTCCTCGCAGGTGGCACACATTTGGCCGGAGCCCTCCATGAGCACTGCTGAGGCTCCACGCCTGCAGGGAGCACCTGGAAATCCCCAGTTTGGCTGAGAGGTGGAGAATAGCTGATCCTCTGGCAATGTTTTTCACAGGGGTTGACTGAGTTCCTCCTGCTGTCTGGGTGCTGACATCTTGGAAATACCCAGAGTTGGTCTTTAGGCTTCACAGATGTTGTAAATCCCACCTTACATCACTCCTACATCCAGGGGAATTTCATCAGGCTGTGGGACAGGGGAGGATTTATTATGATTAGGGATGCTCTGCTACAGTTTAGGACATTTAGTTGCCTTCAGCCAAGCACAGAAGGTGGTGGTGGTGGGAAGTTGGCTGAGTCCTAATCCTGTGACCTGGAGGAATTCTTTCAGAAGGAGAGAGTGGAAGTTTGGTTAAATGATAATTATAATTTGTGAGACTTACAAGGAAACGTCCTAATAGTATCAACTTTCCAAACCTACTTAATTTGACTTGTTGGGGTCCAGGTCAGTAGGTCATCATTGACCACAAAAGAGGATAATTTCTACCTTAATGAGGCAAAGATGGGTTATTTCCGTCTAACAGATGGCAGTGGATATGAGTCATACATCTGTCCGGGATGTATTTTTCTGAACAAAGCAATCTGGCCAACAGTTTCCAGTAGTTCCATCCTCTTCCCTATGGTTTCAAAGTTTGTATGTACTTTATGGACTCTGACCATATACTGTTCTATCACATTTGGGAGAAAGGAAAGGAAGCATATAGTGCTAAAAACATTTTTATTTACATTTGGGAGGACCACATTGTTTCAAATCACAAAAGCACAAATGTGGCACTGACTTGAAGACTTGATGATGCCTTTTTACTCTTCATCTTTTTTTCTGGTAATGTTGTAAAGTGCAAAGGGAAAGGAAGTGGAGGATACTCAGACCATTTGTATATTTATGGAGCTAGTATGACTTTTAACAAGTTATTCTGGAAGTGCTGGACCTTTTGCTAATGGGTCTGTATTTTCTAGTTATTCATGAGCTCTGATTTGGATTGTTGCTGCAGTGATCCTGCAGTGTGGATTTCTTGATGTTTGATAAAGTGAGCCTTCATGATGCCACTGGGCCCTCAGAGCATGCAGCGTTTCCCTCTGCTACCTGTTTATGAGAAACTTGCAGAAAATTATCTTTGAGGTTTCTACCATTCTTTGGAGTTGAGTTGAGGTGCAGGATTCAAACGTGTATACACTCTTGTGCACAGTGGAACTGCTCAAGCTTTGGTTCCAGAGGGAATCAGGCTAGAACAATACAATGACTGTAGGGGTGCAAGGAATTTCGGTTCAGAGGTATTGCAAGCTGACAGATTCAGAAGCAAGGTCTGTCTCCAATTTGATTTCAGAAGCTGATTTTTCTTTTGATTTTAAGAGCTGAGTTCTGAAGAAACTAATGGAGTTTTTAAGAGGAAAAGCAACTTGCTGAAAGCATTAAGTTGGTTTTTTTAATTTGTTTTTTTGTGGTAATTTTTTTTTTTTTTTAGCAATATATCAGCCTCTGGACACCACCAAACAGAGGGATTTCCTGAGAACAAAGGATTAGTCTGGGATATAGCATTAGCTATTTCTTCCCTAGGCAAGTTTTAGCACTATCAAGGGTAGTGAAACACCTGCTGTTTTTCAGCCTCTGTTGTAAGGGGACTGAGCTTTCCTTGAGCTTAGTTAGGTTAAGTTACATTGAAACTAAATCAAGGAAAAAAACAGCAACCTTTACCATAATTGAGATCGTTTTGATATAGATCTAATTGAGGAAAGAAGATGAATCAAGATTCTATGTACATCGTTGAGAGGGTGATTTCAACGTGCTTCTGTCCAGGTTTAAAAGGAAATGCAGGTTACATGGCCACAATGTGCACTAGCTTTCTCTCCAGTAACTTTCAAACCTGCTGGCAATTTCAACCAGAGTTGATGGTGAAGTAAATATCTGAAGGATAATAGAGGAAATAGCAGCAATTATTCCTTTTCTCACAGGTAAGTATATGCGTGTGGGTAAAACTTTCCCCTCACCTACCTTTCCGGTCTTAGACTGGCATGGTTGGTAAGTGAAGTGCTTCTCAGTAGCACCTCCCCTCCCATTTTCCTTCTGTTCCTGGAGCTGTGGACTGTGCCTGACCACTTCTCACGGACAGGGAGTCTAAGCACTTGAGTATACAGCAATTGCACACAAGTTGTAATAATGTTGCAGATGTAACAAAAATTAAAAAAAAAAAAAGTAAAAAGAAAGGAAACAAAGAAAGGGAAAAGCTTTTTTTTAGAATGTTTGATGCATTTTGCCTTTAAAAGGTGATCAGCAGTTTCATCGGGAGAAGCCAGATTATTTGTGGAGAAAATGTTAGGGAAGAAGGGAAATGGACTGTTGTCTACATGGATTCACTGATTTCTGGAAAGACTTCAATACACAATGAAACATTGTCTAGAGGCAGTTCTGTTATACTTGATCCTGTACAAAGGCAAAGTACAAGCTCAGCTGTTTGAAGGCACATATATGTATACATAACCCGTGTGTCGTAGATCTGGCTAAGCTCCCTGGCTAGACATTGACCAGACACTAGAATATGTGTGCTTTAAGCCTTGAAGTCTGAAAAAAAATCTGTATAGTCCTAGGATTAACTTCAGTCCTTGAGATTTGTCCTTGCTTCAGATTACCCTTTCCAAGTTTTAGCTAGCATGAGCATGCTGAGCTGCAACTCATTTCTCAGGTGCTTGTGGTGCTGTAAACAAATTATCTTTATTCTCTGCTAAATAGAGAAAGAAAATCTTCAAGCCTACCTAAAATAACATCACCTTGTTATATTCCCAGTGTGAGTTTCTTTTCATTCTGTGACAACCTAAGCTGCTTCTGCAGCCCACGAGTTAACTCCTGTTTGGCTTGTCCCCAGGTAAATCATCAATTCTCTTTTCAAACATACCCATCTCTTTTTTCTTCATTCACTATTTCTCAGCCTTTTTTTTTTTTTAAGAAAAATTATTTATTACTCTCTTCCATATCTTTGTTTTGCCTTTTGTAACTCTTTCTGGCTCCAAACTCCTTCTCTATGGAGAGGTGAGCCTTAAACTTCAGTTTCTCGCTGTCCCAAGTGTTTTCAACTCAGCAGATAACCATTAAGATTTAATTACTAACTGCTGTCTCAGTTCTGGAAAGGCTGTAATGCAGACCTTGGTCAGCAGTACATGTGCATGGGGATATCCCAAAATACACCTGACTTCTTTGTAACAGCTTCATAATATCAGTCAGAGCTAATAGATTTTGCACAGACTTTCCTCTGCTTAAAATGTAAAACACCACTTCCTTAATGCCCTGCGATGCAGCTATACAAACACACAGATTTTCTTCTTCCTCTAGCTCATTTGCTCAGCACTCAAGCACCAATTTAGAATGACTGATCTGGTTTTAATCCAGATGGCTTGCTGTAGTGGTTTGTCTCCCTTTCACTAACTCCCTCCCTCTCCTCCTTACACTGCAATTTGTCTGCATTGTTTGGTTCTCTTTTACAGCCTTTGGATAGGACAGGTATTTTGCTCTCTGCTTTACCGGATACCTGACATTTGTGCTGCCATTGTCTGCTGAGTCTCTCAAGTCACTCCCAGAGACATGGTGTTTAAAGGCAGCTCTGCTGGGAATAGCATTAGAGAGGCACTGATTGTCTCATGATGTGGCATCGCTCCTGCAGGTAACAGGTATTTTCCTGGCAGCTTGTCTTAAGCTTAGAGCAGCATAGCATAACTGATAAGGGGTAAAGATGTCTGCAATACATTAGTAGGGCTCTGTGAAGAAACTTGCACAGCATCTGCCTTGCTCCAGCTCTGCCCAGTATAGTAATCATGATATTGGTAATCTACTGGACACTTCTGAGAATTAAGAAAAAAACAAAACAAACCAGCAGCAAAACTGCTCGTACTCTCAAGGTGTATGTGTGAAGATAATGAATATTATTATCCTCTCTTTAAAGACTGAGAGGCTGTGCATAAATGATTTACCTAGGGCCCCAAAGGAGCCTGTGTTTGACTAGGGAGCTGAACTTTAATTGTACCTGACTTTAATCCTATGTTCTGACTGTACCTCCCTCATTATCTACCTGTCCATTTTCATTAGTGCTCATATCCATCAGACTCATTAATAAATCTGAGAGGGTGTTCTGTCATGGCTACTAAACCAGAAACTTAATCGAGACCTAGACTAGAAATATCTACTTGCCTCAAACACCCATTGCCTAAAATTGCTGTCATTTACACTGAATGCCAGCTACATTATGACTTTAACCATGACACAGTTAATGTCAGCCATTAACCTCAGGTTATGGTCACAGAATCACAAGTGACTGAACTACTGTTTTCTAAGAGACTACTGCCTACAGCTGGAAAGTACTGTCCCCAGAGGGGACAGTCCAGTGACAGTTTCAGTCCAAGTCAGCATGTCCATGGTTCTGCCTTTACTGGCAACTCCTGAAAGATATTGCCACTCCTTTTCTTTTGCTAGCACCATCATCTGTGTATCTTTCAGAATAAAACAGTTCAGGGAAATAAAATCATCCCAAAGATTATTTTTTTTTTAAAGGCCTAGTTTGACTCACTGAACAGGCTTACTCTCCAGTCAGTTGACAAACAGTGCTAGCAGATCAGAGGGTGCAGGATCATTGTCTCCTTTGCCTTATGCTGTTTTAAACAACCTCAACTAAGAGGCTGGTGGCTGCCCACAAGGGCTAGGAAGGTCCCAAGTCCTTGCTGTGCAAAATAAAATGATCTAACTGGAGCACCACTGAAGACTAGCTAGAAGTAAACAAATGATCAGTGTCTGTCTCAAATGAAAAGTATTAACTTCTTATAACTAGCTACCTTGATGATTTCAAATTGTCTTACCTTGCCTACAGACTTGTGCCGGACTTGGGTACAGTGGTTGGAAAGGTTATGACCCCAGTTACCAGTTCCTGTTGAAGTTACCACCTGAGTTTACTTGGTGGTTGAAATTCAAAACAGAAATATATGATAGATGAAATTACTGCCCTTGGTTATGGATACCTCAGGAGTAGATCTACTACGTACTCTGCTGCCTCTATAATCAGATGATCTTTTGCCAGGGAGGCAAGGGAAAGGGGCTGGGGAGATAACTTCCTCAGCTGACTTTGGAAGGAAACATGTATCAGAGTCCTTGCCAATGGTTTAACACAGCTGCCACCTGCAGCAACTGCTGGTGAAGAAGACCTCACTTAAGAGGGATGTATCCATGAAGGATAATTTCAGCAGCATTGAATTCTTGAAAATACAAAGAGAAAATTGAATTAGTTTTTATTTTGCTGCAGAATATCATTTCAAGTTTGACAGGAATAGTTTATGAGTTTGGATCAAATTTAGTTAAGGAGTTTTGGCAGAAAAAAAAGAGAAAATAGTGTTTACTTTTAATTTTAAAAAGTGTTCTCTGTCTCTTCAGAAGCATTTTTTAATCCAGCCCTCTTTGCTTATATATTACTGCCCTAACCTTCTACTTAGAGGTATTACGGGGTTAATGTAGGAGATCTTGTTGCAGCTGTTCTGTTTTGAGAAACTAATTAAATATTAATTTGAACAGAAGTTCTTTAACAATCAGGCAGTAAGTTCAGTCTCTTTTCCTCTGGTTCATTTTTTTGACTAAGGACTGAGCTGGATTAGGGACCAAAGGACTTTCATAACTGCATAGGAGCGTTCATTCAGCCTCAAATGTTGTTTCTTTGCCACAGATAAAGGAATCTAAGAAGTGACCAGCTGATCTTAAGAGCTCCTTCTGTGCATTTTGTCCCTTACACCAATATCAAGGCATATCTGCTCCCAAGATGAGACTGTTCATGGAATTGAACAACTAATTCTACCCAACCAAACCCCAAGTAAAACAAAACCAGCCATCTCTTCTTGGAGTTGCCTTAGTACCTAGAAGAGGGGCTGTATAATGGTAGATCACTGCCACAGCTTGGGTGAAGAAGAGAGAGGACTGCATGAAAAAAAAACAGGCTCTCAGCAGGCAAAATGTAGATCTGTTGAAACTGTTGTGAAACAGGATGCTGGGAACCACAGGGCCAGCTGTGCCACAAGATGCAAAGAGCCGAGTGTGTGGGGGTGACAGCATGGCTGGCATGGCAGTGCCATCACTCATCAGGGTGCAGCCCCATGGTGCCCCAGCAAGAGCAGAGCAGGTCCAATGATAGTACCAGGGTCAGCCACAGCCTAGATCACCATGAGGGTCCATAGGGATGGGCAGGTCCAGGGCCAAGCTTGGAAATCAAGTCAAGGTCAGGATCAGTGAGGTGCATGGCCAGCACAGACAAACTGACAGGTTGCTCAGTCAAGGACCTGAGTGTAAATGCAGCTCTGGAGCAAAAGGGGAGGGGTGGGGACCAGCAAGGCTTCTCCCAGTGCATCTTGCACAGCCCTCTCACAGTGTCCTGTTCCCAGGTCCCAGGGCAGCTGTGCCATGCCAATACTGGCTCTGAGGGCAGGCTGCCGGCCACTGCGTGAGGAGAGTCTGCAGAGCCTGATGGCATCCCCAGGGTCCAGCACCGGTTGCCAAACATGGAGCCATAAACTCGTGGTGTATCTACATGTTTATGTCACTTAGCTGAGGTCTCTCCTTCCCCTGACCATTGCCGTTCACTCCCACTTCTCTGTTCAACTTCTGCCACCCTCAGCTGTGCTACTGCAGGCTGGCGTGCCAGGCTCTCTGCCAAGACCCTGAAGTCTTGCAGGTTAACCCCCCCCCCCAAAAAAAAAAAACAAAAAACAAAAACAATAAAGAAAACTCTCCAAACTTTTTAAAGCTCCTCAAGCATTTATACCTGCTACATAAATAACTGGTAGGAGAACTGTTGGGAACATGGGAACTTCTTAAGTTGCCTTCACTGTCAAAGAAAACATACAATCAAGACAAACCTTCAGGCACAAGAAAGGTCTGTTGCGAATTTTAGCCTCTTAATATGGATAATTGTCTTCCTGTTGCACTCACTACATGTGTGTTTAAATTTCCAATACATAGCATGTTCTTATTCTCCATCAATGGTACTGCCAAAGAACCTTCATCTGCTTAGAAAAAAACCTATGTTAAAAACAAAGCAATGCAAAGCAAAGCAAAATAAGATAAAGCATAGGTGAGCATTTGCAAAAGATCGCTTCTTTCCTCTGCTTCCAATGGAGTTTTCAAGCTCATGAAATGCATTGCAGTGCTCCAGGTCGCTTTGCTTAAGTCACCTTCCATAATGTTATACAGTTAATGCAGAAGACTAATAATAACATAGCCTGATGATTCACAGAGGGATGTGCTTTAGAGGGTATGTACAAATAAAGGTGCTTTAGGATTGTGCTGAGAAAAAGATTAATTTGACTTATAAATCTATTATATAACTTAAACATGTCGCATTATCACCACTAACAGCCACACCAGCAACAACAACTTTTACTGCCTGAAGTTTCCTCTGGTACTGCACAGTAATTATCTGACCTATCTCTAAGGTCACTGTATAGTGTGGTTGTATTTCAAGTTGTTTGAGACTACTGGAATTATTAAATCTATTATGGCTGCATAATCTTTTTCAGTAGGAACTACCAGAAAAATAAAATCCAAATGCTTTTATGGCCACAATATCTACAAAACTAACAAAATACCTTGGAGTTATGCTATTTTAATCCCAAATATCTGCCAGTGGATAGAGAGAAAGCTCTAGTTTTAACTGTGTCTTGTAGTCCTGAAAAGTTTTCTTCTGCTGCTTATCAAGGCTGCAGAATGCACACAGCAGTAGATATGCTTGACGTTATCTGTAGGAGGATAAAAGCCCACACAGCAGCTACTCTGTGCTGGACAATTTTGAAGCTGTTGGGAACTGTTTCTGTCCTTTCAAAGTATTACAGAATGCACATCAGAGGCTGTGGTACTTTCTGGCCTAATTTAATCACTGTAATGTGGAAGATAATCTTTCAGACTACCACACAGTGTGGGATTTGGGTCTGGCACCCTTCAGTTTTGAACATCAATGCTCCAAGACAGCATCACTTACAAAACTAGAATCCAAATATAAAGAAAGAAAGAAAGAGAGCTGTTTATAATAAATTGAAAACCTAAAAATGTGCAGAAAAAAAAAAAAAGGCAAGAATGACATTGCTTAATTTAAGTTGAATGTTGTTCGAGGTTTTGCCAGTGAAACAGAATTTTTCCTTTTCTAAAGCCCATATAACAGGGAAAGTGTTGTTAAATAGTTTCATGAGGTAGCATTAAGGTTTCCTATGGTTTGCCATTATTTCCTCATCTTCCCCAATAAACAGAAATCTGTAGTTATGGAAAATAAGATATTCACTGAAGAAAAAATACAGCTGTATTAGCTAACAAGTGCTGAATAATGCATATCGAAACCCAGTGTAGAAATATGTGTTGTATTTTAATGCACATAAAGCTTTTAACTTGTGGAGTGGCATTTGAAAAAACATATTAATAAACAAAGTTCCTATCATGGAATGAGTGTAATCACAGTATTTAACATTTTTTATGTAGCCAGCTGAATTGTTGCTAACATTCAGATGCCTGTGTGATGGATGACTTAGAAATGATGTAGAAGTTTCTTCTAGGCAATAAGCTGCACTACAGGTCTTTTTAAGTTTCCTTGTTAAAGGAAACAGAGAGGTTATCCTTGACTCCCTGCCACAATATTTCATTAGTTAACATCCATTCAAAATGCTTGAGTTGTCAATGCAATGCTTAATTTGGATGAAAACAAACTAAAGAAGGCTTATGTTCTTCAAAGCTTTCCTGCGATGTCAGTTAGTCTAACTAAAGCTACAAAGCTTCTGTCCTTCATCCTGTTTGACCATCATGACTGCAGCATAACTAATATACTGAGTAAGGACCGTTAACTATATGAACTCAACAAATGATTAGGAGACATTTAATATCTGTAGATGTCAAGCAGAAAACTAAAAGTAACTTTTAGCATTTCAAACATATGGAGCAATGGTGTCTGAGTTTGATGTTAACATCTATTTATGCTGCCACTCACATGTTTCAGAGTGGGACAACTCCCACACGTTGTGGAAAAAGGTGTCTGTGGATGTTAAAACCAGATACGTGCCTTCTGATTAGAGGTATTAAGATATATGTCTTGCTGTCAATAGGCCAACTTTTCTCGAGGGAAAAATGGAGCCATTATGCATATATTGGGGGTGATACAGAATAATAAATGTTTAAGAACAAGGTTGGGGATTACTCCACTGAAACCCACATTTAATCAAGCTGTTTCAACAGCTGAATTTGTCACAGGGAGACCACTTCTCTGCCAACATTATCTTTTCACGTACCATTTCTTATCAGGCTAATTTCTGATGATTTTGTCAGGAAATGCATTTTTCTTTAGGCAACATCTCCGAGCAGTGGTCAGCACATATCAAATCAGAGCTGGAAAATACAGACAGTTTATGTGAAATTAGAGCTGGAGTGTAATAGGTATTTTGTATGTATTATACCAAGGTTAGGATTGCAACAGACACTGTATCAAAATGTATAATTGCTTTATTGCTAAATCTCCATTCTAAGCAGAAAAAGGAAAGACAAAATTCATTTAATTGATTCTAAATAGTGAGTATTTTTTCCACTTGATAAACTGTGCCCATAAAATTAATGGAAATTCATCTCTATTTAGGAGACTCCCTTCCTAAAATTCTCCTTTTAAGTTTAGAATTATATATGCTGTTGCAAACTTTAAGCCAAATTAATAAACTAATGGTGTTTCAATTTGGAAAAGAGATTTTAATCAGAGCTATGTGAAAGCTTAATCAATAAAGCAATAAATAAGATCTTTTAAAATATTACATAATGATACAATATTAGCTTTATAATATTATTGATATAATAGTCTCACTGTGCATTTTAATTGCCATGTTACAAAATAATGTGAAAACAATGAAGAACTTACATAGATTAAAAATAAAATATTCAAAGCCCAAATTAATATTTCCCCAAAAGAGTCTGGATTTGTTTTGACAACAAGGCATTCTGAGTTTCTTTATCAGCAGTGTATTTTTGGTGCATTTACAATGGCAAATCCCTTACCCAGGATACATCTACTGATGCAACACATATGTTTGGGAAAGACAACAAAGGAAAAATTCAGTTCACTGTTCATCCTGTCCCCAGAATTTCAGCTGATGATCGGCAGAGCTAGCTACCAGGCAAACACTAGAGGAGATTTAACCTGTGACACCACTGCTATTTCAGACTTCATCCTTCCTCACATAAGTTAAACAAGTAAATTTATGTCAATTTTACTGTCAAAAAGATGACTTGGATTTTTTAACATATGCTAACAGGAGCATATTATTAAATATACATATAGCTATTAATAGCTGAGTCCTCAAAATAGCAAGGATATCTTGAATACAGCTCATGGAATTATAGCTGGCACATTTTTCCCTTGTGCAGTATAATGTTCTAACTGAGCTAGGCTTGCTCATGTACACACTGTCTCTCTCACTCTCTCTCTCTCTCTCCAAATTATAGCAGTGTATTTGCATTTCAGTAGTATTACTTGAGCAATAATGTATTATACAAGGTGAAGAAGAATATCATATAGACCATACTGAAATATATAGCTAATTGTAGGATGCATTTCTCCCTCCTTTTCCTTCTGAACTTCACATTTACAGTGGGACAAAACCATGCACATGGGCACATTACTACAGATATGCTGTAAATCAAGGCCATGATTTACTGTATCTGTGGGGAAGGAACTGTTTCTAGTTTTATGTTTGAATAAACGAAGGGGTCCTAGTGCAACCCGTGAATGCTACTTTTATATTAATAAATGCCCTTTTGTACTATCTCTGCCTCATGAGAGTTTTAGAAGTGGAACAGAGTTGACCCAAACCCCGTCACCTCACAGCACTGAACACTAAACAGTTATTTATGGCCAATGTATAGTACCTATCACTGGTGTTGGTGTGCTGGCACATAGCACTAAGTCATTTATATCAGCTGTTGCTGGTTACTCAGAAATTTGGTTGCTATGCGTTGATACTGAAGTTCACACATTTCCAACTGCTTTGATTAAAGCTTTTTTTCTGACTTCCCTTGGTGGATTCCCATCTCTTGCACAGGGACCTATCACTGCCTTTGGTAGAGAAGACATGTCAGAGGCATGACTAGAAGAAACATGAATAAAAGGAAGCTTTTTGTGTTGATTTCAGCTCTTTGGGTCAGTGGCGGATGACCCAAGAAGAGGCTGCTTCAAACTATCACAGCAACTGAGGAAGTTGTAAATATTTTTACACCAATCCCCCTTTCAGCTGCAAAGAAAAGGCTGGTTGGGCTTAAAAAAGAAAGAAAATTAAAGTATGTTTAGGGAGGTTCAGCAAATCTTAGTTGAAGGAAAACTGCAAAAGTAGGACAGAAGGCTGTAAAGGTATTATCAAAAAGTGACACTATCATGGTTGCACATTGACTTCTTTTTGATGAAGTAAAAACTTGGTTGATCCTGGTGTCTGCAAAATAGTCAGACTATCAGATCAATGTAAAACCAAATGGAAATATCCTGTATGCAACAGAAGTAACTACACCAGTTCTGATTTGAAACAAAATACATATAGACATTTTCAAAAAATGTACCTGCTGGCTGCTGTTCGCAGTTGTGGTGACTCACGTAGTGGCCCCCGTGGGAAGGCCATTGCATAGTTCTGTTAGGGGAGAAAACATAGGTCCTATCAATGTTTGTGACAATTCCCAGCTGGCTTCCCTGCTAGTGACAGAAATAATTAGCATAAATAGATTTTTAGCTCTTTAATGCCTCCAACAGTATATTGCAATGAGAATACTTTTTCCAGAAAATCATAGTTTGTTATAACATTTTTATGTTTTATATGTGATTTATTACTACTTATTATTTATTATGCCTGCTTCTATTGTGAATATATTTGCACTGAAATACTCTTTAGGGAAGGGTTGCCAACAAGTGGAAAATGAAGTAACTGTGAAGTGACTCTTCCCAGCACAGAATATACCTATTATGTAGTCAGACTACATCTATTGCATTTCGACGTATAGCTCTGTGATTTGGCTCACTTCCTAACCAGTTTCTAACTACAGAATTGACATGTTCAATAGTGGGGTCGTCTGACAGCTGTGATGTACAATAAGGTAGAAGTCTATTTAGATTAAAAATTTTCACCTGAAATCTTTGTGTGTGCAATGAATGTACTTGTCAAATCAGATTTTGCTTCATGAATGGAGTAAATAGGTATAGTTAAATGGTTGCAAGTGACTGATGGAGAGATGGTCAAGCAAGTGCCAAATGACGGACTATTTCTCACAGTGTGACCCCATATATATAGCCCGTGTAAGTGTATATGAACACCCTTCATCACAGAAAGGATGATAAGTATGGCTTACTAAACCTTCAGCTGTGTCACAGACCTGGTTTATTGTTTTCACCACAGAACTCTTAGTGATACCTTAACTTATGCAGCCACCTTTTCTGGTGCTGGAAAAGTACAGAGTGCTACACGCTATGTTCTTTTTGGCTGGTGATAATGAAAGTGTATATTGTGCTATCTACTCATAACAGCAAGCTTTGGATGGGACTCAGAAAAACAGGGAGACTTTAGGACCCTTGGAAGAAGGGTCATGCAGCTCAGGAGGGCTACAAGGATGTTGTGAGGTTATGCAGGGACCAAATTAGAAGGGAAAAAAACAACTAGAACTTAATCTGGCTATTGCCATAAGAGGCAATTTAAAATGTTTTGATAAATATATTAGCAATTAAAGGAGGGCTAAGGAGATTCTCCATCCTTTATTGGATGCAGGAAGAAACATAGTGGCAAAGGATGAGAAAAAGGCTGAGGTACTTATTGCCTTCTTTGCCTCAGTTCTTCATAGTAAGACCAGTTGTTCTCAGGGCATCCAGCCTCCTGAGCTGGAAGACAGGGATAGGAAGCAGAATGAAGCCCCCGTAATCCAAAAGGAAATAGTGAGAAATCTGCTACACCACTTAGAATACACAAGTCTGGATGGGATCCACCCAAGGGTACTGAGGGAGCTGGTGGAAGAACTCACTGAGCCATTTTCAACCATTTGTCAGCAGTCCTGGCTAACTGCGGAGGTGGCAGTTGACCGGAGGTTAGCCAGTGGTTAGGCTGTGAATATTGTCTACCTAGACTTTAGTAAAGCCTTTGACAGCATTTTCCACCACATTCTGCTGGAGAATCTGGCTGCTCATGGCTCGGACAGCTGTACTTTTCATTGGGGTTGTTTGTCCTGGGGAAAAGGAGGCTGAGGGGAGGCCTTATTCCTCTCTACAGCTACCTGGAAGGAGTGTGTAGTAAGGTGGGTGTCGGTCTCTTCTCCCAAGTCAGAAATGACAGGAGAAGAGGAAGCAGCCACAAGTTGCCCCAAGGGAGTTAGACTGGGTGTTAGGAAAAAATTCTTCACTTAAAGGGTTGTCAGGCATGCTGCCCAGGGAGGGAAGTGGTTGAGTCATCATCCCTGGAGGTATTTAAAAGACATGTAGATGTGGTGCTTAGGAACATGGTTTAGTGGTGGACTTGGCAGCATTAGGCGATCTCAAAGGTCTTTTCCAACCTGAACAATTCTATGGTTCTATGATTCTATAACAAGCACTTAAAGGTGAACTCACTTATATATTGCACCACTTTGCAATGAGAAGTTCAAGATGGGTAGCTTTGTTTAAATGAAGGGAAAAGAAATTCTTGCTAGAAAAGTTAAGAGTTCAGCAGTGGAAAGCCAAGGAAGGAGAGAAATCTGCTCTTTAACTGTCCTTGTCCATTATACAACAGACATTAAAAGGTACAGATTTATTTCTCTGAACGATCTGACAGTTAAAAAGGACAATGTCGAGGCATTTGATATATATGGAGAAGTTCACTAGTGTTCTCTGATCACTTTCTGCTTCTCTAGAAATGCAAAAC